>NW_028270140.1:124289020-124601617 GCF_037043375.1 Chiloscyllium plagiosum | reverse complement strand
TCTCTGCCCTTTCTTGGTAGCCTTGTAAATTAACTCTTCAAAAACTTATCCAATCCCATATTGGGAACCCCATTTGAAACTGCCTTTTCCAAACCACTTTCAATCAGTGTCCTCGCCTTCCCTTCCACCTAAAGGAACAATCTCTTTCCATCAATTAGACCCCTCATGATTTGGAATACCTCTATCAAATCACCTCTCTACCTTCCCTTCTGTAAGGAGTTTGGAATAACCATTAAATAATAGGCTAAAGAAACAAATTGTTTTATTTACTGGATCATGCCTAATACTTCCGTAGAGGTCAACTCCGAGACATTGCAGTCCTTATTTCGCAATGGGAAGATTATAGAAGCCTTTTGCTCACTTGTGCCTTGTTAAGTTTACCTGACAGAATCGACAAGGAACAGTGAGCTTATTTTTGCTTACTTCTTGCTGACCCAAAAAGTGTCATTCGACGACATTAAGTGAAATGCAAAATTATTTTGGTTCCAGCAGACAGCTAGCGGGAGGGGCAGAGATGTGCCCGTATCTGGTGTCCCAGTCACTTTAAATAGCCAACAGTGCAAACACTACCACTGCCAAACTGCAGGCAAGGGCCGTGAAGAAAATAAACTCGATCTCCACACAACTGCATGTGACACCATTTTTGCAACAGCTCAAAATTGTTTCGGGACTAAAGCTGTTCCTTTTCTAAATTCCCGTTACCTTTCTCCAAGTTCTTCTTCCTCCTCCGTTTCCAAAACCCCACCTTCACACGTTTCATCCTCCAGCGAGAAGGAGATTTCTGCTTCGATGTTGTCGCTTTCTGGAGGAACACAGGTTTTCAGCCCGTCCATGTTCGCTGCTGGGTCCTTTTCCACTGCCAGATTAATGGAGAGATTCTCGAAGCCCGGTCATTATGGAACCCAGGTTTCCTGACTCAGGACGCTCTTTAAATAGAAATGTCACTGCCAACAAATAGGGACTTCCCTTTGCCTCGAACCCGTCGTCCCCTGGGTCCTAAAGCCCACGAGAGCTAATTAAATCAAATCAGGTTTTTACTGGGGCACATCTTAGTTTATCCTCCCGGGGTTCTAACACTCTTACTTCACCCCAATGAAGTGTCCACCCCTTACTGTGTTCAAATCTCTGCTTCCTACATTGCAGAAGCTACAAACAAAGATTATTTTATTGCCTCTAAAGCGCCTTTGGATGTTTTGATTCCTGCGAATGTTCCTGAGTAAATGCACGCCTTCCTTTTTTCTTTCATAAAGTAATTCTTCCTACCTTCCCGACTTGTAACTTTATTTCGGACTTTGATCATTCTGTAAGGAACGATTTTGCTGTTACTTTTATTAATTTAAACCCGGGTTTCCTCGCACAGCTTGCACTGTTTAACTGTGATATTCTGGGTTAATTTGATTTCCTTGCCTTCACCAATCCTGCAGATCACGTCCCAAAGTCCCCTTTCAAAGGTGAAAAATCTTCAGGACTGGAGCCTTCAGATCTTTACTGCACGACTTTCTGTTCTTAAGTGTCTCACCTTTCTTTGGAACCTCTTGGTGATTTATTCATTGATAGGGTGTAGGCATTGCTGGATAGATGAGCATTTAAGACTATAAGAGATGGGAGCAGGAGTAGGCCATTCAGCCCATTGAGTTTACTCAGCCATTCAATGAAATCATTGCTGATCTGATAATCAACAAGGAGAAAGTGAGGACTGCAGATGTTGGAGATCAGAGTCAAAGAGTGTGGTGATGGAAAAGCCCAGCCGGTCAGGCAGCATCCGCGGAGCAGGACAGTGGATGTTTTGAGCATAAGCTTGTCATCAGGAACCTGATGAAGGGCTTATACCCGAGACATCAACTCTTCTGCTCCTCAGATGCTGCGCGATCAGCTGATCTGATACTCCTCAACTCTCCAATCCTTCCCCCCACAAGTCTTGATTCAGTTATTTATTTAAAATCTACCCCAGCCTCTGCAGTGAAGAGTTGCACAGATTTACCACTAGCTGAGAGAAGTTTCTCCTCAGCACTGTTTTAAATGTGCCACCCCTCATTCTGAGATTATTTCCTCTGGTTGAATACTGTCCCACAAGGGGAAACAACCTTCCTGCATCTGCCCTGTCAGGTCCACTAAGAATGTTGAACATTTCAATGCTGTCGATAATGAGATCTTAGAGTCATAGAGATGTACAGCATGGAAACAGACCCTTCAGTCCAACCCGTCCATGCCGACCAGATATCCCAACCCAATCTAGTCCCACCTGCCAGCACCCAGCCCATATCCCTCCAAACCCTTCCTATTCATATACCCATCCAAATGCCTCTTAAATGTTGCAATTGTACCAGCCTCCACCACTTCCTCTGGCAGCTCATTCCATACACGCACCACCCTCTGCGTGAAAAGGTTGCCCCTTAGGTCTCTTTTATATCTTTCCCCTCTCACTCTAAACCTATGCCCTCTAGTTCTGGACTCCCCGACCCCAGGGAAAAGACTTTGGCTATTTATCCTATCCATGCCCCTCATAATATTGTGAACCTCCATAAGGTCACCCCTCAGCCTGCGACGCTCCCGGGAAAACAGCCCCAGCCTGTTCAGCATCTCCCTATAGCTCAAATCCTCCAACCCTGGCAACATCCTTGGTAAATCTTTTTAGAACCCTTTCAAGTTTCACAACATCTTTCTGATAGGAAGGAGACCAGAATTGCACGCAATATTCCAACAATGGCCTAACCAATGTCCTGTACAGCCGCAACATGACCTCCCAACTCCTGTACTCAATACTCTGACCAATAAAGGAAAGCATACCAAACGCCTTCTTCACTATCTTATCTACCTGTGACTCCACATTCAAGGAGCTATGAGCTTGCACTCCAAGGTCTTTGTTCAGCAACACTCCCTAGGACCTTACCATTAAGTGTATAAGTCCTGCTAAGATTTGCTTTCCCAAAATGCAGCACCTCGCATTTGTCTAAATTAAACTCCATCTGCCACTCCTCAGCCCATTGGCCCATCTGGTCCAGATCCTGTTGTAATCTGAGGTAACCCTCTTTGCTGTCCACTACACCTCCAATTTTGGTGTCATCTGCAAACTTACTAACTGTACCTCTTGTGCCCGCATCCAAATCATTTATGTAAATGACAAAAAGTAGAGGATCCTTGTGGCACTTCACTGGTCACAGGCCTCCAGCCTGAAAAACAACCCTGCCCCTCCACTCTCTGTCTTCTACCTTTGAGCCAGTTCTGTATCCAAATGGCTAGTTCTCCCTGTATTCCATGAGATCTAACCTTGCTAATCAGTGTCCCATGGGGAACCTTGTCGAACGCCTTACTGAAGTCCATATAGATCACATATACTGCTCTGCCCTCATCAATCCTCTTTGTCACTTCTCCAAAAAACTCAATCAAGTTTGTGAGACATGATTTCCCAAGCACAAAGCCATGTTGACTATCCCTAATCAGTCCTTGCCTTTCCAAATACATGTACATCTTGTCCCTCCAACAACTTGCCCACCACCGAGGTGAGGCTCACCAGTCTATAGTTCCCTAGCTTGTCTTTACTGCCCTTCTTAAACAGTGGCACCACATTTGCCAACCTCCAATCTTCCGGCACCTCACCTGTGACTATCGATGATACAAATATCTCAGCAAGACGCCCGACAATCACTTTTCTGGCTTTCCACAGAGTTCTCGGGTGCACCTGATCAGGTCCTGGGGATTTATCCACCTTTACCCGTTTCAAGACATCCAGCACTTCCTCCTCTGTAATATGGACATTTTGCAAGATGTCACCATCTATTTCCCTACAGTCTATATCTTCCATATCCGTTTCCATAATAAATACTGATGCAAAATATTCATTTAGTATCTCCCCCATTTTCTGTGGTTCCACACAAAAGCTGTCTTGCTGATCTTTGAGGGGCCCTATTCTCTCCCTAGTTACCCTTTTGTCCTTAATATATTTGTAAAAACCCTTTGGATTCTCCTTAATTCTATTTACCAAAGCTATCTCATGTTCCCTTTTTGCCCTCCTGATTTCCCTCTTAAGTATACTCCTACTTCCTTTATACTCTTCTAAGGATTCACTCGATCTAACCTATCTATACCTGACATATGCTTCCTTCTTTTTCTTAACCAAACTCTCAATTTCTTTAGTCATCCAGCATTCCCTATATCTACCAGCCTTTCCTTTCACCCTGACAGGAATATACTTTCTCTGGATTCTTGTTATCTCATTTCTGAAGCCTTCCCATTTTCCAGCCATCCCTTTACCTGCGAACATCTGCCTCCAATCAGCTTTCGAAAGTTCTTGCCTAATACCGTCAAAATTGGCCTTTCTCCAATTTAGAACTTCAACTTTTAGATCAGGTCTATCCTTTTCCATCACTATTTTAAAACGAATAGAATTATGGTCGCTGGCCCTAAAGTGCTCCCCACTGACACCTCAGTCACCTGCCCTGCCTTATTTCCCAAGAGTAAGTCAAGTTTTGCACCTTCTCTAGTAGGTACATCCACATACTAAATCAGAAAATTGTCTTGTATGCACTTAAGAAATTCCTCTCCATCTAAACCTTTAACACTATGGCAGTCCCAGTTGATGTTTGGAAAGTTAAAATCCCTTACCATAACTACGCTATTATTCTTACAGATAGCTGAGATCTCCTTACAAGTTTGCTTCTCAATTTCCCTCTGACTATTAGGGGGTCTATAATACAATCCCAATAAGGTTACCATCCCTTTCTTATTTCTCAGTTCCACCCAAATAACTTCCCTGGATGTATTTCCAGGAATAACCTCCCTCAGCACAGCTGTAATGCTATCCCTTATCAAAAATGCCACCCTCCCTCCTCTCTTTCCTCCCTTTCTATCCTTCCTGTAGCATTTGCATCCTGGAACATTAAGTTGCCAGTCCTGCCCATCCCTGAGCCATGTTTCTGTAATTGCTGTGATATCCCAGTCCCATGTTCCTAACCATGCCCTGAGTTCACCTGCCTTCCCTGTTAGGCCCCTTGCATTGAAATAAATGCAGTTTAATTTATTAGCCCTACCTTGTCCCTGCCTGCCCTGACTGTTTGACTCACTTCTGTTCTCAACTGTACCAGTCTCAGATTGATGATCTCTTTCTCACTATCTCCCTGGGTCCCACCCCCCCCCATACTAGTTTAAATCCTCCCGAGCAGCTCTAGCAAATTTCCCTGCCAGTATATTGGTCCTCTTCACATTTAGGTGCAATCCGTCGTTTTTGTACAGGTCACTTCTTCCCCAAAAGAGATTCCAATGATCCAAAAATGGGAATCCTTCTCCCATACACAGTGGTTAGCACTGCTGCTTCATGGAGTTAAGGGCCGGGCTCGATCCCACACTTGGGTGACTGTCTGTATGGAGTTTGCACATTCTCCCTATGACTGCATTTGTTTTCTCTGAGTGCTCTGGCTTCCTCCCACAGTTCAAAGATGTGCCGGTTAGGTGGATTGGCTATGCTAAATGGGGGATTTAAGGTTATTGGCGTCATAGAATCTCTACGGTGTGGAAGCAGGCCATTCAGCCTATCGAGTCCACACCAACCCTCTGAAGAGCATCTCATCCAGACCCACCGCATTCCTGTAACCCTGCATTTCCCATGGGCAATCCACCTAACCTGGACTGTGGAGGAAACCAGAGCACCTGCAAGAATCGCACACAGACATGGGGAGAACGTGCAAACTCCACACAGTCACCTGAGAGTGGCATCAAACCCAGGTCCCTGGTGTTGTGTAGCAGCAGTGCTAACCAATGAGCCACTGTTCCACTATGGGGGGATAGGATGCTCTTCAGAAGGTTGGTGTAGATTCATTAGGCTGAGTAGCTTTTATCTGCACTGTAGAGATTCTATGATTCCACACAGTAGCTGTTCAGCCAGTTTTGAGAAGGTTGAGCTTTCTGGCTGAGGATTAGAAAGAATATAAAAATAGAAAAAAAATGACTAAAATGTTAATAATGAGGAAAGATTAATGAGAGAAAGTTAGGTAAAGATACATAAGCAGTAAAGAGTTTCTATAGATATCTAAAAGAGAGTTAACAAAGTGAAACACTGGTCTTACAGAAATAGAATCTGAATAAAGCAAATGGAAAATAGGGACCTGACTGATTTAACAGGTATTTTGTATTAAACTTCCCAGAGAAGCTTTGTGAATTCTCTGCCTAGCTGTTCCTAAAGCCGCATAGACAATTCTTTGAAAAATATGTCTTGAATTTTTGTCTTCTCAAGGTGATCTCAGGTCTGTTCTTGGACTTTCACTATATCATAATTTTCTAGGAAGTGTATCCAAGAGCTGCCACCAAATTTCATCATGTAGATTGATGCCAATACTAAGAATTAGAATTTCTGACACATTGATCCAATACAGGGCAATGCCAATGTCTATCTTCAGGCTTAGCCTTCAAAGTAACACTATTTGTTATATATCAATATTAAATAATGCTATACCTGATGATCTCAGCTATCTGACAAATTTGAATTAAAAATCACACAACACCAGGTTACAGTCCAACTGGTTTATTTGGAAGTACAAGTACACAATCCTTTATCTGAAACCCCAAAATTTGAAAAGCTCTGAAAGCCAAAGTTTTTTTTCTCCATAACAAAGTTGTTTAGCGTGCAAACAGTTAACCCAACTCCACACCCTCTCGACCCACGTCATTCAGATGTGATATGGTGACGTGGCACAGCACTGGCAAGTATCAATGCTATCTCAGCACTCATAGTACTCAGGTGCATCTGCTGTTAAGTAAGATTTTTTTATTTCACAGTGAAACTGTCATTTATTCTGAAATCTGAAAAATTCTGAATTCCAAAAACCTGCTGGCCCCAAGGGTTTCGGATAAAGGATTGTGTATCTGTGCTAGCTTTGGGAGCACTACTCCTTTGTCAGGTAGCTGGTGGGGCAGGATCATAAAACAATTTATAACACAGGATTATTGTGTCATGCAACTGATGTGATATGTTAAACAAACCTAGATTGCTGTTAGGTCTTTCATCTTTTAGAATGAGTTGCAGGTTTCGATTAATTAATATGTATATCCCAGAACTTCTTTGAAGTCACATTCCCAAGATAACAAGGTGTTATAAAATAAGTGACATCTCAGGTCAGACACGTGGGAATACCACCCACCATGTAGGTGGCAGATACTCATGTGACTTGACCAACATTGCAAGCAAGGAAATCCAGAGGCATGGTACATTGGCGAGACCAAGCAGAAGCTATGATAATGGATTAATGCACATCGTGGTACAATCGCCTGACAGGGGTGTTCCCTCCCATCGGGGAACACTTCAGTAGTCAGGGACATTTGGCCACAGATCTTTGGGTGACTGTCCTCCAAAGCTGACTTTGGGATATGCAACAAAGCAACATGGCCGAGCTGAGACTAATAGCCAAGTTCGATACCCATGAGGATGGCCTCAACTGGGACCTGTGGTTCATGTCACACTCCAGGTGACCCCACTACACTATACACTCTCACATACCCTTACTCATACACACCCATGTGCACACCCTGTCTCAGGCTTATACTCTGTCACACTCACACACACTCTCTCTCTTTCCCCCTCACATGCATGCACAAGACACAAGTCTATAGGGTGAATTTGCATTTGCAGAATTGTATTTGCAGATACATTCTCTTTTGTTCAAAACATACAATCGGCAGGCAGTCAATCCATGTGATGTGATATTTTATAAATTCCTACTTTGAATCAGTCTGACTGAAGTTTGGAATACAGACTCTAACCTCATACCAAAGGGGTAGCCATGGGTCCCAGCCAAGTCTGTCTCTTTGTCGGCTACACAGAACAGTCTATCTTTCGTAGTTACACTGGCACCACTCCCCACTTGTTCCTCTGCTACATTGATGACTGCATCGGCGTCACCTCATACTCTCGCGAGGAGGTTGAGCAGTTCATCAGCTTCACTAACTCATTCCACCCTAACTTTAAATTCACCTGGACCATCTCTGATACCTCCCTCCCCTAACCTGGACCTCTCCATCTCCATTAATGACGACTGACTTGACACTGACATTTTTTACAAACCTGACTCCCACAGCTACTTGGATTACACCTCTTCCCACCCTACCTCCTGCAAAAATGCCATCCCGTATTCCCAATTCCTTTGGGACCAGTTCCACCACAGAACACACTAGATGGCCTCCTTTTTTAGAGACTGCAATTTCTCTTCCCACATGGTTGAACATGCCCTCCAAAGCATCTCATCCATATCCCACACCTCCGCCCTCAAACCCCACCCCTCAAATCGTTACAAGGACAGAACCTCCCTGATCCTCACTTGCCACCCTACCAACCTTCGCATAAACCGCATCATCCGCTGACATTTCCACCACCTCCAAATGGACCCCACCACCAGGGATATATTTCCCTCCCCACCCTTTTCCACTTTTCGCAAAAAACGTTCCCTCCGTGACTATCTGGTCAGGTCCATACCCCCCTCAAACTCACCTTCGCGTTCTGGCACCCTCCCCTGCCACTGCAGGAATTGTAAAACCTGTGCTCACACCTCCTCCCTCACCTCCATCCAAGACCCCAAAGGTGCCTTCCACATTCAAAGTTTTACCTGCACATCCATCAATGTCATTTGTTGTATCCGTTGCTCCCGATGTGGTCTCCTCTACATTGAGCAGACTGGACCCCTCCTTGCAGAGCGCTTTAGGGAACATCTCCGGGACACCCGCACTAATCAACCCCACCGCCCTGTGGCCCAACATTTCAACTCCCCCTCCCCCTCTGCCAAGGACATGCAGGTCCTGGGCCTACTCCATCACTGCTCCCTCACCACCCGACGCCTGGAGGAAGAACGCCTCATCCTCCACCTCAGAACACTTTAACCCCAGGGCATCAATGTGGACTTCACCAGTTTCCTCATTTCCCCTTCTCCCACCCAGTTCCAGCTCAGCACTGCCCTCGTGACCTGTCCTACCTGCCAATCTCCCCTCCCACCCTCCTCTCTAAGCTATCACCTTCATCCCCACCCTCATTCACCTATTGTACTTTTTTCTACCTTCGCCCCAGCCCCCAACCCCCCCACCAACTTATCTCTCCACCCTGGAGGATCCCTGCCTCCATTCCTTTTGCCCGAAATGTTGATTTTCCTGCTCCTCGGATGCTGCCTGACCTGCTGTGCTTTTCCAGCACCACTCTAATCTAAACTCTAGTTTCCAGTATCTCCAATCCTCACTTCTGCCTGTCTAACCTCATACCTTTAATGCATTATCTGAGTTGAGATGTTACTTTTTAAAATAAAATCTTGTTATCTCAAAACCTGCAACCGTTCTAAAAGATGAAAGACTTAACAGCAATCTATATTTGTTCAATATATCGTATTGAACGACACTATACTCTTGCGCTAGAAATTCTGTCTTATGATTCTGCCCCACAAGCTACCTGATGAAGGAGCAGTGCTCCGAAAGCTAGTACTTCCAAATAAATCTGTTGGACTATAAGCTGGTATTGTACAATTTCTAAACTTTGTTCACCCCAGTACCTCAACATATTTAAATTAGGAAAGGTCTTCTTCATACATACATGTCCATGTTTTCATGTGAAACACACACAGTCTGGTGGTGTTCTTCTAGAGGGTGCAGTGCGTTCTAATGCTATGCACGTTGTTCTATTTATGACCGTGATGTGCAGATCTGTGCCATCATCGCAAGTTTGTCCCAGGGGCCCTGAAGCCCTTACACAAGTATCACTTCCCTGGTGATTGTAATTTTCTTCACCTCCTTCCTCCTTTCCACTTGCGGATTTAGTTTTTTTCTTGGGATATTATTCATATCTAGTATAGTGAAAGTTAATGCAAAATGCCTGTTAAATCGGTTATGTCCTTATTTTCCATTTGCATTATCCAGAAAGAGTCACTTTCTGTAAGACCAGTGCTCACTTTGTTAACCCTCTTCTCTTTAAGATTTCTAGAGAAACTCAATGCTTTAGCTCACTTTCTCTCATATTCTAATCTTTTCTGGTTATTAATCTTTTAGACATTCTTTGCTATTTTTATATTCTTTCCAATCTTCTGATTTGCACACAACTTTAAACAGCTATATGCTTTCTCTGTAAGTTTGATACTATCTTTAAATTTCTTAGTTAAACATGGATGGTGGATCCTTGGAATCATTTTTTTGTTAGAAATACAGCTATAGTGTATATTCTGAAATATCCACTTACTGCATCTCCATCAGGCATTTCCATGCTCTACCAGTTCACTTTAGTTAGCTCTGCTTTCAAGACCTCATAATTGCCTTCTTTTAAGGATAAAATACAAATCATGGACAGACTCTTCACCCCTTCAAACTGAATTAAAAATGTAAACACAATAATCACTGCCAGCTAAATGCATTTTCACTGAATTAATTAATTCTTATCACATTGCACAATACCAGGGATAGTAAAGTCTACAGTCTGCTCCTGAATGTGCAATTCTAAACAACTATCCTGAAAGCATTCTATGACTCATCTACCTTTGCTCATCTGATTTTTCCAATGTATACGTAGACTAAAATCCTCATATCTATCATTGTAATTTTTTTTTATAAACTCATTATTTCTACCTTTAACTCTATTCTACCACATCATTACTGTTAGGGGGTCTTTGCACCATTCCCATAAGTGACTTTTTTGTTTAATCATCTTTCATCTCTACCCAAACTGCGTTTCCTGAACTTCGGATATTCCATTCTGTTGTGCTAATACCATCATTAATTAACAGTCACTCCTCCACCTTTTCCTAATCTCCTGTCCTGCTTAAACATCTTGCAGCCACAATTAACAGCAGTGACTCCAGTCACTGCTCAAGTTCTGAAGCTCGGAGCTCAAACTTGTGGAGCCAGTGACATTTCCTGCACATATGTTTGTCTGAGTCACATGATATTTCCATGACTTCACACTGAATGCAGGTTGCACACTCCACTTGTTTGGTATCCCTTAACTCTGAAAACTGTTATCCTTGGAATAAATACAAACTTACGATAGAAACTTATTCGAGATAACGTAAAATCAAAAATAAAGTTATTATTGCATTTAACTTTGAATTGGTTTTTTAAAAAAAACCTTCTTTTTGTTCGTGCTGTTTCATGAATTCCAGTTTCTTCTGCGGTGGACAGCCATCTTGAATTCAACTGAATGGCTTACCAAGTCAATTTTATAGGGCCGAAAAATGTGTTGCTGGAAAAGCACAGCAGGTCAGGCAGCATCCAAGGAGCAGGAGAATCGACGTTTCGGGCATAAACCCGAAGAAGGGTTTATGTCCGAAACGTCGATTCTCCTGCTCCTTGGATGCTGCCTGACCTGCTGTGCTTTTCCAGCAACACATTTTTCAGCTCTGATCTCCAGCATCTGCAGTTCTCACTTTCTCCTAGTTAATTTTATAGGGCCGTTAAGAGCCAACCCTACTGTTGTGGGTCAGACTTGTGCCAGGTCCGTAAAGGGCAGTACTCCAAATGTGGCCTTACCAATGTTTTGTACAGCCGTAACATGACTTCACAACTCCGACACTCAATGCTCTGACCGATGAAGGCAAATGTGCCAAATGCCTTCTTCACCATCCTGTCTACCTGTGACACCAGTTTCAAAGAACTATGCACCCCTAGGTCTCGCTGTTTGACAACACAAGTCCTGCTCTTGTTTGTCTTACCAAAATGCAACACCTCGCACATATCTACATTAAACTCTATCTGCCATTCCTCAGCCCACTGGCCTAGTTGATCATGGCCCCATTGTAGTCTTAGATAACTTGCTTATGCAAACCTTGAACCTTCTTCACTGTCCACTATATCACTAATTTTGGTGTCCACTAACTTACTAAGCATGCCTCATATTCTCATCCAAATCATTTATATAAATGATGAACAGTGGACCCAGCACTGATCCTTGCAGCACACCACTGGTCACAGACCTCCAGTCACTTGACATTCAATTACAGCATTGTCAGTGAAACCTCTTATCATCAGGGGGCTATCATTGATCAGAAACTTAACTGGAACAGCCATACAAATAAGGTACCTTCAAGCAGGTCAAAGGTTGGGAATTCTGTGGTGAGATACTAACCTCACTCCAATCACCATCTACAAGTCTTGAAATGGAATATGCTCCATTTGCTTTGATGTTCAACTCCAATAACAGAAGTAGTTCACCACCACCCAGAATAAAGCAGCCCACTCGAGCAGCACCCCATCCACCACCCTGAAAATTCATTCTCACCATTAGCAAGACAGCAGCTTGCAAGATTCCTTCAACAAACTTTCAAATCAAGGACACTAGATGCAATGGGAAGACCACTACCTACATGCGCTATATCTTTATTCCTTCATGCTGCTGGATCAAGATCTTGAAACTCACATCTGTATAGGTATGTAGGTGCACATACAACAGGAATTCAGTGGCTCAAAGAAGCAACTCACCATCACCTTCAAGGACAGGCGAGAGGAGTAACAAATGGTCTTGTCTCTGATGCTCACATTCTATCAAACAAAATAAACTTGTGCTTTGATGAAATTTAGAATGTCTATATTATTGAAAATCATTTTGAGGATTTCAAACTAAAAATGAGAAATGTATTCAATTACTGCACTTATTTTTCTGATTCAATTTGGATGACATTTATTCTTGCTAAATTACTTGTTGAGAAGCCAAGCTGCAATTGTATGGCTACTGACAAAGTGAGAGGTTATGGAGGAAGGCATTTTCTTTCCAGTATACATACCAACAGTCAAAAGGTTTGCTGCTGACCCAGCTTGTAATATAAAAATCACTCTCAGTCAACTTTTGAATCAAAGGGAAGTGTGTGCTGACCAATACAAAGTGGTGTTTGCCTTCTATGTAGTCAAAGCTGCTAGGGTAGAACCACAATTATTACATTCCCTCTAGAAAAGATAAGCAAAGTAAAACCTGCAATTAAAAACAGTGGGACAGTGTAACAAATATTTATTTATTTACATTATGATTCATGCCATTTTATGGAAATCATTTGGTCCAGACAAGTTAATAAGGAATGACGGCTGCAAAAACCTACTAATTTCTCACTGTTGAATAACTTTTATACAAAGAGACCAAATAATGTGCAAAGATGTGCTTTGCTAACCATATGGTATTTTTTTAAAATAGACAAAGATAAGTACATTCATGAAGATAGGATTTCACATGTTACATATTCTCAATGTTAGTTTAAAAATAATTAAGTCAATAATATGAGATTACTAGATTTAAAACCAACAATTAACTATACTACTTCAATGAAATTCAGTGGCTCACTGAAGAATTTAAAAAAATTAATTATCTTTACATACTCCTAGTATCTTCAATTAAAAAGGATTTCCTCAACAACATATTTGTTGTCTGGCCTTCATTAGCCATTCTTTGGTGCTAACTTTCATGCAGTCAGAGCACAAGCATGTAAAGATAATTGTAACCTTGTAATTTAATATAACAGTCCTGGGTTGAATCAATCATACGGATGATTCGATCTCTGTTTACTTGCATTCTTCTGTAAAAAATAAAAAATAATTTAATCATAATTTTTTTTTAAAGAATAGAAATCTGAAATGGTAACATGATCCTGAAATAGTATAAAACAATAACCCATTTAGAAAGCAGCTAAGAATCCAATTTTAACTATGTAAAAGGCACAAAGCTGACTAATATAACTGTTACCTGGTAAACTATTTTGACATTGATTTGAATCTACTCTGTAGCAAAATAATTTAGTTTGTGACTGCATGAAGATCGCTAGGAATGCAAATTACTTTTGGAAGCCTAAGCTGCTTATTGATTTTACTCTATAATGCAATTTATTGCATGACATTGTGTAAAACTGCATGCAAGCACCAAGTTTAAAAATATCAACATCAGCTTCCAGTTACAGTTGCTAGTTTGTAATTTTTGAAATCAATATAATTTGCAGCTTCTTGGAAGTTGACTCAACAGGTACATGGCAGTAGAACAATTTTTCATTGTAAATGCTCGATTCAATAGTTTTATTTTCCATATGCGAACTTTATTTAATTTTAGACAACGTACAAAATACAAAAGGGAATTTCAAAAGAAAGATGAGATATAGAACATTGCAAAAAACTGATTTCCATATTTTATATACAATAAACTTAGAGAACAATAAACATAAAAGGAACAATTACTTAAAAAGACAGCGCTTTTAGAAATTGGCCTCTAGAATGGTTTAATAAATAAACTGAAAATGAAAACCTCATTTTTCACCAACATTTTGCTCAGCATCCTGTAAGATGTATTTTCTCGTTACTTTTCTTTAAGTAAATAAAGGATGACTTAGATGGCATTATACTTGAATTAAGGTTTATTTGATGTCCCGGAAACAGAAATGAAATATGAGAACATATTTGCTCAGCATATGTTATATTGAGTCACAATAATGGGGTGGGGAATGAATAAATATGATCTCTTAATATGCAAAAACAGGCAGCAATTATTTTTAGATTGCAGCAGGACTCTTTCAACTTGAAATTGAAAGTTTATTACAGCTATAACACTGCAAATGATAACCCTGCTACCATTCAAAATAGTGCAATTCAGATGGTACATTTGTTAAATGTTTTGCTATTCAATATTTCTTATATCCTTCCCACTTTCTGATCCCTCAACAAATTGCACAAACCAAACTTTGCAGCAAATCCATTAAAATCACTTAAGTAAACTTTTACCTTTGAGGATTCAGAAGGATCTTTCAAAGGAAGACTTTGTTTTAATAATCATCTGTCCTTAATTCTAGGCTTTTATTCTTCAGTGTTCTTATTATGTAGGCTTCATTGTCAGCTTGTTGCGACAAATGCAGGAAATGAAAAAGACAAAAGAAAATCCGTAGTTCTTACTGTCACATAAAAGACAAAAAACCTTTATAAATCAGATAAGTTTTTAAATGAAATCAATGCCAGACAATATCCTCCCAGTGATGGAAGCGGTGTTTGTTTGTAATAGAGTTTCCACTTTTCTTCAGGACAACAGCTCCACATATGACCAATCCGTCATCTTCCCCCACACTCTGTTGTAGCTGCTGCTGGTAGAACGTTGAACAAGTCCCTCTTGTCTTTAAGTTTGTGCCATGACTAAAGAAAAATAAAATTATAATTCAATTAATGCATTTTGTATACATTCTACTGCAGCCATTAAAAACACAACTATGCATCTGTACAACCTAGGTAAAGCAATGTAATGATCATGGTTACAGATATTGAACACTCATATTCCACTGCAGCAAGCTGTGAAATTGAAATCTAGAATTCTAGTACCACAAAAAGTAACTGTGAAATGTCATGAAACAAAAATGTCATGAAAACTGTTTTAATTTTGTACAAGGAAATGGACACAACTCAAAACACATGATTAATGAGAAATTATTAAACAGAAATTTGATACTAAACAAAACGTAGAGACAACATGTATTATGTTGGTAAACATAAGATGAGTCACTGGACTAGTATAAAAGTCTACTTAACCGATTCACCTCTGCTTTTATAGGGATGTTTGTTCTGGCCTAATTTTGATAGCAGACCATAAAAATATGGCAAACTCTTGACTGCCCTACTGGGTAAGCCATTCAGTTACATTTAAAAAGGAAAATAATGAAAGCCAGACCGACCTAGTGTTATGAAGTTGAAGTTGTTTGTACTGTAACATGAAGAGAGAGAGAGAGAGAGAGAGAGACTGTGTATGTGACTAGATGACAGTCTCAAAGTGTACTGGAAAATTGAAAATTTATAACATTTGGCTGTGAAATAGATACCCGAGTTTTGGTTGCTGCTTTGACAATAATTTGAATTTAACCAATCAGTTTAAATTATGCCTCAGGATCCTGAAACCCAATCAAGTTTGAATTTATTGTTTTGCCAACATCAAACCAATGAAATGATCTCATGTTGGGGAGATAAAAATGCGGATATTTTGAAAATTGGAGAAGGCGCAACAGCCATCGAGAGACCCAAGAAATTGGGAAACACGCTTTCAAAAGGTGCTTTTTCATATGAAGCATACTCGCAGTAAAAAGAAAGATGACAACCCAGGGAGATCTTCAGCCGGAAGAAGAACGATACCGAGGAAGACAGCAGCTGTGTGGCTTTGAAATTAAGTTGGTGTAATTTTAATAAGTGTCTTACTGGAATAGCATATTGTTATTGAGTGGGAGGCAGGTAATAAGCAGTTAAGAGAAAGGGGGGCTTAGAGTTGTGAATAGTTGTTCAATGTTCACTTTTAGATAAAATAAAAATTTAGTTAAAATAAGAAAAAATAAATTGATATTATTTTCTTTAAATAGTGGCATTTGGTAGTTCTCTCTCACTCATATTTTAACACATTATGAAAAAAGATGTGCTTTTCTGTGTTCGGTTTAAATAACAGAAGGGTTCACCGTTGTGTCATAACGCCAGTAAACATCATATCAGGATATATCAAGTGAGCATACAAAACTATTCATACTGAAAAGTCTTCCTCATATCAGGAGATGAGTGCCAAAGTTAGGAGAACTATCCTACATACTAGTTAAGTAGCAATCTGAAAATAACCCTGTCAGAATTAAATTGGATTAAAGAAGATTCATTACGGTGCAGGAGGCCATCATATGACCCAATGTGTCTGCAATGACTGAATAATCATGAAGATTTTGTGCCATTATCCTGCAATATTTCTATTCAATAATCATTTGTTAACCTCTGAATGCCACAACTGAACCTATCTCCACCACACTTCTAAGCAGTGCAGCTAGAGTCAAACTATTCATGGCTGGAAAGTGTTTTTTCCTCAAATTTACTTGCTTCTTTTGTAAATTACTTTAAATCTGTAATAAAAGCAAAAGACTGTGGATGTGGAAATCTGAAACAAATACATAAAATGGAGAAACAGAGATAACGTTTCAGGTCCAGTAGGATTCTGTTTCTGACTCCACAGATGCTGCCAGACCTGTTGAGTTTCTCCAGCATCCTGTGTTTGTTTACTTTAAATCTGTGCCTTCTCTTTATCAATCCTTTTTAGGAGTGTGAACAGTTTTTCCACTAGCTGCAGTCCAGACTCCTGATGATTTTGAAAAATTTCAACTTTCCTTTTGGACATCTCTCCATGGAATACAGTCACAACTTCTCCAATCTATCTTCATAAAATAGCTTTCGCATCCCTGAAATCATTCATGTGAACACAATGCCCTGCCATACTACTTTGGTGTGACATCCAGAATTGTACATCAGACTCCAACGGAGATCCAACTAGGCCTTGTACAAGTTCAGCATAACTTCTTTAAATTTATACCCTTACATTCCTATTAACAAAATCTAGGAAAATGTGTGCTTTACTAACTGCTCTCTACCTGTCCTATCACATTTAATGACTTGTGTACAAAGCCACCCATTTGGGGTAGATCATAATAGTACCTAGGGGGGAGTGGGGTGCAGAGGTCTTTTTGTATTCATTGATGGGATGTGGGCATCACTGGCAAGTCCATCTCTGACTGCTCTGCTAGGGCCATTTCACACGGCATTTGATAACAACAACATTGCTGTGGATCTGTAGTCACATGTAGGCCAGCGGAACTAGGAACAGCAGATTTCCTTCTTTTAAGTACATCAGCAAACTATTTGGGATTTCTGAGGAAATAAAAGCAAAGAAAGCTATGCCTCTACCATTCAGAATCTATTTATCAACCAATTAACACTCTCCCTTTATATAGGATAAATGCTGTTTTCTTTTACTTCAGTATTTCTTGCGAATTGTCCTAATGAATGCAAGGCAAAAACCTTTGACAAAATATGGAGAAACTCAACAGGTCTGTAGCAACTGTGAAGAGAAATGGGAGTTAACATTTTAAGTCTGATATGACTTCTTCAGAGTCTGAAGAAGAGTCATACTAGACTCGAAAAATTAAGTTAATTTCTCTCCACGGGCACTGCCAGAGTTTTTCTAGCATTCCCCTTGCTTGTTTCAGATTTCCAGAATCTGCAGCATTTTGCTTTATTTATTTGACAAAATATGTCTATATCCAGTAATATCCAAAGGCTGTACTTCTAAATTCTAATGGAAGCAAGCATAGTTTGTCCAACTTTTCCTCATAAGGCAATCCACGTCTATTCCAAATATCTGTTGAGTATACCATCTCTGGATTGCATTCAACACATTTATATCCTTCCTTAAATAAAGAGACTATTACTGTATGCAGTACTCCAGATGCCATCTCAATGTCCTGCATAACTGAAGTATAACGTCCCTACTTTTGCATTCAATTCCTATGCACTGACAATAACAGTTTGTTAATGTTCTTACTTGCAGCACCAGCGTACTAGCCTTTTGGGATTATGTATAGGACATCCAGATTCCTCACCATTTAGGTAATATGCTTTTTAAAATAATCTTCCTGCCAAAATGGACAATTTCATATTTTCTCACATTATATGATTTGTTAGATTTTTGTCCACTCACACAAACTATCTTTTGTAACCTCTATGTTCTCTTTGCAACTTACTTTTCGACCTAAATGTGTCTCAATAGCAAATTTAGCAACCATACTTTTGATCCCCTCACCCAAGTCAACTACATAAATTGGAACAAGGGTAGGGCCCAGCACTGTGGCAAAACTTGATACATTCTTTCCAACCAGAAATGACCCAATAATACCTACTGCATTCTGTTAGCTAGCCAATCTTCTATCCAGTTGTTGCTCTTGACACCTGGAGATTGAAGGTTATTATGGAAAATACAATGTAGTACTTCATTAAATGTCTTCAGGAAATCTACGTACACTACATTAACTGCATTATTTTCTCAAAGAAGTTCAAAAAATAGGCTAAACACTATTTCCCTTTCACAAAACCATGTTGTATCAGATTCTGCCCAATTACTTGGGATTTTTTTCTAAATCTTTAATAATAGCTTCTAAACTTTATCTGATGACCAGTTAGTATAACATCAGTCAATAGTTTCCTGCTTTCTGTCTCCCTTCAATTTTGAATAAAGGAGTTTCACTCACTATTTTTCAATTGAATAGGATCTTCCCCGAGTCTCAGAAATATTGGAAAATTAAAACAAACTATTAAGTACCTCGCAATCCTCCTATCTTAAAAAAGAAGTGGTTAAAGTCCATCAGGATCTGGGCACTGGTCAGATCACAACTCCAACAATTCACTCAATACTGCTTTATGTTTATTATATTTTTCAGTAGCTCTCTCCCTTCCATTTTCTGATTTATATCCATTTCTAGACTGTTACTTGCATTGCCTATAGCCAAGATGGATGCAAAATAGCAAATCAGTTCACCTGCTCAATTATTTCCTAGATCCACTTTCTGAAGGACCATCACTGACTTTTTTAATTTCATTTTTACAATATTTATATAAACTTTTACTGTGTTTATGATTCTTGCTCACTTTCACTTACTTTAATTTTCCTTATTAAAATTTTTGTCAATTTTTGCTCTTTAGTCCTGTTCAGCCTTCTCATCTGTTACTTATCTGTGCTTAGTTATATACTTTTCCCTTAGATTTGATAGTCTTTACTTTGGTTTAAAGTTAACCACAGGTGTTGGGTCCTCTTTGTCTTTCTTAGTGAATACATCAAATTCCATGCATTCTGAAACAAAGCCATAAATGCCATTATATCTCTATTCACCTAATTTGCCAGTTCACTTTAGCTAACTCTGTTTTCGTGACCTGAATTGTCCTTATTTAACTTTAAAATTCTAGTATTGGATACACTCTTCTGTTCTTGAGACTTAACATAATTTTTAAATTATATGGTTGCTATGTGGGGTGCCATCATTATGAGGTAATTAATTAAATCTATCTTATGGTACAAAACCAGATCTAGTATAGCCTGCTCTTTGGTTGGTTTCAAAATGCACTGTTCCTAGAAACTATTCTGAAAATATTTTATGAACCCTCACCAACATACCGATGCCTGATTTTTCTAGACTATATGTAGATTAAAATCCCTCATACTTAATGCTGCACTTTTCTAACAAGCTACTATTATTTCTTCCTTAATACTCCCAAACTACTGGATTACTGTGAGATTGCTTGTACAGCATTCTCAAGTAATTTCTTAGCTTTATCATTTCGCATCTCTACCCAAATCGTTCCTTACCCCTTGTTTTCCCAAACTTAAGCGATTCCTTTCCATCGTGATAATACGATAATTAATTATCCCTCGACCTGTTCATAGTTTCCATACTTCTACGTATTTCCAATATTCATGTTCCAATCTGTAACTTTGTTTAAATTGACTTATGAATGAGGGCATCTCTGACTGGATCATTATTTAATGCCCATTCCTAATGGCTAGAGGGCTAAGAGTCAACCACATTGCTGTGGATCTGGAGTCATACATAAGTCAGACCAGGTAGGAATGGCAGATTTCTTTCCCCAAAGGACATTAGTGAACCACAGGGGCTTTTCTGACAATCGACAATGGCTTCCTTAACTCCAAATTCTTCAGTGAATTTAAATGCCACCATCTGATAGTGGGATTTGAACCCAGAACATTAGCTGATTTTTTGGATTAATAGTGTAATGACAACACCAGTCGGCCATTGCCTCCCAATTCTAGTAATCCTGCAACCATGACTGCAATGGCTATGACATTTATTTATCAGCTTCAAATGCTATGTACATTCGGAAACAGAGTCTTTTGGTTTATCTTTCAATTATTTTTGTTACCTCTTGTCTTACCTGTTGATTTACTTAAGATGTGGACTTCCGATTATGGTCTAGTTATCACTTCACACTTTAATATCTTTTCCTCCTGTTGAGCCTCTATTGTTTGATTTATCACATCTCACCAAATTTAATCCTTTGACTCCAGTATTTAGTTTAAAACTCTAATTCCCTCACTCACCAGAACACTGGACCATACTCATCTTGCCCAATACTGGTACAGCGATCCATGAACTAGAACCCACGCATACATCACCACTGAGCCACGCATTTGTTTCTGTAATCTCATTTGCTCTATGTTAAATGCTCAGTTCTTGCAGAATTAATCATTGTTTTCAGTTGGGAATTAGTTAAGCAACTGAGGAGAAAATATTTACAGGGTTATGTAGAAAAGGCGTGAAGCAGGACTAGCTAATCTGATTATGCTGATGGGCATGGACATGATTGCTGTATGAATTCCATCCAAGTTTCAAACCTTTAGAGTTCAATGTCCAAAATGCTACAAAATAAAAAGTCATGATTTAAGATAAATTATTCAAATAACCTGTAAATTATGTATACCTAGCAAAATCAGCAAGTACATAATTCAATTTTTTAAAAAAAATGCCATGTTGCCCAATCAAAACTTCCCATGTGAGAAAGTTTGGACACGGGGAGGGGTTGGGGTAAGAATCATAAGTGCTAATGCATGGGTAATATCCACAGTGATCGAGCTGCAAAGCATCAAACTGAAATTTTCATTTCATTAAAAATTTTGCTTGGGGTAAATTTATATTTACTGTTTGTGTAACTTCATTGACAATAGAGCTACTATTTTTGCATTCTACCAACCGAGAACGAATTTAAATACATAATCTTTCAATTCTTTTCTGCCACAGCTGTTTAGCAGGAATAGGACTGTGGCAGATCCTGACAACAATTGGAAATTGGTAAGTAGTCAAGAGGTGTACAGCAAAGACAGACATCAAGTGAAATATGTTTTAATACTGTAACATAGAAACACTATGTTACAAGTTTGCAACCATAAATTCTTAATCTCAAAAAAGATCAAGTACTCCTTTATGTATGCAATCCTAGAGGTTTCCCACAAATCCATTCTCAAGAAGGTCAAGAGAGAAAAGAAGCTAAGAGCTACAAGACGGATCATGTGCAGAAAATACAATAGTCCTGGAAGCAAATAAGTGTGAACTATTCAATTAACAGATTTTTCATGACCACACATGGAAGTTTGGGAGCAAAAATGAAACAAGAACACAAGAAATAGGAGCATGGTCAGGCCATTGGGCTCTGCAAGCCCCTCTCTACCATTCATTAAGATTGTTTATTAAATACCTGAATTCTACTTTCCTACATTATTCTCTTAATCTTTGATTCCTTTGGAATTCCAAAAATTATCCATCACTGATCTCAATATTACTTGACAACTGAGCATTTACAGCTCTCTAAAATATGGAATGTCAAAGATTCACAACATTTTGAATACAGAAACCTTCCCTCATCAGTTTGAAACTATAACCCTTTATTGTAAAGCAATCGCCCCATTTCCTAGACTGCTAAAATTTGATAGCATATCTCTGGATAAGGCACTAAATTTCACCCCTTTAAAAACTGCCTTTACAATTCCCATCTCAAAATTGCTACTCCAGATTGATCACCCTCCTTTCATCTTACTGCCCAATTTCTACTCTTAATTGTGAGGACTAATCTATATTGCCTTCTAGCATACTCATTTCTCTTTGCTGCAATTTCTTCAATTCAATGTCAATTCAATGTCTATTCTGCTCAAAACATAAAACATCCAGAAGTTGTTTGAACTCTCTCCTTACAACAAAGGGAGTTATTGTAACTGCAAATTGTTCTTCAGCAACTAATATCTTGCTGCAACCAGTTCCTAAAAGATACTCATGAGTACCTTTTGGACTTGATGGTACACAGCACGGACTGCTTCTAATATAACTGGAAACTGTTATTGGCTGTTTGATTTGCATCTACTGAAAAATGAGGATTCAAGAACATTAAATAGACATCCAGTGGTTACTGAAGGGGCAACAGAAATTTAGTGCATTCTTAATTTCGCCGAAGTTTCTTGTTACTTAATTTAGGATTTTAAAACAAATTAGTGGGCGGCACGGTGGCCCAGTGGTTAGCACTGCTGCCTCACAGCGCCTGTAGACCCGGGTTCAATTCCCGACTCAGGCGACTGACTGTGTGGAGTTTGCACATTCTCCCCGTGTCTGCGTGGGTTTCCTCCGGGTGCTCCGGTTTCCTCCCACAGTCCAAAGATGTGCGGGTCAGGTGAATTGGCCATGCTAAATTGCCCGTAGTGATAGGTTAAAGGGGTAAAGGTAGGGGTATGGGTGGGTTGCGCTTCGGCGGGTCGGTGTGGACTTGTTGGGCCGAAGGGCCTGTTTCCACACTGTAAGTAATCTAATCTAATCTAATCTAATCTAAAGATCTTGATTCTATGCCCTGTACAGATAAAATTAAGTTTAAACTAACTTGATTCAGACATAGACTATGTTGACCAAATGTATTTCACAAAGACAAAATCATTTTGGATATTTTTATAGTTTCATTTAATTTAGTTCATACTTTCTAAAAAGAAATCACAGTCTTGGCATCTTTTACCTGCAGAAACTCCTTTTTAATCATGTCAAACTTGCATTTTTCATGTACAGCTCGAGCAGTATTTGTTCTGTCAAAGGGTTCTGCAACATCAAAAACAGACACTACATTAATTTGAATTTCATAATTTTTTATGGTACCTTAACATAGTAAGACATACAGAACAATTGATCTAGCATTTACACTTACTTCTTTGAAATGCAGGACTAGATTAGATTAGATTCCCTACAGTGTGGAAACAGGCCCTTCGGCCCAACCAGACCACATCGATCCTCTGAAGAGTAACCCACCCAGACCCATTTCCCTCTGATTAATGCACCTAACACTATGGGCAATTTAGCATGGCCACTTCACTGGACTTGCACATTTTTGGATTGTGGGAGGAAACCGGAGCACCCAGAGGGAACCCACGCAAACACGGAGAGAATGTGCAAACTCCACACAGACAGCCGCCAGAGGCTGGAATTGAACCTGGGACCCAGGGTGAGGGGCAGCAGTGCTAACCACTGAGCCACCATGCTGCCCCCCATGGTGTCTAACCTTTGCAATATTACAAAATCAATCGCATTAAACCAAAAATGTATAACAAACCTTATATCAGCTGTCGCAAAGCACACAAACACATAAATGCATTTGCATGACCACTTGTAGAAATGGCATTCTCAGCATGTTCACATTTATCTGCAGGCCAATACCATTGATCTACTGGGGCTACCACCCCATACTTTCAAAAGCTAAATGCTAATAATGGCAACAATCTAAAACAGAGAGGAAAAAAAATGTTGGAAATACTCAGCAAGTCAGTCAGCTCTGGGGAGAGAAACAGAGTTAGTGTTTTGGGTTACTGAACCCTCATAAGCTTTTAATTTATAAGAAAGTGTCAATCAGGCAAACCTAATAAGGTATCGCTAATATGGGAAGCAAGTGAGGGAATGATATCATTAGCATAGCAAACCAGATGTTCAGCCTATTTCTCTGGGAACATAGATTTAAATCTCACCACACTGTTGGTGGAATTTGAAGTCAATTAATAATTCTGGAAGTTAAAGTTAGCCTCAGTAATTGTGACCATGAAACTGTCACTGATGACAGCTATAAAAGCCATCTGGTACACGCACACTGTTTATGGAAGCAAGCCTTTTTAAAGGCCCACACGCAATTCCAGATCCCACAATCATCTGGTCAACTGCCCTCTCAATTGGTCTGACAAACCATTTAGTTTGAAGGGCAATTGTAGTAGACGACAAATCAGGGCACTTAATGGTATGGTCCTGGGACGTGTTGCTGAATAGAGAGAACTTGGAGTGCAGGTTCATAGATCATTCAAAATATAATTGCAAGTAGATAGGATAGTGAAGGAGGTGCTTGGTATGCTTTTCTTTATTGATCAGAGCATTGAGTACAGGAGTTGTGAGGTTATGTTGCGGCTGTACAGGACGTTGGTTAGACTACTTTTAGAATATTGTGTAAAATTTGGTCTCACTCTTATCGGAAGGAAGTTGTGAAACTTGAAAGGGTTCAGAAAAGATTTACAAGGATGTTGTCAGGGTTGGGGGATTGGAGCTACAGGGAGAGGTTGAATAGATTGGGACTATTTTCCCTGGAGTGACAGAGGATGATGGGTGACCTTGTAGCGATTTATAAAATCATGAGTGGTATGGATGGAGTAAACAGACAAGGTCTTTTCCCTGGGATGGGGGAATCCAGACCTAGAGGGCATAGGTTTAGGGTGAGGGGGGAAAAAAATCGCAAAAGGACTTAAGGGGCAACTTTTTCATGCAGAGGGGTGGTGCGTGTATGGAATGAGTTGCCAGAGGAAGTGGTAGAGGCTAGTACGATTACAACATTTAAAAGGCATCCGGATGGATATATGAATAAGAAGGCTTTAGAGGGATATGGGCCAAGCGCTGGCAAATGGAACTAGATTAGTTTAGAGTACCTGGTCATCATGGACGAGTTGGATGAAGGGTCTGTTCCGTGCTGTACACTTCTATGACTAAATGGCGGCTTTATCAGTGACAGGCACATCTCAAAAAAGAATAAAGGAAGATATCCTTCATATATAATTTCCACAAACACAGTCCATATTAGTATCAATTTTAGATTATATATGAACAAATTCTACAGAACGCAGATATGAGCACATCTTAACGTACTGGGGATTTCAATGCAAGAGTCAGCACAGACCATGAGGTATGGCCCTTCTGCCTTGGTTATCATGACCTGGAAAGGATAACCAGAATGGATACAGAATACTTGAGCTGTTCTACTACCACAAGCTTTGTATAACTGTTTTTCAGAACAAACCATATCACAAGATGCTACAGAGATATACAAGTTCTGAATCTTGTACCCACTAAATTTGATCAAAAGCTACCACAGTGCTGACAGTCATAGATCCCCCCCTCACAGGCACTAGTTAGGAATGGAGCTCTTGACTTTCTCTTGCCCAAAGTAGATATGCTTTCCTGGTTTCAATATTAGCAATATTGCCTTTCCAAATAAAAATCAACACAGTTCCTCCACTCAATTGAACAGCTGCTCTTTAGCAGTTCCACCCAGAGTACACTTTGAAACACCACCTCTGCACTACATTCAAAATATAGAAACCTAGAAAACAGGTGCAGGGATAGGCCATTCGGCCCATCGTGCCTGCATCACCATTCAACATGATCATGGCTGATCATTCAGTTTCAGTATCCCACTCCTGCCTTTTCTCCATCCCCCTCAATCCCTTTAGCCACAAGGGCAATGTCCAGCTCCCTCTTAAATATATCTAATCATCTGGCGCCAACAGCTTTTCGTGGTAGAGAATTCCACAAGTTCATAACTCATCTCAGACTTCTCCTATGCACCAATTACTACTATTTATAACTTCACCACAATATTTAAATTTTTTTTGAGAAGGAAAACCAAGGGCATATAACAGGATCAAAAACACAAGAGGACCAGCAGCAAAGCAAATGGCTCTTCTGATAACAAAGGCAGGGGAGATCATCCCTGAATGCAATAAATAGCTGGAAAATGGATGAAATGCAATTTCGAGTTGCACTCTAGGGAGAAATTGTTCCTGAGGAAGCTGTTGATGCCACAGAAAGCTTGCTGTGAGGGCAGTGCTTGATACTGAAACGGTCGTCTGCTCAGGAAAGCTATTTCTTTGCTTGCCATGGGCAAACCTCCAGATGCTGATACTATTTCACTTGTACTCAAAGCACAGGAAACTGGAACTTCTTCAACATTTGTACGACTTCAACCTTGCTCGAGAAAACGCTTGCTGTGAAGACTGAGTGCGTAAAAGAACAACTGTAACTGTTGCAATAACTATTGAGCCATCTGTTTGCTGCGCACAGTGGGAAATTCGTTTACCCATGTCACGTTTTATCAGACTGCAGATCCTGGCAGAAGAAATCTACTTTGAATTGTATTGACTAATTGCAATTCCATAGTAGGGCTCCTGAGACACACCAGGTAAGGTTGGACACATCAACCGCTTTGTTCCAAGATGGAAGGGTGTCAATTGTGAATAAGCTTTCTTGATCTTGAGGAGACCTTTATCAACCATTGTTGATTTATTTGGGCTCCCAATTAATTTTAGAAGTCTCACCCTTATTTCAAATCTCCCCATGACACTGCTCCTTCCTTGTTCTCTAATCTCTTCCAACACCACATTCCTCTGGAATACCTGTAATTCTTTTAATTGTGCACCATCCATACCTTCAGCTGCCTTGGTTTTAAGCTCCACATTTCTCTCACTAAAATCTTTTACCAATCCCATTTAATACAGATATTAAAATCCTTTTGACCAAACTATTGGCCACATGCCCTAATATTGCCTTGTGGCTTACTGACAAACTCTATATTGCCATGGTGAAGCATCTTGACATGTTTATTAAAGACACTATATAAAGAGAACACACTGTTATTAAAACCTACCTAAGGGACATTTTACTACGTTAAAGGTGTTAAAGTATACCCAAAGTTTTGTGGTGAATTCAGATCTGGACAGGTATCTATGGGGGCTCAGGTGGTTTTTGAGTGCTTTATTTGCCTATAATTCCCACTTCTTGCATTACAGTGGAACCCTAGTGTTTACCATGAAACTCCATTGGCATTGAGACCTTGTTCCATGCCTTGCACATGTCCCCATTTAATCTCTTACTAGGAGGGTTTAGCTAACACTAGGAGAGGTCATCATTTAGTTCAGGTTGCAAATATGTTCATGGTCAACAAAATAAAATATTTATATGTTGCCTTTCATCAGAACAAGAAGTGCAAACAGTTACAAATAAAAAGAAATTTATACATGCTCCTTTAAAAAAAATTTACTCACTCAACAGATTTAATGTACAATCTATTCATCCAAGATGATAATTTTCCCCTTGCAGATTTTATGATGGTCTTTTGCCTTCCCTTTGAAACACTTGTTAAATAGCTCAAAAGAAAAGCAAATCACAAAATTATGTCAAAACCAGGATGCTCATATGAGATACAAAATGGTAATACTTGGCTAATATTTAGGAACTCTTGAAACTACATTTCACGGTCATAACTCTGATTTCCTCACTGGTGAGCTTTGCGGAGACCCTTCCCTAGGCAAATAGCATCCTTCCTCTGAGGTGACCAATGAAGGAGGGTCGGTGCGATGACAAGTTCATTCTGTCAAATAAAGGTTTACTAATCTAAAAGAGCAATGGAATAGATGACAAAAGTTCACCAGAAATTGGAATTTTGAAATTGCATCAACCACAATAATGGAGGGGAGAGCTGAGAAAGCTGCCCAGTGATCTCGGATTTATCTAGGACGTCCTGACATGGAATCTGAACGACTGCAGATTTGGTAGATAAACTCTTCCAAGGAAGGGAAGACAACAATTAGTTCAATCAAGCAGATGCAGATGAAAATAACTATTTTGTCCAAACACAAGACACATTGCAAAAAATGTCAAGCTTTTGTCAACTTCTAATGCACAAATTGTACCAAGTAGAAGGAAAAGGGCTGCAGCTACATGGGAAAATCACCTCCTGCAAGCTCCCTACCCAAGTCACATATCACCATGACTTGGCACCACACTGTTGCTCCTGCATTGGGTTCAAATCCTGGAACTGCCTCACAGCACTCTGGCTACACATGCACCAGATGGACTGCAGTGGCTCAGGAGGATGGTCCACCACTACCTTTGGATAGTCAGTTAGGGATGGACAACAAATGCAGGCCTTGTCGGTGACACAGAATCTGTGAAAGAATAAAGGTAAGAGCAAGAATGAGCTCCCTCCAACTTGAGAAAAGTGCACAAAGAGTATCTGATATATCCAGAGATCATGACAGTTGCATAGTTCCCCACTTTCTGGTGCCAAGCCCCAAAATGAGTGCAATATAAACTTCTCCCATGCTACACTGAAGTGTCACAACAGGGAACTGCAGTTGAAGTCAAGTGAAGTGCTAGATGGGTGAAGTGCCTTTCAAGAAATTGGTAAATCACTTGTCAAGTAATGATAGGGTTTTCTGAGAGAAGTGCACTGAACAGCAGGCACTCAATAGCCATGCCACAGCTCTTCATTCCAACAGATTAAAGCATTTCCAGTTGGTCAGTTCCACTGATGGAGCGCTTCCTGATCTGCACCCATGTTACTGATCCTCCAAAGTCGCACAGGCACATTACAGAAGCTGTGCACTACAAATGGAGGACAAATTTACAGTTTAAAAGGCTCTCAAATTGCTTTCCCACTAGATCCACAGGATTCCCAGCAGGATTCTGAACCTGCTCCATGCTAAGCTGGAAGAGCAGGATAACATTAGCGTCCTGACCAAACATACTTTTCAAGTGCTTTCACATGCTGCACCCCTCCAAGACCAATGCTTGACAAAATTCTACCTGTTACTTCTATTTCTTCTTCTAAAGATATCAACATGGCTACTTAGTATTTCTAATGGTGGGCCAAGGATGAACACTGATGCTCCTCCTGTGCATCCATTAGATTCTGGCCTGTTTGAGGTCTTTAAGTACAGAATACATTTTCCATCCAGCTCAATCTACCACTGGCTCAGCATGCAACCCTGCTAATTTGCCAGACCTACTGAATTTCACCAGCAATTTCTGTTTTTGTTCAATTCATTTGCCATCCTCGCACATTTAGCAAGCTATAGTGGGACAAACAATTGGCAAACCTCAGTTTGGCAGCAGCACGTTAATATGGCTGGACTTTAAAATAGCTCCAGATTCGGACGACTGCCTACCAGTTTTACTTTCAAACCATCCCATTTGTGCTTCAGTTAGTTAGCTAAAATTAAATAGCTTCTAGATCCCAAATATCCTTCAAATTATTTCAATTTTCAATTACTTTAAGTGGCACTTTCAGATGTATTAATTAGGAACAGGAGGAAAAGACCGATGTTGCTATCTCGAGCTACACAAGGAATTTTGAACAGACCTAAAATCGTGTCAGTTAGTGAAGCTGAAAACTGCCAGTCTTTAAGCAAAATGGTAGAATTATTTGCTATATGCTCCTGGAATGATTTAAAATTTTACCCAAAACAGCATGACATTCACCGCGTAGTCCTGCAACTGTGAATGTGAAACATAAGTATATTGGTGCATTCAGATATTCTCAGGTAGGCGGCTTTGACCTCAGAGTCAAAGTTTGTAGAAGACACTAAAATAGAGAACATTATAAATTTTTGAGCAGATTAAAAGAAAGAAACTGCAAAGAAATATTGATAAGATAGAGGACAGGAAACAGACTAGAAAGAGACAATAGGAGGTAATAGGAAGATGCTTTTTTTTTTAAAAACAAAGCTATTATTGTGTTCTGAAATAGAAATTGCCCAGTTCTATGGGGAGCACAGAAACGTAGGACAAGGTCATGAAACAGTAAAGGGAGTATATGAGGTTGATATAGCTGTGACCAAATCTAATAGCACTCTCATTTTGAAACATATGGAATGCAAAAGTAAGGACTAGATAGGAATATTCTTATGCATTTATCCTGATGACTGGAGAGTGTAGGATCAGGGGTCAGTTTAAGAATACAGGGTAGGCCATTTCGGACTGAGATAAGGAGAATTTGTTTCACCAGAGTGGCGGGTCTGTGGAATTCTTTGCAACAGAAAGTAGTTGAAGCCAAAATATTTTAGATTTTCAAGGAGTTAGACATGGTTCTTAAGGTTAAAGGAATCAAATAGTCTGGGGAGAAAGCAGGAATGAGGTGTTGAGTTTGATGATCAGCCACGATCATACCGAATGGCAGAGCATGTTGAAGGGCCAAATGCCCTATCCCTACTCCTATTTTCTGTACTTCTAAAACATTGTAAGCCAATGTAAATTCTTAATGAGACTTAAGTCTAAATACTTTATGTAAAATTGGCTGCAACTTCAGATGTATTCAAGATTGAGAGAAAAATATAATCAAGGTTGGCATATTCAATTAACCAAAATTCCTTAGGCAGTGCCACTCAGCCTCGGGCTTCACTGTAGTTTGAAATTGTGCAAAGTTATAGCTGTGCTGAGCTAACATTAGACAGGGATTTCTACTGAAAATAGGCAAAAGTGAGGATTGCAGATGCTGGAGATCAGAGTTTAGATTAGAGTGGTGCTGGAAAAGCACAGCAGGTCAGGCAGCATCCGAAGAGCAGGAAAATCGACATTTCGAGCAAATCCCTGATGAAGGGATTTTGCCTGAAACATCGATTTTCCTGTTCCTCGTATGCTGCCTGACCTGCTGTGCCTTTCTACTGAAAATGACTAGCAGCTTGGTAAAGTGGCAGAAGGTAACCACTCAGGTGAAAAACAGTAAAGTTTTTAGCTGTGTGGTCAAAATAAAAACCATGATTGATGTCTATGGGACAAAGTCACATTCCTCAGTAGACATTGTAGCTGGAGGTTTGATCGTCTGACCCTAGCCACAATTGCTGGAGTACTATGGGTACTTTATTAATACAAAGAAGTGATTCGAAACATAAGCTTGGCTTTGCAAAGTAATTAGAACTCTTGATACATTTACATTATTACTATTGTGACAAGCAATTCTGTGTGATAGAACTCTGTGTTCCCTGCTCATGGCAGTGTGCACCATCTACAAGATGTACTGCAGATATTCACCAAGGGTCCTTTGATAGCACCTTCCAAACCAACAGCCATTACCATGTAGAAGGACAAGGGCAACAGATACATGGGAAGACCAAAACCTGTAAGTGCCCCTCCAAGCCACTCACCACGCTGACTTGGAAATACATTGCTGTTTCTTTGGTGTCACTGGGTCAAAATCATTGAACTCCCTCCCTAAGAGCATGTGGGTCTACCTACATTAAATAGACTGTAATGGTCCAAGAATCCAGTTCACCATCACCCTAAGAGCAAAGAGGAATGGACAATAAAAGCGAGCTCAGTCAGTGATGTCCACATCTTATGAATTAATAAAACATTATACGTGAATGACAATACTGACTATTACATTCAAATTTAAGGGTCTGGGTTTGTTTACCTTTCTGGGCTCCATTATTAGAAGTTAAACATGCAACTCCCAGACACCGCTCCAAACCCGCGAAAAGTAAAGCCCACAATTTAATTCTGCACCATTTGCCAGCAGCCCCTCAGTTCTTGGAACCCCTCAGGAGACAACTACTGGTATGAAAATGCAAGCACAGGTACTCAGTATAGTGGATCAAATGTTTAGAAGGTAGTGCAATAATATTTGCAAACTGTTGGGAAGCCACACAAGAACAAGCATCATTTGATCAACCCTCCAAGAATACCACCAAAGAGATTCGTCAATCCTATTGGTTCTTGATTAATCCCAACACTTCAACATCACAGATTACTCAATGTAGTATTTATAAATGCAGGTCAATGAAAGTTATGCTGTAACCATGAGAGAGATTCTTTTTTTCCCCTGAAAGTTCAATAAACTGTTTCTGTTCAAAATTATCAAGGCTAGAATGTGCGGGGTCACCACTGGCCTGTAATAGTTTCAAATCTCTACTTTTATTGGGAAATTATTCAGGTGATTGTGAGGAATTTTCTCTTTGGAAGAATATTACTTGAGACAATTGATTATACATATTCAAATAAAATTTACAAATCCATGGTAAAATCAATGATAAAAGAAAATGATTAACAATTTACAAAACAGAAAAGTAAAGTCACCTCACTCCTACCAGACCACAGGGCTGCTCTCTAAGAGAGAGATAGTTAGTGGCTTAACCAGAGGGTCACCATTTCTCAGGGAAGGGAAGAGGTTGAGGAGAGTCCTGCACTATAATCTCAGTTGGCACAGAAATTGAATTCATGCTGTTGGGGTCACTGTGCATTGCAAACCAGATAAAAACAATGACTGCAGATGCTGGAAACCAGATTCTGGATCAATGGTGCTGGAAGAGCACAGCAGTTCAGGCAGCATCCGAGGAGCTTCAGCAAAATCGACGTTTCGGGCAAAAGCCCTTCATCAGGAATAAAGGCAGAGAGCCTGAAGCGTGGAGAGATAAGCTAGGGGAGGGTGGGGGTGGGGAGAGAGTAGCATAGAGTACAATGGGTGAGTGGGGGAGGAGATGAAGGTGTACAATGGGTGAGTTGTCTAGCCAACTGAGCTAACCAATCCCTCAAACCTTTTAAAAGGCACTTTAAACACTTATGCAGAGAAACTTAGGCATTATTCATACAAATACATTTATTCCATACCTTCAACACAAATATATTTATTTTTCCATTCCACATCATTGGTTTTGGGAATCACTTTGGCTTCACGGATTGATATTATTGAATTATTCCAACTGAAGGGGATAAAAGTGAGAACAGACATGTTATAATATCTGGAATTTTAACTTGAACTATTTAGAAGAAACTTTTGAAGCATGGAAAGATATACCACAAACTTTACTTTTAAGATCTGACATGTTGATGCAAATACAATCTTCTCAATCCTTTCTCAAAGAGCAATTAGTACCTTATTTCACATTCTTAGTAGCTTCCAAGTTATAAGGCAAGTTATTCACTAATCCTTTAACAATAATATTCAACTGAATACTAAGTGCACGAACAATCAAACAAACAGCAAAAGCAAATATTTTGCCACAGGCATGTATCACTGAAATTAAAGAGTGCAGATTAACCTTTTTGACAATTGAATTTCTTCTGGAACATCATTCACATTTGTTCACTGTGAAACATTAGTTTTCCTGATTTGTTTTTGACAGTTATGAAGATTCATATTTTTCAAGTGGCAATGCAACCTTACTTGGTAATTACATTCCATTTATGGGTGCCAGTGTTTACTGCCCATTCTTAAATGGTCCTTAAGGATGGAGTTGGGCCGACTTCTTGAATCACAAGTCCATGTGCACACATGTACATTGTTGTTAGGAAGGAGTTCCAGGATCTTGATTCAGCAATAGTGATGGAATGGCAACATAGTTGCAAGCCAAGATGGTGTTGAGCAGAGAGGAAAATTTGCAGGTGATATTCCATTCATGTCCTGATCTTATCCTTCTCATTGGTAGGGGTGACAGATTTGGAATGTACTGGTGAAGGAAACTTGACAAGTTGCTGCACTGCATCTTGTAAACAGTACACACTGTTATTGTTATAGGTCGATGGTGAAGGGAATGGCAATCAAGTGGGCTGCTTTGCCCTGGATGCTGTCAAGTTTTCTGAGTGTTGTAGGAGTGCATACATCCATGAATGAGGAGTGTCCTCCATCACACTCTTTACCAGGTCCTTTGGAAATGGTGGCCAGGTTTGGAGAATCAGGCAGTTACTTGCCACAAAATTCCCAGCCCAGTCACGCACTCACTGTTGTACTGACGGCATTTATGCGGGTTGCTTAATTAAGTTTTTCATCATACTATTCACACCCAGAGGTATGCATGGGATTTAGCAGTAATGCCACTGAATATCACAGGGAGGTGGTTAAATGGCCTTTTGTGGGTGATGGTCATTGTTCCTACTGAGAAGCCTACAATGAATGCTGTCCAGGTCTTTATGCATAGGTATACAGACTGCTTCAGAAACCAAGGAGCCTCTAATTTTTTTCCAATTTTCAGATTTGACAAGGGTCTTTGACGCCATATTTTGACTAACGCTGCCTGGAGGTCAAATGAGCACTCTGACCTTACCTCTGGAGTTCAGCTCATCTGTCCATGTTTGAACCAAGGTCCAAATGAGATTATGAGACGAGTGGACCTGGTGAAATCTAAACTGAGCAACGGAGCATGAGTGAGCAGCTTATTGCTGTGCTGCAAGTGCTGTTTGATAGGCACTGTTGACAATATCTTATATCACTTTGCTGCTGACACATTAATTGGTCAGGTTGGGTTTGTCCTGCTTTTTATGGAGAAGACATACACCATCAAGTAGATGCCAGTGTTGAGGCTGCAGTGGAACAGCTTGGCCAGAAGTGCAACTAATTTTGTAGCACAAGTCTTCAGTACAATTGTCAAAATTTTGATCAGGTACCTTCAGCCATTTCTTGATATTGCTTGTCTTTATTTCTAGATGACAATTCTAGATGGTTTGAACAGATCATTAAGATATCACTGTAAGCTAGAAGCAAGCAGAATAAGTGAAAAGCTTTCTTCTTTACAATTTACAGGTTTCAGAAGCAGAATACAGGTATTTATTTCAAGTTGCCCTTAGTGGTTAAAATCTTCAGTTCTAAACCATTTCAATTCCTGGAATCCTGCCTTTCTGTCCTGGAACTGAAACATGATTACTGTGTACAATACAAATCCACAGTAACATGCAGCAGAGGCAATGGTTACAGACTCAAAATGGTCACAGTGCTCTCTGCGCAGCAGTCGCAAAACCGCATTGGCAGCCAGTACATATGTAATACAGGCTCTAACATATTCCAGCGATGTATTTCTCCCTCCAGCAAGCATTTATACACAGTCCATGCAAAAATAGCTGAACGTTAAAAGCTGCACTTCTGGCTCTAACATCCATCTGTTTCAGAGGCCTCCATGTCCAAACCCACCTGCTGCCTTCATTCATTTGTGTGAAATTAGACCTAGAGAATTGACACAGCAAAAACATAGCCACCACAGATATTCAGTTTTTATTTTAGACTAAAAATGGTGATCCCTGCTGTGCGCGCGTGCAGCTTTACAATAAAACTCAAAAGTGTATTTTTTTTTTAAAAGCAAATGTGGAAAACAAAACCATTCCCCTGTTCACCAATATTATTATTTTAGTGCAGGGGCTCAACTATTATTTTTATCTGAACTTGCACTCTTTAACAGGTTCAACTAGAAGCAACAGCAGATTTTGAATCTATTAGCAAGATGGGCTTTAAAAAGCCATTTATTAACTAACAATTATCTACTGAAAAATAATTATAGGACTATAAAGTAGCTGTTAATTCAATTGCAAGGTGATGTCTGACCATGTTAAAATTTAGCTTTAAACAGTATAGTCACTGCATTACAAGGGGGGTATACTTCCATATGCACCAAATCTACTACCATCAGCAGCTGGAAACCATTTTGCAAGCTCTCGTCATTTCATTTTTGACTACAACTTAACTGGGTTCCTAAATTTTATGCTTATCATTTTTATTCTTCTGTAGAATGTGAATATCATTGACAAGTTTGGCATCTGTTGCCCAACCCTAAGTAGCCTTGAATATTTAGGGGAAGTGGGCTTCACAGGCTGGTCCAGCATTTATTGTCCAACCCAATTGCCCTCTAAAAGATGGTGGTGAGCTGCCTTCTTGAACTACTGCAGTTCAATTTGGGTATGTGCACACATATGCGATTAGAGAGGGAACTCCAGGATTTTAACCCAGCAACAATGACAGTGATTTTTTTTTTTTTACAAATCCGGATGGTAAATGGTTTGGAGAGGAATTTGCAGGTGGCTGCATTCCCATGTAGTTGCTGCTTGAGTAACTGACCTCCTGACTCACAAAAGCCTCACCATCATCTATAAAGCCCAAGTCACATGATGGAATACTTCTCACTTGCCTGGATGAGTGCAGCGTAAATGTCCTCAAGAAGCTTGACACTATGTGGAATAATGTAGCCCAATTGACTGGCACCATATCCACAAACATTCACACCCTCCACCACTGATGCTCAGTACCAGCAGTGTTTACTATCTACAAAATGCACTGGAGATATTTGCTGGAGATCCTTAGTCAGCATCTTCCAAACGATCATTTTCAGTTAGGAGGACAAGGGCAGTAGGTTTATGGGAATACCATCACCTGTAAGTTCCTCTCTAAGTCGCTCACCATCCTGACTTGGAAATATCATTTTCCTTCAGTGTCATTGGGTCAAATTCCTGAAGTTCCCACCCTAGAAGCATTATGGACCTACGTACAGCACATGGACTGCAGTGGTTCAAGGAGACAGAACAACACCACCTTCCCAAGGCAACTAGGGATGGGCAATGAATGCTGGCCCAGCTAGTGACACAGGAGTGAATAAATAAAAAGAACTGAATCTATGACCTAGCAGCTGGCATACTCCTCACTCTACTGCAACTGTCAAATGGCAGGATTAGTCCTGGTTCAAAGATGAGCATCAGACCACATGTCAGGAGCAGGATCAAGAATACCTAAAAATGCCAGGTCAACCTAGTAAAGTTACAACATAGGAGTACATGCATGTCTAACAATAGAAACAACATGCACCAGACAGGGGTGATCCTACAAGCAGTGGAGCAGATTTTATCCTTGCAACCCTGCTATTTTAGTTGCGACTATTGGTGGACAATTAACCAACTCATTACAGAACACCAGAAGTGATCACCAGTCTCAGTGTTGAGGAATCCCATTCATCCAAAATGGCAAGGAAGACCAACACAACAAGGCTGAAGCCATTCAATACTGTAAAGGCTATGGGCCCTGACAATATTCTGGCAATGTATTGAGGACCTGTGCTCCAGAACATGTTGCACTTCCAGATAAACTAGATTAGATTAGATTAGATTACTTACAGTGTGGAAACATGCCCTTTGGCCCAACAAGTCCACACTGCCCCGAAGCGCAACCCAACCATACATCTACCCCTTACCTAACACTACGGGCAATTTAGCATGGCCAATTCACCTGACCTACACATCTTTGGACTGTGGGAGGAAACCGAAGCACCCGGAGGAAACCCACGCAGACACGGGGAGAATGTGCAAACTGCACACAGACAGTTGCCTGAGGTGGGAATTGAACCCAGGACTCTGGCGCTGTGAGGCAGCAGTGCTAACCACTGTGCCACCGTGCCGCCCACCAAGCTAAGTACAGTTCCAGTACAGTTACAATGCTAGCATTTCTCAATAATGTGGAAAACTGTCGGTTATGCAGGGCAAATATACCATAAATTATGGCCCTGGTCTACTCTCCACCACAAGCAAAGTGACGAAAATTACTGACAACATTCCTACGAAGTAGCACTCGCTCAGCAATATCCTGTTTGCTGACACTCAGTTTTGGTTTTGCCAGGTCCATTCAACTTGCAATCTCATTACAGCCTTGGTCCAACAAGCACAAAAAGAATGAATTCCAGAAGGGAAATAAGAGTAATTGTTCTTGACATAATAAAACACTTGACTGAGTGTGGCGTCAAGGAGCCCTGCAGCAGAGCTCTAGTCAGCAGGAATTGGGGAAAAACTCCCCATTGGTTAATGCCTTATTTAGCACAAAGAAAAGCTGTTATGTTTGCTCAAGGTAGAGAAGCAGGAGGCTGAAAGAACACAGCAGGCCAGGCAGCAAAAGGAGGTGGAGAAATCAATGTTTTGGGTGTAATCCTTCTTCAGGACTGGGGGTGGGTGTAAGGGGAGCTGCAGATAAAGTTGGGGGTTGGGGGGAGGAATGAGGTAGGGATGGGTGAACACAGGTAACAGGTATGACATGGGTGGTTGATTGGAAGAAGGAATCCAGTTGGTAGCTGTAAGGAAGGGTGGATCAGAGGAATGGAAAGGAGGAGTTGGGAAGGGAATCAGGGAATGGAAAGAGAGATTATTTGAAATTGGAGACCTCAATGTTGAGCCCTCCGGGTTGTAGGCTACCCAGGTGGAAGATGAGGTGTTGTTCCTCCAATTTATGGTCTGATTCGCTGTGGCAATGGAGGAGGCCAAAGATGGTCACGACAGAAAGGGGGTGGGAAGGGGAATTAAAATAGGTGGTGACTGGGAGGTCAGGTCAGTGTCTGCGGGCCTGGCTGAGACACTCGGTGAAATGTGCCGAGTTTATGTTTGGTTCCCCTGATGTAGAGAAGAACACATCAGAAGCACTGGATAGAGTAAACTCAGTTGGAGGAGAGGCAGGTGAACCTCTGTCTCACCTGGAAGGACTGTTTGGGGCCCTGGATGGAAATGAGGGGGGTGGTGTGTTGGCAGGTTTTGCATCTTTTAAGGTTGCAGGAGAAGGTACCTGGGGGTTCAGTTGTTTAGAGATGATACGTTAGATGCAGAGACTGGTGGGATAGTAGGTGTGACAAGGGGTCCCAATCATCTCAGTCCCAGGACAACATCCCAGGAGTTTCTCATAGCGGTGTCGTATGTCAAAACATCTTCAGTTGCTTCAATTAATGACCATCTTCCATCAATACCATTTGCAAGAATAAATCAGAATCTAGGAATTCTTCAGTAAGTAACTCAATTCCTGACTCCCCTAAGCCTGAAAACTATTTAGAAGGTACAAGTCAGGAGTATGATGGGGATATTCTCGATTTACCTGGATGAGTGCAACTCCAATGATTCTCAAGAAACTCTAAAATCCTGGACAATGCAGATAAATCTTATACAGAGTCGGGTAGATGCCATTGTTGCAGCTGCAGTGGAACAACTTTGCCAGAAGTGCAACAGTTCACCTTCAATCCCTCTGCTAATAAGGCCTATTACCACTATACTCAGCCAGTAATCTCCAATACGTAGATTTGCAATCAATCCATCAATTGCAAAGACTCTGACAGGTCGATCTCACTGTCCACTTGAGCTCCCTTGACTCATGCATCTCCTGATATGCAATCTGAACACTTGCCCACATTCCCTCATCACGTGTTAGTTGTCGTGCCGCTACATGACTTCTGCTTCCAGAAGCTGCACGGCTAGAGAATTGCATGCTCTTACGGCTTTGCCAGCTTGCCGTATTGCATTTCGGTTTAATATGGATGGATACCATTAGTTTACATTTCCAATGTAAAATGCAATGAAGAAATATACTAGGGACCTCGTGCAAAGCCAGTATTTTACAGTACACTTGCAAACATAAGAGGTTATTCAGCTGAGTAATGCAAGCTGACCAGGGACCCAGAAAATAAATTGCAACAACAGTAACTTCCCATGCTTCACACTTGAAAGCAGCCAGTAACATTCTGAATGTTCCACAGGCACAGATCCAGTGGCCTCCTGACAGCATAACCAGCAACAGAGTGACATCATAAACTAGAAGGTGAATGAATCACGATGACTGATGAACATGGATGATCTAAAAGAAACTGAAAACATACAATTTTGACATGGAAAACGAATGTAAAAATTAAGATACAGAGAGTAAAAATTTGGAACCACACAACAATAAGTTCAAGGATAGCTTTCACTTGAACAGCATGCTTCAGATGAAGGAAGTTGACGAGCTGAAGCTACTTTGAAAGTTCAATAGTCTTTTTTTTTAAAACTACCAGCAAAAGGGGAAGTCTGTAGTAAAACATGATTTCAGAAACAGAATTTGCTGGAAAATCTCAGCTGGTCTGACAGCATCTGTGGAACGAAATCAGTTAACGTTTCAGGTCCAGTCACCCTTCAGAACTGACAGCTAGAAAATGAGGGGGGAGTAAATGATAAAGAACTTAAACAAGAAATTAGAAAGGCTAAAAGTGGTTACGAAAAATTATTAGCAAACAGGATTAAGGAGAATCCCCAAGGTTTTTTAATACATATATAAAAAGCAAGAGGATAGCCAGTGAAAAGGTTGGCCCACCCAAGGACAAAGGAGAGAATCTATGCATGGAGCCAAAATAGGTGGATGAGGTCCTAAATGAATACTTTGTGTCAGTCTGCACGGAAGAGTAGGAATTGGTGAAGCATGGTCTCAGGATAGGGAGTGTTGAATTTATAAGCCAAGTTACTATTAGTTGTCTTAAAGTGTATGAAGATAGGCAAGTCCCTGGGTCCTGATGAGATCTATCCTAGAATATTGAGGGAGACAAGGGAACAAATTGATGGAGTATTGACAGACATCTTTGTATCCTCTTTGGCCACAGGTGAGGTCCCAGAGGAATGGAGAATAGCCAATGTTGTCCCCATTGTTTAAGAAGGGGAACAGGGATAATCCTGGAAATTACAGGCCTGTGAACCTCACATTGGTGGTAGGGAAATTATTGGAGAAGATTCTCAGGGACAAGATCTATATGCATTCAGAAGCTAATGGACTTAGTGATAAGTGGTATGGTTTTGTGCAGGGGAGGTCATACCTCACTAACTTGTTCAAGTTTTCTGAGGAGGTGATGAAGATGATTGATTAGGGAAAGTGGGTGCTGTTGTCTACATGGACTTCAACAAAGTCTTTGACAAGATCCCTGATGGTAGACTGGTACATAGGTGAAGTCACATGGGCTGACAAGATGGATAGAGAACTGGCTTAGTCATCAGAGACAGTAGTGGTGGAAGAATGCCTTTCAGAATGGAGGGATGTGACTAGTGGTGTTCCACAGGGATCACTGCTTTTTGTGATCTACATATATGATTTTGAGGAAAACATAGCTGGTCTGATTGGTACGTTTGTGGACAAAATAAAGATTGGTAGAGTTGCAGATAGTGAGGAGGACTGTCAGAGGATATAGCAGGATGTAAGTCAGTTGGAGGCATGGGTCGAAAAATGGCAGATGGAGTTTAATCTGGACAAATGAGAGGTGATGCATTTTGAAAGGTCAAGTACAGGTGGAAGTTCTACAATGAATTGCAGAACCCTCATGAGTATCGATATGCAGAGGAATCTGGGTGTGCAGGCCCACAGATCACTTAAAGTGGCATCGCAGGTAGACAAGGTAGTGAAAACGCCCTATGGCAATGCTTGCCTTCATTGGAAGGGGCATTAAATAGAAGGGCAGACAAGTCATGCTGCAGCTTTATAGAACTTTAATTAGGCCAACCCTTGTAAAATTTCATACAGTTCTGGTCACCACACTACCAAAAGGATGTGGATGCTTTGGAGAGAGTGTTGCCTGATATGGGGGATTTTAGGTATGAAGAAAGGTTGACCAGACTGGGTTTGTTTTCACTGGAATGCAGGAGAAGGTGATGTAATAGAAGTTTAAAAGATTGTGAATGGCATGGAATAGGGGGAACGTATGAGGCTTTTTCCCAGGATAGAGGGGTCAATTACTAGGGGACACAGGCTCAAGGTGTGGGTGTGGGGAAATTTGAGAGAGATTTGAGGGGCACATTTTTTACACTAAGGGCAGTGAGTGCCTGGAATAAGCTGCTAGAGGTGATGGTGGAAGCAGATACAATAGCAGCATTCAAGAAACACTTGGACAAATACATGAATAGGAAGGGAATATAGAGATATGGATCCTGTAATTGAAGATTGGTTTAGTATGGAAGGACATAATGTGTTGGTACAGGTTTGGAGGACCGAAGGACCTGTTCCTATGTTGTATGGTTCTTTGACAGGTGGAGATAGATCTCAAACAGACAGACAGAAAAACAGTTGGACAGATAAAGCAGTTTGTGGGAAAAAATAACTGTTAATGGGGACAATTAGTGGTTGACAACAGGTAATGTGTGGTAGCAGCCATGTAATTACAAAGCCTGGAGTGTGGGGGCGAGGGAAAGCACAGGAAAAGGTGCTGAAGCCCTAAAATTGTTGAATTCAACACTAAATCCAGAAGACTGCAGAGTTCCCAAGTGGAAAATGATATGCTGTTCTTCCAGCTTGCGCAGAGCTTCCCTGGAGCATTACAGTAAGCCTGAGACAGAGACGTTGGCCAGAGAACACAGTGGCGTGTTGAAGTGGCAAGCAACTGGAAACTCACGGTCTATTTTTCAGACAGAATGTAGGTGTTCTATGAAGTGGCCAGAGTTTGTGATTTGTTTCTCCAATGTACGAGAGACCATATTGTGAGCAGCAAATAAAGAAGAGAAACCTGATACACCATTTCAGCTTTGCTATCTTCTGGCTAAACACAAGAAATATTTCACGATAAAGTAATTAAAGAAGCAAAGACAAGGTCATCTGACTCTGTATTGATGGACCTTAAGAACAAATAAAAATAATAGCGTTCCAGAGCGTGTCACTTCGACAGTAACAAGATGAGTGGAATCTTTGATTGAAGACACCATTCAGCAACAACAGAAGGATTGTGAATGCTTCTCACTGCAGTTTGATAAATTCGTTCACGTGACTGACACAAATCTTTTAAATTTACATGGTATGAAAATTAACTGCTTAATCCAAATTTTCTTCAGGGTAGATTCTAGGTTGCACTTAAATTTCAAAGGTTGAAATATGTTAAAAAGGTTGGAGACCACTGACCTACAAGATACACTGCAACAACTCATCAAGACTCCTTCCACAGTACCTTCTAAACCCATGATCTCTACCACCTAGAACTACAGGGATAGCAAGCACATAGAAATACCATGACCTGAAAATTCCTCTCCGTGGCACACCACCCTACCTTGCTTCCAAACAGCCATGTATAGCAGCAGTTCATACTTGTGCCTGACCATTACCATCTTAAGGACAATTAGTGATGTGTAATAAATGCTGCTCCAGGCAATAGTGCAACATATTGTGAAAGATCAAATAAAACCCTCATTCTGAATTTTGACCTCATGTTCTGGATGGTCCAACAAGGGGAAATGTTTTCTTAGCATCTATCCTGCCATGCTCAATAATTTTAGACTACATTATAACTCTTATTCTTCTGTCAATCTGGCATCATAGGACAATCCCCTTAATCCAGAAACAATGGATTATGTTGGCTAAATTCCAATCCCTGCAAACTCTTCCAGAAGCCAAGGACTTCTGGAAAATAAAAACAAATGTAACCATCTTTGAAGGTCTCTCAAGACCATAGGATGCAGTTCTTTAGTTGCAATGAGTTTACCATCACTTTGTCCCATTAGCTTCTCCAGAATGTTTACTTTATGAACATGTTTTCTTCAAGTGCCTTATTTGTGAACACATTCCCCATTTTTTCTTTTCTCTACTGTGAAGACAGATAGAAAGTAATTGTTTAATGTGACTGTCATCTCCTTACTCCTCACTATAATTTCACCTGCCCCAGTGCTAATCATTTGCTATTTCCATATAGAAATGTACTTAAAGTTTTTATGCCTCTTGCTAGTCTCTTATTTTCTCATACTATATTAATTTCTTGGTCTTTTTGCAAATACTAAAATCCTCCTCACTTTTAGTCTCTAATAATATTATGACCAAGATATTCGAATGATCAAATAGTCATTGGAGCAACAGAAAGTAGAGTTTCACATTGAAACCAAACAGAATCCCCAAAGCATGCCAATTCTATGGGAACTGCCCAGGAAATTTAATTTTAAAATAGGCTCTTCCTGTGCTTGGAGCCCTCCAAAAGAAGAGTAAGTTAAAAGGCAGAAATTTGAGGGTTATGACTCACTCAGCTTTTATAGGCATGCAGTAAAAGACAGAGGATTAGAAATCTACACCTGGGCAATTATTAACTTGAATTCCCAACTCATGGTAGACTCTGGACACCAGCATTTCCTCTCTTTACTCAACACCACTACAGCTCAACCTCATGTTGGACTGAAGCCCATCCCAACCCCACCAACTAAGAACCTTTGGTGAATTTCTGCAGTGCATCCTTCATATGGTACACACTTCTGCTCTGGGCACTGGTGGTGGAGGGAGTTAATGTTTGGTGCTAATCAAGTAGGTTGCTTTGCTCTGGATGGTATCACGCTTCCTGTATGTTGTTGGAGTCATGCTCAGGTAAGTGGAAGTCTTTGCTGTATCACATCCCTGACTTGTGCTTTGTAGGTTGTGGATGGTTTTAGGGAATCAGGTGGCAAGTTACTCCCTGCATGATTCCTTGGCTCTGACCTGCCATTGTAGCCACGGTACTTACAATGGTTGTCCATAGAATAGAACATTACAGTGCAATACAGGCCCTCAACGTTGCGCCGACCTGTGAAACCAAACTGAAGCCCATCTCACCTACACTATTCCATTATCATCTATATACTTATCCAAAGACCATTTAAATGTCCTTAAAGTTAGTGAATCTACTACTGTTGCAGGCAGAGCATTCCATGCCCTTACTACTGAGTAAAAAAACTACCTCTGACAGCTCTCTTATATCTAGCACCCCTCAACTTAAAGCTATGTCTCCTTGTGCTAGCCATCACCATCTGAGGGAAAACAACTCTCACTGTCCACTCTATCTAATCCTCTGATCATCTTGTACATCTCTATTAAGTCACCTCTAATCTTCTTCCCTCGAACGAAAACAGTCTCAAGTCCCTCAGCCTTTCCTCATAAGCACTTCCGTCCATGCCAGGCAACATCCTAGTAAATCTCCTCTGCACCCTTGCCAATGCTTCCATGCCCTTCCTATAATGCAGCGACCAGAACTGTAAGCAATGCTCCAAGTGCGGCCGCACCATACTTTTGTACTGCTGCAGCATGACCTCATGGCTCTGAAGCTCAATCCCTCTACCAATAAAGGCTAACACACCATACGCCTTCTTAACAACCTTATCAACCTGGGTGGCAACTTTCAGGGATCTATGCACATGGACACAGATCTCTCTGCTCATTTACATTACCAAGAATCTTACCATAAAATCATGAAGAGTATTAATAGGGTGAATGGTCAAGGTCTTTTTCCTTGGGTTGGGGAGTCCAAAACTAGAGGGCATAGGTTTGTAGTGAGGGGGGAAAAGATTTGTAAAGGACCTGAGAGATAACTTTATTTTCCACAGAAGCGTATGGAATGAGCTGTCAGGCGAAGTGGTGGAGGTGGGTACAATTAGAACACTTAAAAGGCATTCTGGATGGGTATATGAATAGGAAAAGTTTAAAGGAATATGTGCCAAATACTGGCAAATGGGGCAAGGTCATTTGGGATGTCTGGTCAGTGTGGATGAGTTGGACCGAATGTCTGTTTCCATGCTGTATAACTCTGATTCCATAACTTGTGGGAGAGGAGCTCCACAAATATCCATAGGCAGTGATGGAAGAGCTCAGCACATCAGTGCAAAAAGATAAGGCTGAAGCAGGACATATACACTTAATGGTAAGGTCCTAGGAAGTGGCCGAAGGGCCTGTTTCCACACTAAGTAATCTAATCTAATCTAATCTAAGTGTTGCTGTACAAAGAGATTTAGAGTGCAGGTTCATAGCTCCTTGAAAGTGGAGTAGATAGGATAGTGAAGGCGGTGTTTGGTATGCTTTCCTTTATTGGTGAGAGTATTGAGTACAGGAGTTGGGAGGTCATGTTGCGGTTGTACAGGTCATTGGTTAGGCCACTGTTGAAATATTGCTTGCAATTCTGGTCTCCTTCCTATCTGAAAGATGTTGTGAAACTTGAAAGGGTTCAGAAAAGATTTACAAGGATGTTGCCAGGGTTGGAGGATTTGAGCTATAGGGAGAGGCTGAACAGGCTGGGACTGTTTTTCCTGGAGCGTCGGAGGCTGAGGGGTGACCTTATGGAGATTTACAAAATTATGTGGGGCATGGATAAGGTAAATAGACAAAGTCTTTTCCCTGGGGTCAGGGATTCCAGAATTAGAGGGCATAGATTTAGGGTGAGAGGGGATAGATATAAAAGAGACCTAAGGGACTACGTTTTCACGCAGAGGGTGGTACGTGTATAGAATGAGCTGCCAGAGGAAGTGGTGGAGGCTGGTACAACTGCAACATTTAAGAGGCATTTTGTTGGGTATATGAATAGGAAGGGTTTGGAGGGTTTTGAGCCAGGTGCTGGCAGATGGAACTAGATTGGGTTGGGATATCTGGTTGGCATGGACGGGTTGGACCAAAAGGTCTGTTTCCATGCTCCTCAGCCTCCAATTTGTCTAATTGTCCACCACTATTCGTGATCGGACGAAGCAGGACTGCAGTTTTGTTGACTGTTGAATCATTTAGCCCTACCCATCACTTGCTGCTTATGCTGTTTTGCACAAAAGTAGTTACAGCTTCATCAGGCTGACCCCTTACTTTTAAGTATCCCTGGTGTTGCTCCTGGCATGCACACCTGTAGCATTCTTCATCGAACTAGGGTTGTTTCGCCGGCTTGGCCATGCAGATTGCACTGGAGTACAATTCCGCTGCTGCTGATGCCCAGTCTCGAGTTGCTAGATCTATTCCAAGTCAACATAACACAAGGTGGGTCATCTTGACGTGAAGATGGGATGCAGTCTTCACAAAATAGTGCAATCGTCACTTCTATTAATATTTCATAGACAAATGCATCAGTGGTAGACAAAAACTGGTGAGGAGAAGGTCAAGAATGTTTTTCCATTTGTTGGCTCCTTCGTCACCTGCCACAGACCCAGTCCAATAGGTACATATTCTAGATCTTGACCAGCTCTGTCAGTAGTGGTGCTGCCGAGCCACTCTTCACAGACAATTAGTTCCCACATGCAGAGTACATTCCACATCCTTATCACCCTTAGTGCTTCCTCAAGTGGCTTTCAACATGGAATAGGGAGAAATTACCTAAGCAATTAATTTCTACCAGTACTAATACTGCATGAAATTTGTTATGAATGTTAACTTTGCACAGATATGGTGCCTTCAGCTGTGACGTTTCCTCACTTCCCCAACATCGCTTTAGATCATTACCTTTGTTACTCTTGCTGTCACAAAGATTAACACAGAAATGTAATGAAGAAAGAGGACACCATCGCAAAACAAAAGCAGACAAAGATAACACCAAAAAAAAAGCTTTTACTTCATTGTTAAGTCTCAACAAAGAAAGGGATATGAGGAGAGCAAAAAGGAGAAGGTAATTCAATAGGGTGAATAGTGTGGGGATGACAAAAGACTTGTGGAATGGAGGGCCTGTGGATATGGGTATACAATGGGAGAAAGTTACAGGACTACAGCACGCTATAACGATAGAACGGAATGAGACCATGAAAGATGAACATTTTGACTTGAAAGTGTCGGCAGCCAATGCGATTCAGGAGGGTGGGGTTTACAAAAGATGAAGGATGGGAGGCTGGCTATTGAGAGTTTTGGGATATTGCGTCGGAAGATGACAAAGGCATAAGTGAGATTCTTGTTAGCTAGATGGGTTAAGTTAAGTATTCACAAAGTCTTCCTTGGAGAGGAAAAGACTCAGATTTTAAGTATATCTATTTTCCAATTACTTCCAAATATGCCATCAACATCCATTCTACATTATTAAAAAATCTACTTACTCAAATTCTGTAGCATAGTAACGCAGAAACCCCACAAGCAGGTCTCCCAGGTTTGAGCTATTTAATGAGAGGTATGGAGTAATGTTACTTCCTCTTCGGTGCACAAACTGCAGCTGCATAGTGGGCTCAAAGCACTCCTAAAAATATTCAAATTGATTCTTGAAATGAGTGATATATTTTTAAATCATTGAATACAACATTCATATAAAGAAAACAAAGTACAAGCATGTGAAAATGGAAATTTGGTGATGTTAATACTAAAACATGAAAGTGGTAATACTGCTTAGATGCATCCTATCAGATATCTTCTACAGGTTTCTTTGCAAAATCCCAAGTTACCCCTCATTTTTTTGATACAAGAAGTAACAAAAGGTAATGGACTAAAGTACTCCCAATGCAACGAAAGGAAACCTAAATTAACAGATAACATCAGACTTAATTTTCCTCTTTGCATTTCCAATGCAAGTGTAATCAGCATAAATTAGCTGTGTTATATCAATCAAGCTGTGGGTTCAATTCAGAAACCTAGAATTCGGTAAGCATCTTCCATGGCACTGCTTACAGACAGTCTGGGTTTGGAACATGACTGTGACGCTTAATTGTTAAGAACAGCCAGTCCCTTCTACCCTATTAATTGGGTATTCACTATGAGGGAATAGTCTTAATAGAGACTCCGAGGTTAGGTAGAAGCAATTACCAGTACATTGGCAGGAATAAGGATTAGCTAAGTCCTAGAATGAAGATATCCCTTCTTCAAAGGGAATATATGAACATCAACACAACAGCTCCTAATTACTGATTACTAATTACTGTGCCAATAAAAAGATGCTTGCATTAGTCAATGACACTGAGCAACACTGGATCCATTAGCCATACATTTTTCAATCCATTTTTACTCCTGTTGCTTTGGTATTGCAATTTTTTTGTTGACCCAATATAACTTGGGCCATTTCAGGATAGTCCGTTCATACTGATGAACAAAAACTTGTAATGCATTTGTTTTCCTAAAAAATTCATTGATAATGAGATTTCAAAATTCTCAAAGGAAAATATATGATGATCCTGCAAATGAGCAAAACTTTGGTCAATATCTCGGATTCAAATAAAAAGCCATCAGTTTTTGCAACAAATGATGTTCCAGAAATGAGCAATTTGCACGGAACAAAACTGGATAGAAATTACAACTAAATCTTTGACTGGATATTGAACTATACTTTTTGCATTAAAAACAGTATTCAAAACATTTTACTGTTAATATCATTTTAGTCATAGAACTAAGAATGTTACTTACCGGGTGCTCTTTCTGAAGAGATGGAATGACGGGTTCAGGTAGAACTTAAAAAGAAACAAGAAAAGTGACATGAGAATGCAAGAACCCGAGAAAGAAAAAGGATGTAGGAACAAGCTATTCAGCCTTTTAGGCCTGCTTTGCCATTTAGACCATGGCTGATATGACTGCGATCTTAACTTCACTTTTCTGCCTTTTTCCCATAACCCTCGTTTCTGATGAAGGGCTTATGCCCAAAACGTCAACTCTCCTGTGCCTTGGATGCTACCTGACCCGTTATGCTTTTCCAGCACCACACTTTTCAATTCTGACTCTCCTATATCTGCAGTCCTCACTCTCAGTTGTCAATCCACATCCATGACAATGCAGTTGTTCTTTAACTGGACTCTGGGTAATGAGGGAGGGTTAATTAATACTAGTCTAACGTGCGCTAGCCGCATCTCATGAATGAACCTTTTTTTTTTTATAAAAAGGCACAGGTTACCAGATTTGGATAAAATCAACATGGAGAATGCAACCCACAGTTGTTAGCTTTTTTAAAAGGGCCCCCACCCTCTAATTATTGCTCACTATCAATAATCCAATACATTCTATTTATTGCAAGTCAGTTCCATTACTTCTTAAATTGCCTTTTTTAAAAACGAATTTTGGGCACAGAATCTTTGTAAATGTATCCCAGTGAGAACTGTTAGCAAAAACTTAACATATAATCTTTTAAGAAAAATTAATACATACAAAAAAATTCCAAATATTTATATTTGAAAGAATTCAGGACAGATATTCTAACCAAAATTAAATGACTGATTCAACAACACTTTCAAATATTTCATTTGTCCAATGGAAAAAAACAGCTGTAGTTATTCATAATGCTGCATTGCAGATATACTGGATTTACTCAAGGATAATATCTTGTTATTTTGAGGTATCAATCAGAAACACAGCATTATAATATTTGACATTAATCAATCACAATAAAAGCTTAGGACCTTCATCATAATCTTCCATCTACATCTTTTGGGAGGAACAGAATCCTCATAGAATAAAAGGTTGCCCCATTAATTCTTGTTGCAGATGGCATGACCGGAAATTCTGCTAACTGCATATTCACACTAAACAAACAGGAGTGCCTCTCTTAAATGTTACGAACTCCAAAAGCTAGTGTGATTTCAAATAAACCTTTGGTGACTATAACTTGGTGTCATGTGACTTCTGACTTTGTCCACCCGAGTCCAACACTGACACCTCCGCATCAGTATATCCATGATGCAAACTTCAAATAAATATTTCAATTAAGTCATTAAAATGTCATACAGGCCAGGCATTATATGCTTTTAATGAAACATACTGCCAACACTTTCACCATTCAAAATAAAGATAAACAAAGCATTCCGACTGTTACGGAATAGGAGAGATGGTCAAAAGGTCCCTACTTTTTCCATCTTTCAACCATACAGGTGTGTTTTAATATCAAAGTGCTGTGATCGTTGAGAACAGACAATGACAGGTTTTCTCAAGTTATTTTGGTCAGGCATGGAAGCTAGCTCCATGTTCTTGTGTGGCCACATATACATCGTCAGGAAAGAAAATTCCTCTTTGTTTTATAAACAGAGGTCTGAATTTTCACTCAATCCAGGATTACAGACCTAGGTGTGCTCATATCAAAGCCCTCTATAACTGTGGAGAAACCTGCTTGATCATCTACTCCAACTGCCTTGCGATTGTTGTGATCCCAGTTGATGTTACCACTGGACAAGTTAGATCCAGAATAAAATCCAACCTGATAGATCAAATTTTGTCTTTAAAATTTAAAATGGCCATTTTTCATAAATATAACTACACAAAACTGCAGGTTTAATTTGAGCATCAGAACAGAAGCATATTACAAAAGAAAAACAAAAATAAAATGAGACGTCAAGCTATCCAAATATAACTCAATTTGAAAGATTTCAAAATAAAGGAGAAAACCAAAATCCCACTCAACACCATATCATATTTCATCAATAATCCAAATAATTCCTTCCCTGTCAAATCTGTAAAATCATGGTTCCAGAAAGACTGACCCAGTTCTTTTTTAAACTCACTTTACAAATATTAACCAAAACTCATATGCCACTAATTTGAAATGCAATCTTTTACAAACAATTACATACATACAAAGATCTCACATCTTTCATCATGCAACAAGGGCTCTTGCACCTCTTGCACTTGCAGGCCAACCTGGGTGTCCTTGTATCAGTATGTCAAAATCCTTACGAGCATCAAAACATTTACAAGATTCACAAACTTTAAAAAAGAAATCAGCTTTTCTACTCTTACCAAAACAAATAACTCCATACATCCCTATATTACACCCTATCTGCCACCTTGTTGCCACTTAACCACAGTTACTTTGAAATCTCTGTCCTCCTGGATTCCTTCGTATCATCAGCAAACTTGGGTACAAGTGCTCTGACACTTTGCCCAGCTCATGAAAATTAATTGTAAATAGCACAGCCTCTAGTATGGATACTTGCAGCTTAGGATCGATTACAGAGCATACAAAATAGGAGATGTAGACCATCCAGCCCCTCACGCTGCTCTGCCATTCAGCAAGACCATGCTTGATCCATTTGTTTCAAATTCCAATTTCCGTTGACCTGCAGTAAATCTGGATTCCTCTGCTTAACAAGAATCGACGCACCCGTATCATTAAAATATTTAATTACCCTATTTCCACTGCATTCCAAACCTACTGATAGAGGAAAAAATGTCACCATTCCTGCCTTGAAAGCGCAACTCTCAATTTTAAATTAGTGCCCCTTGTCTGGGTTGCCCTACAAAAAGAAAATATCCTTTCCACATCCAAGGTCTTACAATCTTCAATTAAGTTACCCCTTACTGTTCTTAACACTAGTGGAAACAAGCCTAGCCTATCAAACATATCCTCATGGGACAACCAACTCATTCTAGGTATCAACTTGTAAACCTCGAGTCACCTTCAATACATTTACATCCTTTCTTCAACAAGGAGTCCAAAATTCCACACAGTAGTGGTCTCACCAAAGTTTTGTATAATTGAGGCATAAACATCCCTACTGTTATGTGCAATTCCTTTCAAAATAAAGTACAGCATTCCATTAGACATCTTAATTACATACTATATTGCTCACAAACCTCTTTTGAGCTCACGAACCAGAACACCTAAGTCTATCTGCACCTCTGAATTCTGAAAACTTCCTTCATTTGCTGTCAAAGTGAACATTTTCCCAGAACGTATTCCATATACAGGTAGAAAACCCTTTATCCGAAATTCCAAAATCTGAAAAGCTCCAAAATCCAAAGTTTTTTTTGTGAAGTTTTATCTCATTAACAAGGTTGTTTGGCGTGAAAACAGTTAACCGAACTCCACACCCACTCATTGCTTGTCACTCAAATGCAATGTGGCGGTGGGGAAGAAAAAAAAAAAAGAGTTTGGTGCATCACCTAGCACTGGCAGGCCTCAATTCTGTTTTAGGGCTTGTTTCTTATGCTGAGTTTGGTGTTTGGTAAGATTTTTAAAAATTTTTACTGTACAGTCACTTATTCCAAAATTCAAAAAGTTCAGAATTCTGAAAACCAGCTGGTCACAAGCATTTTGGATAAAGGATTGTGTACCTGTATTATTCTTTTGCCTGCTCTCATAACATATTAATACCTCTCTGCAACTTTCTTATTCTTTCCTCACAATGTACTTTCCTATTTATCTTGGTATGGTCTATGAATTTAGATAACATACCTTCACTTGCTCCTCATTGCAGAAAGGGGAGCCCTCAGAACAGACCCTTGCAGGGCTTTACTCATTATATCCTGCCAATCAAGCAAAGACTCACTTATGCATTTTGTATTCTGCCAGCTGACCAATCTTCTATCCATGTTAATATGCTACTCCATTCACCATATCTTTTATTCTTCACAACAAATGTGGCACCTTATCAAATGCCTTCTGAAAATCTAACAATGTCTATAGGCTCCATTTTGTCCATAACACGTTATTCCTTCAAAGTTCTCCAATAACTTGGATAAACGTAATTTACCTTTGATAAAATCATGTTGTGTTTCCAATTACCGTGAATTTTTCTGAAGTGTGCACCTTTAACTTCTTCAACAACCAATTCTAATACTTTACCAGATATCACACATCAAGCTAGCTGGCCTATAGTTTGTTGTTTTATGCCTCCCTCCTTTCTTGAAAGCAGAGGTTATATTTGCTACGTTCCAGTCTAATAGAATCTTTCCTGGATCCAGGGACTTCTGGAAAATTAACACAGAAGCACCAATACCCGATAGCAACTTCTTTTAGGTTCCAAAGATGAAATCCATCTGGATCTGTCAGTTTGCAATTTCCTAAAATTCTTCGCAGCACTTTCCTTGTAATTGTAATTTGCCAATTTCCATATTCCCTTCTGCCTCCTGAGTTGTGATTGTTGTTGTTCAATTCTGTCTCCCTATTGTAGGAAAAATGTTGCAAGATTTGAAAGATTTCAGAGAGGATTTACAAGCATACTGCCAGGATTAGAGGGTTTGAGCTACAGGGAGAAACTGAATGGGCTGGCGCTATTTTCCCTGGAGTGGAGGAGGATGAGGGGTCACCTTACAGAAGGTCCCTCATTCAAAGTTACCAGCAATTCCCATTTCATGCCTCTGAGCTCCCCAAACTGGGTCTGGGTTAAGTTGGGAGTTCCACTACATAAATTTAAGTAACAAATATAAACAAACAATCAGGGAGAATTTTGTAAAGTCTAGCTGTGGATAAAAAAAATCAAGCATAAGTTTTCCTGTCAAGGCTTATAAGTCACCAGAGGCTTTCTCAATGTCATTGAAGCAGACAGTTACAAACATATACATATATAGTTTTAGGGAGGGGCTGTAAAAAATTAGAAAATTATGTAAATATCACGTAGACTTACTTTGTAGGTAGTGTAACACCATCAGAACCAAAGAGTAACTACTCAATGTGCCACGGCTAGCATCATTGATTCCATGGTAACGGGCCCACTTTTTCACAACCAGCACAAGAGGACGGACACGACTCTCAACTGCATAAAAGAAACAATAACTACTTCAGGAGTGCTTATGAGGAGAGCAATTGAATATTTAAACAGTCAATAACAAGCCAACTCTAACTGGTTTTAGTTTCCAATTTTCCACAAAATATAATTTGCATTCCTATGTAGGATTCAGAAAACTAAGAATTGGTGGATGAGAAAGTGTGTCTCACTTATATTACTACTCTGGTAGTCACATGACACAGGAACTGAATTTGTTAACGAATCGCAGCAAACAATGTTTATCAGTTAGTCTACAAAGTCAAACAATATTTAATAAAAACACCAGAGGTGAAAATCTAATGCAAGTTATCTTTTTACTCAAGCAGTCTACACTTACTTGGCGTCATGTCTTAAAATACTCTTACTGTATCACAAAATACTTTTCTCAAGAGAAATCTATATGGGTACTTAAATTAATAAACCTATTGGGTCAAATGGTCTGCTTCTATGCTGTACATACTTAATTTCCTGAGATGTATAGCTTCAAAATGTTTCAATTTCAATTAATTATCCAACGCGTCACCAATCAAAATGATTACAGATGGGCTAACTTACAACTGAAACAGTTGAAATCCATGAATATAAAATCAGAATATTATATATATATATATATATATATATATATATATCACATTAAGTTATCCACTTTTGTGACTAAGCCAGTGAAACAGAAAACAAGTAGACCTAGAGTTTTAAATTAATTCAAAATCACTCAAGAATAAAATATATGCACAGAGGTAAAAGCCTATGGCTGCACTGATGCTTTGTGCATCTCACAGAAAGTGCATCAACAGCAAGGCATGTCATTTAAAATATAATTTTAGTGATATGGTTGCTGTTCATTTTGAATGGAATTTCACATACAGGTCAAAAATATGACAGAGCGCGCTGAAAAATCTATGTATTAAATGGTTACATACTTCATAATTCAAAAGTAGACAAAATATACTGATGTAGAATGGAAAAATGAAATATCAATAACTGCAGTTATCTGGCACAAAAAAAATCGTTCAAGGGAACAACACTGACCTCCAGTGGAGGATACTAATAAGTAATTGCAAATATTGGAACAGTTCTAGCCCCTGAAAAAAATAGACAGCATTGCTCAAAACTACAATTCCAAGAGGTATACTTGTGCAGAATCCATGCCAAATCATTTTAACAGGTCCACACAATAAAACAAAGTTTTTCAACAGAATTTAAGCCAAAGTAAAGAGGAATAGAAGTATTTGCAAACGTTTTGCACATTTCAGGTGATTTCAAGAGGCTAGAAGTTTGTTACTGTACTATTTTATCAGAAATCAGTGAAAATTTTCACTTCCCAAAGAACCTGGGTTCAGAGATACTTTGAACACAAAGTATTATTGATTCAAAAATACGCCCTTATCCTTGGTGTTTCTAATTATGCACAAATTTAAGTTTGAAACAAAAGGGCTAACTCCCCTAAGGACGCAACCAAATCATTGAACAAAACCTGAGAAATTATTGGATCATTTAAAAGAATAGCATTGACATAGCGCCTCATAATATTCTGAGTGTGTTTAAAAATTCTTCTGAACAGCAAACACATTTATTTTGTGGCTAAGCACAGAGGCCAAATAATGCACATCAGAATTCTACCAACAGTAACATTGAGAATAATTTGTAGATTCAGAGGTGAAGTGTTTTTAAGCAGCCTGACAAACCACCCACAATTACCGACCATGCAAAGACATTCTCCCATCATTCCCAGATTTTAACAACGCCTCCGACAAGAACTCCTTCAATATAGGTCAGGCTGGGGACAGGAAAGAATCTTAGTACTTCAGGTGGCTTTTTGTTACAAGTTAACATTTTTTAGTCATTCTTTCGAGACATTAGTTAACTAATCAAAGAAAGTTAGAGCACAGGAAGCCAACCAACCCATTGAGCCTGGCTCTCTAATGACACACCCTACCCCTCTTCCCAAAACTCTACATTTTGCAACTTTGCAGATAATAATCCAATCCCTCTGAAAATGGTCAGGATCACTAAAGCAGACTGAGTGGTGCGTGTGGCAGGTCAGGATCACTGTGGGCATATTCGCAGGAGTGTGCAGTGTGTCAGAATCAATATTAAGCGGACTTGGAAGGAGGTTAGGATCAATGAAGTGAGAGTGATGCTGAGAAGGTTAGGATCACTGAAGTGAAGGTGGGGAATAAACGACTGCAACATGAAGTCATGAGTTAATTGAATATTTTTACAAAATGTTTTTATGCTTCTGAGAAGGAAATACATATCAAAACTTGACATTAAGGCTTATGTATTCAATTTATTTCAGCTACCTATGTCTAAATGAAAGCAGAAAAAGATAAATGAGTAGCTGGTGAGTTCTGTTTTATGTAGTTCACTTTGTCATCTGATAGCAAAAGGCCTCGAAGGGCAACTCCAGCCTCATTTGTTCCTTTATCCTGGATAACTACAAATGCTTGGAATATCATCAGCTGTAGCAACATGAGTTCTGGATTTTTGTGCTTGAACAGAGTTTAGAGTGCGCTGGATAGTATGCCTATAGATAATAGGTTGCCCTGCAGCTTAAATCAATGCAGGAAGAGAGACAGGTTTTGTCCAGGAGACACCAAGTGCATCTCACTCTCCAATGAATGTAAAGTCCTGCATACTAATGAAACTGATGGTTCATCACTTCAGCGGAGTGCAGCCAGAGCCATGCTCATAGTGTCATATTAGGAAGAAAGTTGTGAAAGTTCACAGTTATGAGGTTTTGAAGTGCTGGAGAGTGAATAGATGGATACCAATGAATTTTGTTTTATCTTGGAGAAAAGCTAGTTCACACGGAGGAGAAAGTGAATTCCAAAGAGCTGTGGCTCTTTGGCCTGGTCCCAGATGCTGCAGTTCAAGATGTTCAAGTTCTGGATATTCAAAGTTTTCTGAACATTAGTGGTTCTCTATGAGTTTGCTAATAAAGGATGCATAATTGCAGTCAAAATTTAGGGAGCTAGATACAAAGTTAGCAGACAGGGATGCAAAAGTAAATTTCTGAATTACTTCTGGTGCCACACACACAAATTTAGAAAGAGGAAGATAAAGCAGATCAATGTATATCTGGAGAGTTGGCACAAGAGGAAAGGTATGAGATTCCAGGAATCACTTGAGATCAGTTCTGGAGGAGATGTGACCTATGCAGTTTGGAGGGGGTGCATAGGTCCAGGCTGATTTACTCATGTTATTTGGTAGGATTTAGAACAACATAGATAAAAACAATGACTGCAGATGCTGGAAACCAGAGTCTAGATTAGAGTGGTGCTGGAAAAGCACAGCAGTTCAGGCAGCATCCGAGGAGCAGTAAAATCGACATTTCGGGAAAAAGCCCTTAATCAGGAATACAGGCAGAGAGCCTGAAGGGTGGAGAGATAAGTGAGAGGAGGGTGGGTGTAGGGAGAAAGTAGCATAGAGTACTATAGGTGAGTGGGGGAGGGGATGAAGGTGATATGTTAGGGGGGAGGGTGAAGTGGATATGTGGAAAGAAAGATAGGCAGGTAGGACAAGTCATGGGGACAGCGCTGAGCTGGAAGTTTGGAACTGGGGTGAGGTGGGGGAAGGGGAAATGAGGAAACTGTTGAAGTCCACATTGATGCCCTGGGGTTGAAGTGTTCCGAGGCAGAAGATGAGGCGTTCTTCCTCCAGACATCTGGTGGTGAGAGAGTGGCGGTGGAGGCAGCCCAGGACCTCCATGTCCTCGGCAGAGTGGGAGGGGAAGTTGAAATGTTGAGCCACAGGGCAGTGTGGCTGATTGGTGCGTGTGTCCCAGAGATGTTCCCTAAAGCGCTCTGCTAGGAGTCGTCCAGTCTCCCCAATGTAGAGGTTGTATCCGTTGCTCCCGATGCAGTCTCCTCTACACTGGGGAGACTGGACGCCTCCTAGCAGAGTGCTTTAGGGAACATCTCTGGGACACCCGCACAAATCAGCGACACCGCCCTGTGGTCCAACATTTCAACTTCCCCTCCCATTCTGCCAAGGACACAGAGGTCCTGGGCCTCCTTCACCGCCGCTCCCTCACCACCAGACATCTGGAGGAAGAACGCCTCATCTTCCGCCTCGGAACACTTCAACCCCAGGGCATCAATGTGGACTTCAACAGTTTCCTCATTTCCCCTTCCCCCACCTCACCCCAGTTCCAAACTTCCAGCTCAGCACTGTCGCCATGACTTGTCCTACCTGGCTATCTTCTTATCCACCTATCCACTTCACCCTCCCCCCTAACTTATCACCTTCATCCCCTCCCCCACTCACCTATAGTACTCTATGCTACTTTCTCCCTACACCCACCCTCCTCTCACTTATCTCTCCACCCTTCAGGCTCTCTGCCTGTATTCCTGATGAAAGGCTTTTTTCCCGAAACGTCGATTTTACTGCTCCTCGGATGCTGCCTGAACTGCTGTGCTTTTCCAGTACCACTCTAATCTAGACTTTAGAACATAACCAGGGTGCAGGAATCAGAAGTTAATAATAGAGATATCATGTGCAAAAAATCTTGAGAAAGGCAGATAGTACCAGTAACACTAAGTTGTTAGATGGGTTCAATGACAGAAAGAAAGTGGTAAATAAGGTTGGTGAATTACAGGCAAAAATGACTATACAGGTATATGTTGTTGTAGCAATAACAGCAACATGGCTCAAATTGCAAAACTAGGGGATAAACAATATTGAATTTAGTAACAAAGTGAACACTTATTAAATAGTGATGATAACATGATTTAGTTCAATGCAGTGTTTGAAAGCAAAAATCATGAATCAGCTACTAGAGTTTTAGATTTAGCCATGAATGACTTTTACAAGAGGAGACAGCGAGTCCACAGTAATCTGGGAAAATGTGCTAATGGGTAAAACAAGTTAGGAACAGTGGAGGATGTTTAAAGAAACATTTAACACAATTCAAAACTAATTTACACCCAAGATGGAAAAGCTTCACTTCACAGAGAGAAAAAAAACCAGCCATGGACATCTAATGAGATATGGGACGACTTAAAACTGAAGGAAAGGCCTTTCAAAAATGCAAATAAAAGCTAAAACCAGCTGAAAGGGAAGGATTCAAAAGACAGCAAAGAGCTACAAAGCAGCTTATAAGAGCTAATAAAAGGGATTATTGAAGAAAAATTGCCAGGGACATCAAAATCAAAAGAAATGTTATAGTTACATCAAGAGAAAGCAGGCTGTCAGGAGCAATTTGGACCACTAAATAAAGGAAGGATATTACCAATGATTATGGCAAAAAGGCAAACATGTTGAAGAATAACTTTTTTCAATATTTATTGTAGAACAGGAGGATAGCTTGCTGGAAGTCCTGAGAAAATTAATAATGGATCAGGACAGAATAAAATTCATGCACGTAAAACATAAGTAATGAGGGTATAAATGGAATTGAAGAGTGACAAACATTTGAGACTTGACAGTTTCTGAGGGAGGGTGTTAAAGGAAGTAGGCAAGTCCATTATGGACATCCTAACTACAATCTTTCAGAGTTCCCTAAATACAGAAGTTATGCCTCTGGATTGGAAAATAGCACATCATTTCATCCTTTCAACAAAAGCAAAAGAGGACAACCAGGGAATTACAGACCACTTAGCCTATAAACATTTGCACTGGGGAAATTGTTGGAGTACATAATCAAGGATGAGGTAACTGAACACATTGCAAATTTGCAGTTAATCAGGGAGAGTCAGTGTGGATTTGTGACGGGTAGGTCATGCCTAACAAACCTCAAATGAAGTTGCTGAAGAGGTAATTAAGGTAGTGCACAAGCACATGCCCATATTGGTGTTGATTATCTGGATTTCTGACATTTGGCAAAGACCCTCATAAGAGACATTAACAAAGGTAAAAACCTACAGAACGGAGGGCAAATTACTGACATGGCTAGGAAACTGATTGAGTGGCAGGCAATAGAAATGAAGGGTAATGGGGTTAAGTCCGCAAATTGGCAGGATATAAACCAGTGATGTTCCATTAGAGCTTCGATTATTCTTCTTTTTTTACTAACAAGTTGGATAATGACATAGAAAATCATACATCCAAATTTGTTGCTGACACAAAGTTATATGGCATCGAAGACACTGTCAATCACAGCATAAAGTTACACAGGGATTAGATTAGATTACTTACAGTGTGGAAACAGGCCCTTCAGCCCAACAAGTCCACACCGACCCGCCAAAGCGCACCCACCCAAACCCATTCCTCTATATTTACCCCTGCACCTAACACTATGGGCAATTTAGCATGGCCAATTCACCTAACCTGCACATTTTTGGACTGTAGGGGGGAAACCCACGCAGACACGGGGAGAATGCGCAAACTCCACACAGTCAGTCAGTTGCCTGAGGCAGGAATTGAACCCGGGTCTCTGGCGCTGTGAGGTAGCAGTGAATGGGAAAAACTGACAGATGGAGTTCAATGTAAGCAAGTCTAAGGTTATCCATTTTAGACCAAAAAAGGGCAGATCAGGGTACTTTTGTGATGGCTTGAAGTGCATGTGAAAGCCCAAGGAGTTCTGGGAATTCAGATACACAGATATTAAAAATGTCACAAACAGGTGCAGTTGGAGAGGTAGAGCTTTGGAACTCCCTTTTACAAAAGTGGATGCTGGACCAGTTGTTAGCTTTAAATCTGAGATAGATTTTTTTTGTTAAGCACAGATATTAAGGGATATGGGCCGAAGGCAGGTGTATGGAGTTAGGTCACAGATCAACCATGATCTCATTGAATGGTGAAACAGACTTGAAGGGCTGAATGGAATATTCCTGTTTCTATGCAAATATCTCAGGAAAGTAAGGAACTGAAGGGAGTGCTGGGGGGCATGTGGCATTATCAGTTTGAGAGGGAGAGGGAGAAGGAGGAGATTACTTTGCTTAGTGTAGTTTATACACCACTAAACAGGTGGGAAAGATAGAGAGAAGGCGCGCGAGAGGAAGGGCGGGCGCGCGAGAGGAAGGGCGGGCGCGCGAGAGGAAGGGCGGGCGCGCGAGAAAAAAAGAGCGCGAGAAAAAAAAGAGAGAAAGAAAAAAAAAGAGAGAGCGCTAACCAGCCAGTCGGAGGGAGAAAGAGAGAGAGGAAGGAGGAAAAGAAAAAAAAAGAAAAAGAAAGGAGATGAAAAAGTGATTATGACAGATAATACAATTAATGACCAGGCCAAATATAGAAAGTTTACAAAGGAATGTAAACACAAACATTGCAAAGACAATATGAAAAGAAAACAGCGCTAACATAAAAGGCAATCCAAAAGACTTCTGTTTGCACATAGGTCTCACCCACAGAGACATGTAGAAAATTAAACACTGGTATCCTTTGTTTCAAAAGTTTGACTTTGCTGAACTTTAAGATAGCTGCCACAGATCACAAGACAGATAAAATGACCAAACTTCTGAAAGCTTCCATAACTAGATTGCAGGGGAACAGAGCTAGAAGTTCATTCGCTACCTTGTTGATAGACAGCATGTGACTGAAGCTCCTTTGAGAATCCTGGCGAATTTTAAACATATATTTTAAATATTCCGATCAGTCTGCCTGGTAATAGCAGCAAAGAGAAGTACCAATGGTTTCAGCATAGTAACTGGATCTGTATAAATTTTAAAATGTCTGTGAAACCTACTTTCTCAAAGAACTTCCATTCATTTGAAAAAGTCAACAGACCTGCAATTAGGGGGCATTGGGTTAGCAGGTCAGGGAACTGTACACCAATTAAGCAGTTTGCTGTGTGGCTCTATTGAGTAGCAGCATCATTTACACCTTACTTCCAGGTGACTTGATCAATTACAGGGAACTGGCAGGGTGACATGCCTAATCTGTAAAAGGAAGAATTTCTAACTAATAGGAATTTGGCAGGAATCACAATGAACTGTGTATCGACTAAGCATAAGAAACCAGTCATAGGAATAGAAAGGAGACATGGTAAGGCTGCTCCTCCACTTTGTCTTGGAGTCTTTCCCAAGATTTTCCTTACTGGATGTGAGGGACTGGAATTAAGAGTTGCTTTCCAGGGCTGTGAAGTAATTGAGGAGGTCAGCAGCCAGAAAGTGGTCTCTTGAACTTGGAGAAGCAACCCAGGTAGTTCGAAGACTACTTGGACAATGCAGTAACTGCATCTGTAGTTTCAGTCAGTCATTCCTCGAAGGGCCTCCTTAATTTCTCATCTTAACAGCCAGCATGAGCCATACTATCTCAAACACACTTTTCACAGACATCCTCCACAAATCCAGTCCTCCTGTTCTGTCCACAAGATCTAACTTCTTACACTCCACTCCAAGCTCTTGGGAAGTGCTAAACTCCAGGAAGTTGGACTGTTGTCATTTTGATGACCCCCTGGTAATTGTGGCCATTTGGTCCATCGGAAAGATGATCCTATTTTAGATGCTGCAGATATCAGCAACAACCTACTGTAAATGGCTGAGCCACTAGTGCTCACATGTTTGGAGTGGTGTTCAACAGAGGGCAGCTCGATCTTTTCCTTTATTAGGAGGTGCAAGTAGAGCTGCAAGAGCTGCTTTTATGCAATAGTTCAAAGTTTGTGAGAAGATTTGTAGCTCGGGTGCTCGTTGCGGTGGTTCTGTTCGCCGAGCTGGAAGTTTTTGTTGCAAACGTTTCGTCCCCTGTCTAGGTGACATCCTCAGTGCTTGGGAGCCTCCTGTGAAGCGCTTCGGTGGTGTTTCCTCCGGCATTTATAGTGGCCTGTCCCTGCTGCTTCCAGTTGTCAGTTTCAGTTGTCCGCTGTAGTGGCCGGTATATTGGGTCCAGGTCGATGTGTTTGTTGATGGAGTTTGTGGATGAGTGCCATGCTTCTCGGAATTCCCTAGCTGTTCTTGGTTTCACTTGCCCTATAATGGTAGTGTTGTCCCAGTCAAATCCATGTTGCTTGTCGTCTGCGTGTGTGGCTACTAGGGATAGCTGGTCGTGTCGTTTCGTGACTAGTTGATGTACAGGAGTTGGGAGGTCATATTGCGGCTGTACAGGACGTTGGTAAGGCCACTGTTGGAATATTGCGTGCAATTCTGGTCTCCTTCCTATCGGAAAGATGTTGTGAAACTTGAAAGGGTTCAGAAAAGATCTACAAGGATGTTGCCAGGGTTGGACGATTTGAGCTATAGGGAGAGTTGAATAGGCTAGGGCTGTTTTCCCTGCAGCGTCGAAGGCTGAGGGGTGACCTTATAGAGGTTTACAAAATTATGTGGGGCATGGATAGGATAAATAGACAAAGTCTTTTCCCTGGGTCGGGGAGTCCAGAATTAGAGGGCATAGGATTAGGGTAAGAGGGGAAAGATATAAAAGAGACCTAAGGGGCAACTTTTTCACGCAGAGGGTGGTACGTGTATGGAATGAGCTGCCAGAGGATGCGGTGGAGGCTGGTACAATTGCAATATTTAAGAGGCATTTGGATGGGTATATGAATAGGAAGGGTTTGGAGCGATATGGGCCGGGTGCTGGCAGGTAGAACGAGATTGGATTGGGATATCTGGCTGGCATGGACAGGTTGGACCGAAGGATCTGTTTCCGTGCTGTACATCTCTATGACTCTATAAAAGAGAGGAAATGTTAGAGAAGTTGGAATCCTTGAAAATAGATATGTCGTCAGGGCCAGATGGATTGTTCCCTATTGAAAAGGTGAAGGAGGAAATAGCAGATGCTCTGAGAATTATTTTCCAATCTTTACTCGACACAGGTGAAGGCTGGAGGACTGGAGGCATGCAAATATGGTTCTGTTGTTTTAAAAAGTTACAATGTAAATGCCAAACAATTATAGGCCACTTAATCTTACTTTAGTGGGCAAATTGTTAGAATCAATACTGAGAGACTGGAAAAATGATCACTTAGAAAGGCATGGACTTGTTAGGGATAGTCAGCATGGCTTTGTCAAGAGAAGGTCATGCTTTACAAATTTGATTGAATTCTTTGAGAAAGCAACAAGAAGGATCAATGAGAGTAATGCGTGGATGTTATCTACATGGATTTTAGAAAGACATTTGACAAGATCCCAATAGAAGACTGGTCAAAACAAAACCCCATAGGATACAGGGTAATGTGTTGAATTCGATTCAAAGTTGGCTTTCTAATAGGAAACAAATGGTAATGGCTGACGGCTGACCTTATGAATGAAAAACTGCTTCAAGTGGTGTTCCACACAGCTCAGTGTTAAACTCCTGTTGCTTGTTTCAATCATTAACAATTTGGACTTGAACGTAGGGAACTTGGGAAATTTGCAAAACATAAAAGTTGACTGTGTGCTGAGTAGGGTAGATGACAGCAGTAAGCTCTAAAATATAATTGGCAGTCAGTGGCAGATGGAATTCAACTGTTGAGGTAAAGCAGTTGGGGAGATAAAACAGTAAAAGCAAATACACAAATATAAATATGCTGAGGGGGTAGATGAAGTGAGATCTTACTGTAGCAGTACAGCTGGATAAGGTTGTAAAGGCAGCATATGGAATGCTAATCTTCATTGGCAGAGTTATAGAAAAGTAGAAATATACCATTGAAACTGTATAAAACTCTGGTGAGGCCATAACTGGAATAGTGGAGAATTGTAGCAAAAAGGAGACTGGAGAGATTGAGGTTGTCTTCCTTAGACGAGAGAAGGCTGAGAGGTAACATTATTGAGAAATACGTAATCGTGAGGGGTAGAGATAGAGGAGACAGGACAAATCTGTTTCCTGGTACAGATTTTCAAGCTAACTGGCAGAAGGATTAGAAGATGTGTGAGGAAAAACTTTGTTTTTAACGCAGAGAATGGTGAGTGTCTGGAATTCACTACCTAGGGTAGTGGTGGAAGTACAGGGCCGAAACTCTTTAAAAAGTGCCTGGATCTGCACTTTAAGTGCTTTAAACTGCAGGCCAAGAGTTTATGCAGGAAGATAGAATTAGAAAGGGCATCTGGGTGTCTTTGGGTTGGCTTTGACAAAATGGGCTGAATAACCCCTTCTGTGCTGTATCATTTCTATGGTTATATGGATCAGGAGATAGCTGATCTTGTTAAACAGCATTTCCTGCACTATGATCTCACTGAATGGCCGAACAAGATTGAAGGGATGAATAGCCTATTCCTAGTTCTGGTGTTCTTATGATAACACCTATCTTTATTGTATTCATTGCACTTACATTGTTAAATTTTGTTGCATTTAATCAACTTTGAAAAGTTGATTTTGAAGATGTCATGTTAAGTAGTAGCTAGCTACATGCAAAAGTCAAGTTTTTATTTTGGAAGCTATTTGGGAATGAAGATCTTTTATAGCTATTACAAGTCAGGCTAGCAAGTACACCATTTCCAAACAAGATTCTGACCTTCAAGAAAGTCTCTCTCAAATTCTTAAATGGGAGATGAATGTCACTGGCAAGCTCAACATTAGTTACCCTCATCAACCGTTACTGGTGCATTTGCAGGGATTTGATTTGGGTAATCTAAAATAGAGGCATTCCTGAATAATAAACTGATGGTACACACTTGTCACATTGATAAATGCAGATGCATTGTTTGTGGCAATTTGTGGAAAGAGTAAACCGAATGACCAACCTACATTTTCTATTTTTTTGTTATAGATTATAATATTGAAATCTTGCTACTTTGTGCATATTAATTATATTTGAATTTTTAACCTTATACAAAAAAAAACAATGTATTATACAAGTTTCCCCACAACCTCTATACATGGCATTTGATACAGCATTTTCCCTTTCACTTTTATTAAACTTTGATGAGAGATTAGACCTGTCTGTAAAATGTGTATATCACTATCATAGTTAGAAAACATTAGAATAAATCGCATTTACATGCTCGCACATTTCAGAAAGTGGATTTTAAGATTCTGATACAAACAATCTTCTCTTGGTATGAAAAGCAAATGGAGAGTCTAATCAACATATAAAACAAGGACTAGGAAAACTAAGGTCTGGTCACATCTGCGGAGAGAAAAACTGAGTTAATGCTTTGAGTCTAATGTGACCGTTTTGTGGAGTGGCCAGATACGCTGAGCTTTTCCAGTACCTTCTATTTTTATTTCAAATTTCCAGCAGTCACAATAATGTGTTTTATGTTTGGAGTTTATGTCACATACTGAAAGATGTTACACAAATATTAATCAGCTGTAAAATTGAAATAAACCAGTGCTCAGTTCCAAGTACAATGACCTAGAGTCTTGGGGCAGAATTAATGCACAGCTCTGTGAATCACCATCTCCTGACATTGGCAGAAAGATGTCAGCAACATTTATGCAAGTGTATTCAACCAGCATGGTGGGTACAGCACATGCACAGATACTCTCACCAATATACATGCTGTTTTCCTCCAAGGCCACTGATGCTAAAAGCTGGAGTACTGACATAGACTAACTGATCCACTGCTTTAAACAATGTTGTTTTAATTTATTGGAACAAACTGAAAAGGCTTTCTGCAGGGAGTTCCTATGCACTAGGCTTGCTCATTTATTCGGTACTGAGACTCAATGTCAGGGTTTCAAACCCTACAATGGGTGAGGATTTTTAAAAAGATATTATTAGATATACTTGCCGTTATTTATTTTCATCAGTGATGAAATTCTACAGTTGAAAGCAAGAAGGATCTCACCCAAACTAAATGGCTGCTTGTAAAAAAAAAAATCACCTGTCACTTCCAGGATTAGTTTTCATTTTTTGAATATCCACCTCCAAATCATGACTATTTTAAAAACATATTGCTAAATTCACCAATTTGTAAACTTTTACCTTAAACAAAATCTTCCCTCATGAATAAAGCTCCAAAATGAGGTCCATTATATTCACTCAAATTTTGCACACTGAAGAAAAATATATTCACAGAATACATAGTTACTAAAGAAATACAAATTCAAGTTCTTCCACTAAAGGTATACTTCAATTTCCAACAATTCACTGGAGATTTCTTCAATTCTGGCTAAAGACAGAAACTTGCAATTGCCTAAAAATTTGACAACAAAATCCTGAAGTGAAACAATGTTGAAACAAGCCACTGAACCAAAACAAAATTCAACAATTATTTCTGCTAATACAAAGCCTGTTAAAATCACCCTACTCCAGAAAAGTTGCACTTTTATAAACCTTTAATTGATTTTGTTATAAAATTGGCCACAATGAAGCACCAGCTTGAAACATAAAATGCATAATTCAGTGACAAAGGACGAGCTGTACTGAAAAACATCCCTCACTTCAACACAGTCTTAAGCTGTGACACAGACACCACATTAGTATTTGTGCTTAAGGAGGAAGTGCTTCCCTAATATTTTAGCACAAATAAACACAGCCTTTTTGGAGTATCCAAAATTCATTCACTTATACTACAGAAGAAAAATCCTTGAATGCAGAGGATTGGTTTGCCATAGTGGTGGATTTAGAAATTATACAAAGATATGAACCCTGATGGCACAAATTTTTATTTTCTACAGGACTGGATATTTTGTTTTATGCAATTTGGAATCTATTGCAATTATAACAAATCAAAAAGAATTTATCTTGATGGTTAAAACTGAGTTTATTTTTCAACACTTAGTTTTAGTTTAGTTATGTGTAATAATCAAATAAGTGAGGTATTAATATATTATTTAATTATCAATGTAAGATACTAGTATTACACGCACCTTTAATTATAATCACATTGCTGTTGTTTGGGGAGAATAGACATAGAGTCTAGGTGAAAAGTAAGGCTTATTACTGCTTTCATTCTGTTGGACTAACAGTTTTAAAGTTAGAAGAGAGGTCCTTAGTAATGCAATAAAGCGAGAAGGTTTAATTTTTGGAAGGATGATGCCAATTCTCTGTATAACAAAGAAAGGCAGTAGGTACCATCGCTTACTGTAAAGTCACATATTAAGAAAGGATTGCTAAACTGAAATAATTCAATGGATTCGGGGACTCTCTAGAAAACATAAATACATTAGACAGACATTTGAGTTATGACACTACATGATAGCATGCCTACTTCTAGACCAAGGGTTCCAGGTTTAAGTTCTACCTGCTCCAAAGGTGAGTAATAACATCTCTGAACAGGTTAATTAGAAAATATTTATCCTCTAAATAGATACACATTACTTGGGTATTATCATATTACCTTTATGGAGATCTATAAAGTTAGTAAGCTAACAGTGAAAAGTTTTCAGAAAAAAGGATGCTCCTGTTAATAACTGACATCTTCAGCAAAGTAGTCAGGCGATGGTAGGAAGTGATGTCAGTAACATGACCAGCATGCTTACGAAACAAATCAGAAACTGGGCACAAACTGATTTTCCAATCTAGCACTGATCATATGCTGACAAGCTAATTAGAGTTCAGAGACACCATTGACCATGCACAGGAGTCAAGAAGCAATAGATCTTAATATTACTGCTGTGGAGGGAGGTGAGGGGGGAGGTGTGGGTGCAAGTTTTGCACTTCTTGCGGTTGTAGGGGAAGGTGCCGGGAGTGGAGGTTGGGTTGGTGGGGGGTGTGGACCTAACTAGGGAGTCACGGAGGGAGTGGTCTCTCCTGAATGCTGATAGGGGTGGAGAGGGAATTATATCCCTGGTGGTGGAGTCTGTCTGGAGGTGGCGGAAATGACAGAGGATGATACGATATATCCGGAGATTGGTGGGGTGGAAGGTGAGGACCAGTGGGGTTCTGTCCTGGTGGCGATTGGAGGGGCGGGGTTCAAGGGCAGAGGTGCGGGAAGTGGAGGAGATGTGGTGGAGAGCGTTGTCGACCACGTTGGAGGGGAAATTGCGGTCTTTGAAGGAGGCCATTTGAGTTGTTCGGTAGTGGAATTGGTCCTCCTGGGAGCAGATGTGGCAGAGGAATCGGGAATATGGGATGGCGTTTTTACAGGGGGCAGGGTGGGAGGAGGTGTAATCTAGGTAGCTGTGGGAGTCGGTCGGTTTGTAGTAAATGTCCATGTTGAGTCAGTCGCCCGAGATAGAAATGACGAGTTCTAGGAAGGGGAGGGAGGACTCTGAGACGGTCCAAGTAAATTTGAGGTCGGGGTGGAAGGTGTTAGTAAAATGGATGAACTGTTCAACCACCTCGTGGGAGCACGAGGTAGCGCCAATACAATCAATCATCGATGCAGCGGAGGAAAAGATGGGGGGTGGTGCCAATGTAGCCGAGGAAGATGGACTGTTCCACATATCCAACGAAGAGGCAGGCATAGCTGGGGCCATGTGGGTGCCCATGGCTACTCCTTTGGTTCGGAGGAAGTGGGAGGATTGGAAGGAGAAGTTGTTAAGAGTGAGGACTAGTTCAGTCAGTCAGAGGGTGTCAGTGGAAGGGTACTGGTTGGGTCAACGCGAGACGGAAGAAGTGGACGGCTTGGAGGCCTTCGTGATGGGGGATGGTAGGGACTGGATGTCCATTGTGAAGATAAGGCGATGGGGGCCGGGGAAGCGAAAATCATGGAGGTGGAGGGTGTGGGTGGTATCCCGAACGTAGGTGGGGAGTTCTTGGACTAAGGGGGACAGGACAGTGTCGAGGTATGCAGAAATGAGTTCGGTGGGGCAGGAGCAGGCTGAGACAATGGGTCGGCCAGGGCAGTCGGGTTTGTGGATTTTGGGTAGGAGGTAGAAACTGGTGGTGCGGGGTTGTGGGACTATGAGGTTGGAGGCAGTGGATGGGAGATCTCCAGAGGTGATAAGGTTATGGATGGTCTGGGAGATAATGGTTTGGTGGTGGGAGGTGGGGTCATGGTCAAGGGGGCAGTAGTAGGAGGTGTCCGCGAGTTGGTGTCTAGCTTCAGCGGTGTAAAGATTGATGCACCAAACTACCACCGCACCTCCCTTGTCTGCCGGTTTGATGGTGAGGTTGGAGTTGGAGTGGACGGCTGCGTGTTGTGAGGGTGAGAGGTTAGAGTGGGTAAGAGGGGTGGACAGGTTGAGGCGGTCAATGTCGCAGCGGCAGTTGGCTATGAAGAGATCGGGGGCGGGTAAGAGGCCAGCATGGGGTATCCAGGTGGATGGGATGTGTTGGAAGCGGGAGAAGGGGTCGTCAGAGGGTGGGCGAGAGTCCTTGTTGAAGAAGTAGGCACGGAGGCAAAGGCGGCGGAAGAATTGTTCGATGTCTCGCCGCGTGTCGAACTCATTGGTCCGGGAGCGTAGGGGGATGAAGGTGAGGCCTCTGCTGAGGACTGATCGTTCATCCTCAGCGAGGGGGAGGTCTGGAGGGATCGTGAAAATACGGCAGGGCTGGGAGATAGGACCTGGTGTGGGGCTGGAGCTGGGACTGGGGGCTGAGTTCAGAGTTGAGTTTTGTTGAAGGACTGTGCAAACATGAACAAGATTTTCATCTTGCATCACGTACCTTTTACTAACTAAACCTCAAAAACATTGGGTCTCAAAACCAGTTAATAATGAATTAATGTTTAACATGCACAATATTTTTCTGCTTGCTATTTTAATGGAAGAATTGATTTACATTTTAAAAAAACAGGTCAGTGGCATTTGAATAGACTTAAAATGTGTGAACATGCCAAATATCAAGAGCAGTAGAAGTTAGTTCAAATTGCTCAATTAATCCTGATTGATTGATTAATTTCCAGTGCAAGATTATAAATCATTTAAAAAGAAAACTGACACAAAGCATAATTTATAAAAACATTTGACACAAGCTAAATGTTATGCGCCTGAGTGAGCAATGACTGAGCTTGCATTACGGGCTATGAAATCCATTATCTTATATATTATTGTCACTTCACTTTTATCGTCAACCACCATCAGATATGGAAAGGGCTCACTACCTGGTTAATAAGTATCTGCCAAAATTATAGAAAATATTGGACTGCAGCATGAAACTCCAAAAAAGACCAATGATTTATATTTTTTGAGAATTATCAATCCTAAATTGGTCTTTGGTTAGACTGCGTATATTCCATTATCCTACCTTTCCAGGTTAACTTAAAATTAGCTTCCATATACTTAACATTATTTTGAGTTATGCTGTTTCATATCTTATTGGTTTTGATGACAATTATCCTCCACTGAATAGATTAATATTTATCGTTTTAACTCTACTAAAACATCAAGGTGTTTCCTAGTTTCATCATATATTGCATGGTACTCAAATGTGTGTCAACCAGGTTTCCTTCACATCCTAGCTATACAATTCCTTACTTCAAAATTTTTTGTGCTATTTGCTTTATTTGTTCAACTCATTTTGTACATTTTTGATCTGCTTCCTCAAATGTAACTATCCTTCAGATTTTTCTTTGATCGATAAAGGTATTCACTGCATCAAATTTGTTTTTCTTAATATCCAAGATATTTGTATACATGAAGTGGAGCAGTTCAAAACAGTAAACCTCAGTATTCTACTCATACTTCAACCAAGTGCATCCCAAACATCTCCAAAGAGAACACATCATTTTCTATCCCTTCTGTCATCTACCAAACCCACTCAGGATCAGTTTTGAATCAAGGTTGACACTCCAGTGTAACATTGTTCAGCGATCCGGTTTTTCAGGTGAGACATTAAACTGAATTCCTGCCTGCCCTTCATGTTGGCATAAAAATCCACTGGCACTAATTCAAAGAGCAGCAGGGAAATTAGCCAGGTGGTCTTGACCAATATTCTTAATTCAATCAACATCACATTATATGGTCATTACCACACTGCAATTTGTGGGATATTCTGTAGTTAAAAATGGTGCTAAGTAAAAGTCACTCATTTTCCTCTAATGTGAGGATGCTACACCCATCGTTTGAGTGAGAGGAAGAGAATAGTGGGCGGCACAGTGGTTAGCACTGCTGCCTCACAGCACCAGAGAACCGGGTTCAATTCCCGCCTCAGGCGACTGACTGTGTGGAGTTTGCACATCCTCCCCGTGTCTGCGTGGGTTTCCTCCGGGTGCTCTGGTTTCCTCCCACAGTCCAAAAGATGTGCAGGTCAGGTGAACTGGCAGTGCTAAATTGCCCATAATGTTAGGTAGGGGATAAATGTAGGGGTATGGGTGGGTTACGCTTCGGCGGGTTGGTGTGGCCTTGTTGGGCCGAAGGGCCTGTTTCCACACTGTAATGTAATCTGTAATCTAATCTAATCTAATACAACACATGACAATATATAGGCATTGTGCCCCAACATTCATGTTTGTCGGCCTTACACAAAGTGATCTAAAACTGCTAAATTTATTGCAATCTTACAAATTGAAATGCAAGTTAATCCAGCATAAGAAGTCTCATCAGCCTGCATGGTAACTTTCCAAGCACCAAAATGGAAATGCAGAACATTTTACAGAGAAACCTCGATTATCCGAAGGACACAGGCGGGCAGTATTTCATTCGGTTAAACGAATTTCAAGTAATGGAATGCCGGATAACATAGTTGAACCGATCTTGCCAGGTTATCAGATAATCGAATGCCGGATAATCGAGGTTCCTCTGTACATGGTTTCAGTGAACCCTCTAATTTGCATAACAAAGAACAAGAGCTTACTTTTAAGTTTTGCTGAATGTTTAAACATACCAAGAATACTTACAAGTCAGCCAGTTTTCTAGGTCATGTGACAGAATCAAATGAAAGTTTGACATCTGGATAGCAGGGTGATGTGCTATATGCAGGTACAATACTTACTATATGCATAGCTTCTCAGTAGGAATGTATTTCTTATTCCCACAACATTGTTTACATTCAAGTCAAACTCCACACCACTGAAAATGCAAAAAGTCAACAATTAAAAGTTGAACATTTGTTTTCAAAATTCACTGGATTCAAGAGATTCCTGAAGAATGAAATGTTGTTTAAGCAACTGTGATTGGATTGTTAAAGGGCTCGGGAAACATTCAATTCCTACACAGTTATGGTTATCCGATTTACAGGTCACATCCCGTTATATTGAAACATCTACAACCAAATATTTAGAACAATGTAACTTGTTAATAAAACAGCGATTATTGTCCGAAACACTTTGCTAGCTAAGATCTTTGGGGCGGCATGGTGGCTCAGTGGTTAGCACTACTGCCTCAAAGTGCCAGGGACCTGGATTTGATTCCTGCCTTGAGTGACTGTCTGTGTGGAGTTTGCACATTCTCCCAGTGTCTGCCTGGGCTTCCTCCCACAGTCCAAAGACGTGCAGGTTAGGTGAATTGGTCATGCTAAATTGCCCACAGAGTTAGGTGCATAAGTCATGGGTAAATATGGGGAATGGGTCTGAGTGGGTTACTCTTCGGAGGGTTGGTGTGGATTAGTTGGGCCGAAGGGCCTATTTTCACACTGTAGGGAATCTAATCTATATACAAAATCTCTATATACAAACATTCTATATACATAGAATTTCAAAAAGCTTTAATAAGGATAAATGATGGAGTCATCGTATTGGAATTTCATTTTTAAAAAATAATTCTTGGGATGTGGGCCTCACTGGCTAAGCAGCATTTATTGCTTATCCATAAGTATCCTAGCAAAGGCATTAGTGAGCTGTTCTCTTGAACTGCTGCAGTACCTTGGCTGTCGCGTTGTTTGGAAGGGAGCTCCAGGATTTTGTCTCATTGATAATGCAGGAACAGCAATATAGTTTCAAGTCAGGATGGCGTGACTTAGAATGAAACTTGTAGGTGTTTCCACATTTCTGTTGCCCTTGCCCATGATCGAAGTCATGGGTTTGGAAAGTGATGTCAGAACAGCCTTGGTTAGATATTGCAGTACATCTTATCGATGGCTCACACTGCTACCTCTGTGCATTGGTGGGGTGGGGTTCTAATCAATTGATTTGTTTCATCTTGGATACTGTCAAGCTACTCTAGTGTTTTAGGAGCGATGTTCATCCAGGCAAGTGGGGTGTACTACAACACACAGCGAATAAAAATAATGACTAGCTTTACAAGAGAGAATCACTGAGACAAAGACAAGTTTATTTTCTAAATGAAAAGAAATGATAAATTGCACAAAAAGTTTATTCTATTCATTCATGGGAAATTGGGCATGGCTGGCTCGGACAGCATTTATTATCCACTGGGGTTGCTCTCAAAGAGGGGGTCAGCAAGCTGCTTTCTTTAATTGCTGCAGTCTATTGGTGGAAGTACACCCACAATGCCACGATGGAGTCCCCAGATTTTAACCCAGCAATACTGAAAGAACAGTGATCTATCTCCAAATCAGAAGGTGAGTCCGTAGGATCCCTAGCATCTGACCTGATCTTATAGCCACAGTATTTGTTGGAATAGTCCAGTTCAGTTTGTGGTCAATGGTAACCTTGAAGATGTTGACAGTGGGAGATTCAAACACTGTGTTGTTATTGAACATCAAGGGGCAATGGTCAGATTCTTTCTTGTTGGAGACGGTCAATACCTGGCACTTGTATGGTACCAATGTCACTTGCCACTTGCCAGCCCAAACCTGGATATCGTCAGTTTCCTTATGTGATTGAACATGGACTGCTTCAGTGTCCAAAGAGTTATCAATGGTGCTAAACATTGTTGCAAATTTGTACTTTTGACCTTACGAAGGAGTGAAGGTCATTGACAAAGCTGCTGAAGATGGCTGGGCTTCGAACACTATCCTGAGGAACTCCTGCAGAGATGTTCAGGATTGGAGATTACGGACCTCCATCAATCCCCTGGTTTTGTTCAAGAATCGCCTCCAACCAGCAGGGAGTTTCCCAATTCCCACATTCCAATTTTCCTTGGGCTCCTTCAGGCCATATTCAGTCAAATGCAACCTTCATGTCAAGAACAATCAATCACTCACTTCATCTCATCCCCAGAAGTTTGCTCTTTTGCCTAAATATGAACTATGGTTATAATGAGGTCAAGAGCGGAATGGTCCTCATAGAAACCAAACTGAGCATTAGTGAGCAGGTTATTACAAAGCAAATGTTGTGGGATCAATCTACTGATGATGCTTTTTAATATTTTACTGATGATCAAGCATCGTACAAAGCAGAGTGGGGGATTCATTTCCAGCCAAATTATCACAAAAACAACAGGTCAAATAGTCTTTGTGCTATAAATTCTTTGGATACAGCTTCAGACAACAAAAACAGTAACCTGATCATATTTGCTCCCCCCAAATTGGAAGTTATGCCGATGTTTGTGTGACTTCTCCATTTAAACTAGAGCACAGAATTCCTATCTCAATAGCTATAAAGAGTTGCAGACTTTCCCTGTTAATTATTGTCCTCTATTACAACTGATACCAACAATAAGAAAAAACAATAGTTTGTGCAGTAACGGTATGAGAAACTTTGACAAAGCTCCCTAGAGAAATGTTCTTAGGAGCTCTCCCTGAATGACCGGGAGCACTTATTTTAGGTGGAAGTTAAAAGAGCAACAAAGGATTTATCAGCAATGTTGCAATAGCTGGCTTTGTGCGTGGGAAATCATATCTCACTAACTTGTCTGAGTTTTTTTTAAAAAGAGGTGACAAAGATGATTAATGAAGGCAAACAGGTCTACATGGACTTCAGCAAGACATTCAACAAGGTTCCGCATGGTAGAATGGTTAGCAAGGTTAGATCACATGGAATCCAAGGAGAGATAGCCAATTGGACACAGAATTGGCTTGAAGGTAGGAAACAGAGGTAGGTAGGAGGGGGTTGCCTTTTGGACTGGAGGCCTGTAACCAGCAGTGTGCTGCAAGGATCGGTGATGGTTCCACTGCTTTTTGTCATTTACATAAATTATCTGGATGTGAATACAGGAGGTATAGTTACTAAGTTTGCAGACGACTTCAAAATTGGTGGGATAGTGGACAGTGAAGAAGGCTGAGAGTAGAGTGGGACCTTGATCAGATGGGCCAATGGGTCAAGGAGTAGCAGATAGAGTTTAATTTTGATAAATGGGAGGTACTATATTTTGGTAAGGATTAGCAGAAGTCCCACCCTGGTGTTAATGGTGGACCCTGGAGAGTGTTGATGAACAAAAGGACCCAGGGTTGCAGTTACATAGTTCCTTGAAAGTGGCATCATAGGTAGATAGGTGGTGAAGGTTGCATTTATATGCCTTCATTGGTCAGTGCATTGAGTATAGGAGTTGGGACGTCATGTTGTGGCAGGATGTTGGTTCGGCCACTTCTAGAATACGGCATTTAATTCTGGTCTCCCTGCTCTAGGAAAAATGTTGTTGAGCTTGAAAGGGTTCAAAAAAGATTTTTAAAGAGGTTGTCAGGATTAGAGGGTTTGAGCTAGAGGGACAGGCTAGTCTTTTTTTCTTTGGATCATTGGAGGCTGAGGGGTGATCTTTCAGAGGTTAATAAGGTCTGAGGGGCATAGACAGGGTGAATAGCCAAGGTTTTTCTCCCCCAACATAGGGGGGTCCAAAGCTAGAGTGCATAGGTTTATGGTGAGAGGGGAAAGATTTAAAAGAGACACGAGGGACAACATTTTCATACAGAGGGTACTGCATGAATGGAATGCCACAGGATGCAGTGGTGGCTGGTACAATTATAACATTTAAAAGGTACATGAATAGGAAGGGTTTCAGAGGGATATAGGCGAACAAGATCAGTTTAGGATATCTGGTCAGCATAGACAAGTTGGACTGGAAGGTCTGTTTCTGTGCTGTTTAACTCTATGATTCTATGACTGATTAGGAAACACAAACACTGCTCTAAATTAATGAATCCACATATGACACTGTTGGAATACATTCCAATGAAACTAATTAGTCATCCAAATTTAATCTTGTTTTTGACGGCTGTATTTGTGAAAACTTTTAGATTAAAATCAATGCACTGCTCTATAATTACGTTTTAGCCTAGAGACAGCTTCAACTCAATATAATCAGCCTTTATTCTTATGTTTTGCAGAACCAGTCTTCATCCAGATGTCAGTTATCTAAATCAGTGTTCCAGTATCAAAGCATCTCATGCATGAATACAAAACAGGCAACAGAAAACAGTATTTCAAAGCTAAAAAGTAAAAAGCTTTTTAAGCAAATTTAACAATTTGGTAAAGCTACTAATTTAGTTATTTTTAAAAGATGGTAGCAGTGAAATCTAAAGTTAAATGCCATGATTTATCATGATTGATGCATTGCAAATTTAGAAGGCAAAAATCTGCATTACTGTTCATAATGGAATGGCTCTCAGCAGAAGTCACTCAATTACGTACCTGACTTTATCCCTGAATTTTACTATTGGCACTTTTGCTCGGATCAGTTGAGGTCTGTCAATGTAAGCTGTAAATAAAAATTTAAAACTCAATCTATCTCCAAAACAGATCCTCAAGCTATCTGGAGATAGCAGCCCCCAGTAACCTCCAGAGCGTAAACAGTTTAGGCATCCTGTACAAGACATGCAAATTTTCTGCAGGGCAACATGAAGCAGAGAAAAGGTTTTCAGCCAAATCCTGCCATATAATCTGTGGCTAAAACGTAAGCCAGAGCCCTTCCTTCTTTTCCCTGCCTGCAAGGAAACATCAGGCATCTGTAATATGTTAAATATTCCCCACCCCAACTAATTAAACAGAGGAAATTACCATGACAAATTCACACCACATACTCTGATGAAATATCAAATACCGGTCTTCTTTATCCAAATTTAAGTACAGAAATTGCAACGTGGAAACATATGGTTCAAAACAATCTATTGTGGTGTTTATCATCCACACAAGCAATTGCCCTAATCCAAAATGCCTGGCCCTTTTTCATACCGCCTTATTTTATTACACCCAACTAAGCCATTATTAAATGCTATCATATGCTGCACCAAGACTTCGCAAAACAGCATGAACTCCACGACAGTAGTGGGGCCATAGAGCTCTAAGCTGTGTTCCTGCTCTCAGTTCTCACTCAGGGGTCAGAATCATTGTGAAGCCTTGAAAAGGGATCACGGAGTGAAAATATTTGGGAAGTATTGTTCTACACACTATATCACCAAAAGCACAATAATTTCAAAGAGTAACTTACATAATCTGTAGAAAAGTTGTTGAACTAAACTTAGTATGTGACATGCTTCATTCCTTTGATTGATCTACAAGAATAAATTTAAAAATCCCTTTCAATATAGCAATTGGCTAGATATAGCAATATTTGACAAAAAAATGATAAGCTGTAAATGATGTAAAAAAACAAACATACCGGCTCCTCCTTTAGCACAAGGCACAGATCTGCATCACTGTAACGAGTACCAAAGCCATTCAGTGAAGAACCAACCAAATACAATTTGGTTTCTGGAAAGAGAAAAAATGTACAAATGGACAAGAATGCTTCCAACTATAAAGGTGCCTGTTACCTCAGTTTGACACTGCAACTTTCCTTTCTATTTTGCAATCATTCCTGTTACATATCAGGGTCAAAGTTAAACAGAATACAGGAACAAATTACTGTAGATGCTAGAATCTGTACTGAAAACAACAAATGCTGGAGATCATAGCAGGTCAGGCAGAATTCATAGAGAGAGAGCAAGCTAACGTTTCAAGTCATCTAGACTCGAAATGTTAGCTTACTCTCTCTCCATGGATGTTACCTGATCCTGTGATCTCCAGCATTTGTTGATGTCAAAATTAAGCAACAATGTTTTTTTTAACAATAAAAAGTGACAATTATTCGAGTTAAAGTTTACATATTTAGGATATGATCTACCAACAGTTTCAATCATCATAAAAAAGGAACCCCAATCAAAAGGTGAACATTAAATATGCTGTACTGTCTCTTCCCTTTTCTGCTGTTGCAAAGTCCATGCCCAGTAAAGGATTTAGTTTTATACCTGTAAAACCCCCCAACTTAATGAATTTGGGCTATGACATGAACTCCTCTTACCTCGCCTTCACCTCTGTCCCACATATTTGGACAGGAGTCTTCTCCCTGCCATACAAAGTGTGTTATCTGTCTCTAATTCTCCCCTTTCACCCAAACTTTTAATTTTGGTCATTTACCAGCTCTTGTTAATAGTTCTCAATGTAGTGAGCAATACATCTGTTGCCTTAACTTTGCTGTTCCCCACACCCATTCAAACCCCTCTTCTTCTGAAATTGCAGCACTCCATTCTTCTAGGTCTAACCCTGACTTTGTTTTCAAATATGTTGATAAAAGAGCTTCTGATGGCAGCATTCCTCGCAGAAGCTGAATGCCAACTCGCAGACACCTTCCATCTACCCGTGGATCATGAGCCCACTACTGAACACCAAGGACCGTCAGTGACCTCATCTCTGGAGAGCTCTCTTCCACAGCTTCCCCCAAAGTCCCTAACCCTGCATTGTCTGCTTCTACATTTTCTCCCCAAAATCTACAACAGGACTGCCTTTGCAAACTCGGTTTGAGACTATTCCTGTTCCAAAACTTTATTTAATCATTTCTTGACTCAATCCTTTTCCTCTTGTTCAGTCTCTTCCCACTTACATTCATGACATTAACGATGTTTAACTCAATTTCACAATTTCCAGTTTTCTGGCCGAGCTGCCTCCTCTTCACAATGGGTTTCCAACCGTTTACAGATTCACTCTCAGGATAGTTTAAAGATTCTCCACTTCTTCCTTGAAAAGAAACCTGAACCATCCACCACCAACCCCCTTCCCTGGCTAAGCCTGTTCTCACTTTGAACAACTTTTCCTTTAAAAAGTGTCTTGCTATTTCCAAGTCTTGGCTACGGATACCTTCATGAGCCCCAGTTTTGTTTCGCTTTGTCAAGTATTCGGAACATTCCTGGTTCCAATCCTACTTGGGGTCCACATCCACAATGCTTTCTCCAATATACCGATGAGGTCATCTGTACTGCTTTCTGCTCTTGTCCAGAACGGGAAAAATGAATCAGTTTTGTTTCCAATTTCCATCCTCCTCTCACTTTCACTTGGGCTATATCTGACACTTCTCTTCCCTTCCTTGATTTCTGTTTCTATTTCTGGGGATAGGCTATCCACCAATATTCATTGCAAAACATCAGCAGCTCCCAGTTATCTCAAACTACATCACACTTGCCTCCTCCAAGGATCTTTTTCCATTCTCCTACTTTCTTCATCTCAATTGAATCTGTTTCAATTACGCCACCTTCCACCTGTAACATAACTTTTTTTCCCTCAACTGAGGATTCCCACCCTCCCAAGGCTGACAGTCCTCAATCATATCTGATATCTCTCTCAAACTTAGGCCTTCATCCCTTCCTCTCCCTCCCAGAAAAATGGAGTTGCCCTTGTCTTCACTTATCACCTCACCAGTCTGAATTCCAAAGATCATCCTCTGGCACTTCTACCAACAGGAGCAGGACCAAACAGATCTTCCCTTTCCCGGTCAGCATTCTGTAGCGACTATCCATTTCACAACACCCCAGCCCACTCCACCATCACTCTGAACACATTATCTTTCACCCTTGGCACTTTCCCATGCAATTGTAGGTGGTGCAGATTTGTCCATTCACTACCTCTCTTCTCATTGTCAAATGTCGCTGAAACACCTTTCACGTTTAGTGCAATCATTGCTTATAATGTGGTCTCCTTTATATTGGCGAGACCAAACACAGAACTGGGCAGGTGCTTTTAAGATTACATCCACTCTGTCCAAAAGAATGACTCTGATCTTCCAGCTGCTTGCCAGTTCAATAAATTACTATGCTCCTAGGCAAACATTTCAATTCTGCACCTGCTACAGTATTCCAAAGCACAACATAAGTTAGAGGAACAACATCTCATTTTCCCCTGAAGCACTTCGCAGCTTCTAGACTCAATACTGAATTCCGCAACTTCAAAGCATTATGTCTTTTCCTTACACAGATAAACACACACGGACAGACAACCACATTTCTGTCACGTTAACTTTGTTCTCAGTTGAGTGGTTCCATTTTACGCCTTCATTTGCACCCATTTTACATCTCTATTTTTCCTTCACCATCATTAGTAACCCCTCGGTCTTTGACTCTGACAGCCTCCAAAATCTATTCCACTTGCTTCTCCATCACTTCTGTCTACATCATTTTCCAATCCATTTCAGTTCTGAAGAGCCATATCAGACTGGAAACTGGTTCTCTCCCCAGGCACTGCCAGACTTGCCGAGTTCCTCCAAATGTTTACATTTTTACTTCAGATTTCCAGCATCTGTGGAGTTCTATTTTATTTGTGCTGGCTCTTAATTGGCAATACTTTTCAGAGTACAAAGATTTCACTCTAGTGACAATACCTGATATTCTTTATTCCTTCGAAAAATATTTCTTCAAGAGCAGTTATTTCCACCTTCCAACATCATCCCTGATTCAAGTTATCTGCTACTATCAACCACGTCTCATACTCCAAAGCTGACTATTCCAAGGCACCTGGGGTACTCTTTCCACACTTTACCTTCTGCAACTTGAGGCTATTCAAACTTATTAACTCCATCATTAAGAAGTCCCAAATCATCCACCTCCTGATCACACTTGTTCAGTGACTAATGCAGCTCCTTGAATCGAATATTTTTGTCTTTGTTTTCAAATTCTTTCATATCTTGCAAAGTCTAATTTCTGTAATCTCCTCCAATCCCAAAGACAAGATCGATCTCTGGCTCATCTAATTCTGGCCTTTTGTGCATTTTAAACTGTTGAAAAGTGCAACTTGGCAGACGTGATGGTGGAAACTTAAATACAAGTGTGCTGCAAATACATTTGCATGGTAACAACACAATACACATTAAAAATTAAAATCCCTCCACAATAGCATTATCCTACAAATACCGTACTTGATGTGCATGAATGCTGGCCAGAATATTTGAAACTTTCTATTCATACATAATTTTTCTGATTAGCAACAAGGAAAACTACAAAAGGTAGTGGTGTTGTAAAACTAAAAGCTCAAATGTTGGCAATCATGTACCACTAAGGATTGCTGGAAAACCCCATCCACTTTGCTAACGCCCTTGAGGAATAAAGTCTGTCACCTTTACCTGGTCTGGCCTCCATGTGACTCCAGATCCACATGAATTTAGTTGACTCTTAACTAGCTTCTGGGAAATTAGTCATAGGCAATAAATGTCACCCAAATCAGTAAAGGCTACATCCCATGAACAAATTAAAAAAGCTTCCGTCAAAGTTGTTGCGGTAATAGCAGTACCCGCTTAATCCTGTAATAGTGGTGAAAGTCCACCTAGCCAACTGCAACTAAAAAAAATTACTCTGACTAAATAGGAGCAATGTGACATACAAAGGAGGGATGCATACAATCACCTGGTCATGCATTTTATTTCTTTTGCACATTAAGTAGACAGAAGTATTTAAAATTGTAAGAGATTAGAACAAATAAAAAGGAACTGCTTCCAATGCCTGAAGAATCGAAAACCAGGGAGTATGGATTTAATGCGACAGGAGACTGGAAGCCACAAAGAAAAATGTTTTCAAACAATGAAGAGTTAGGTTTTGAAAGACATAACCATCAGATGATGCAAAATTATTTAGCAGCAGCCTTTAAAGAAAATTAGGTAAAAAGTGAGAAGAACTACAGAAGTATGTGGAAGACTAGGGGCATGGGACTAACTGGACAGCTCTTCTAAAGAGCTGCAACAGACTCATTGGGCCAAACTACCACTTTTTAATCTATATTATTTTATAAATTGGATATAAATCTGATCCAAGAATTTTAGGCTGCTTGAATTTTTAGTGTTGTATTTCCCACATTTTTGGGGTGAAACAAAAATCAAAGTAAATGTCTAACCCACATGATCTGAACACTAACTAAACATAACTGGCTCCTGATCACATTCTTATACATTTTATACAAGGGCACAGGGTTTGGATCCTCAAAAAAAAAAAGGCTCCACTAATAAAATTATCCCAGCCCCCATAGAGAAAGCATGCCCCAGTAAATTTGAAGAAAAATATTTAATTGTTTCATTATAACCACTTGCTTATGTCCTGATGTTTTTCTCCTAACATCAATTAATTGATCATTGTTTGGTTGAATCAGAACCTCTGATGAAGGACATCAAACTGAAATCATTTACTATGCTTTCCTTTCTCTCTCTCAGGATGCTGTTTGATTTCTTTACTTTTTCTGATATCGAATGCCAGCAGTATTAAGTTCTATGCATCTTCAAGCTACATATCATTTTAAATATAGCCTCTCAAAAGGCAATAAATATCCGTAAATACTTTAATCTAGCTTTTCTTAAAAATGAAGTGGTTTTGTTTTTCAACAACATAATACTTGTAAAGTCACTATAAATAAATCCAACATGTAAGGGAGCAGAATTACAACAGAAGGCAACAAAACTACTATAGGAAACTTGATAACCATTTACAACCATACCAGTCTCAGGTCTCAAGCAAATTTCTCAAATGAAATAACAACACAATGATCAGTTAATTTATATTAGAAGAAACACATCAGGAAATAAGTAGTTAGGTATAATCTTGCAATTAAATATTTTTCATCAAATTTATTGGGGTCATTGATGCTTAAATTAACTTAGCACCATGATATTTTAATTTTTAAACAGTCAAAATTTTGTTGGTATTGCTTTGTCAGCTCTGACACTGATCAGTTGATATGCTGAATGTTAATTCCTTAAAAACTGGTGGGTTGCAGTCAGGTCAGAAGTTAAAATTCAAAAATGAAAGAACAAATCAAATCACCAGAAATTCACCCATTTTCAATTTTGAAACAGATGGAACTTGTGGAGCTGGACCAAACCATCTGCAAAGGGTGTACTGGTTATTCACGAATGTATTAATTTTTACACACATTCTATTTTTAAACACTCATCTGTTTTGTTTCCCCAGGCGGCACAGTGGCTCAGTGGTATGCACTGCTGCCTCTCAGCACCAGGGACCCAGGTTCGATTCCCACCTTGAGCGACTGTCTGTGTGGAGCTTGCACATTCTCTCCATGTCTGTGTGGGTTTCCTCCAGGTGATCCGGTTTCCTCCCACAATCCAAAAGATGTGCAGGTCAGGTGAATTGGCCATGCTAAATTGCCCATAGTGTTAGGTGCATTAGTCTGGGGTAAATACATAGGGTAGGGGAATGGGTCCGGATGGGTTACTCTTCAGCGGGTCGGTGTGGACTTGTTGGACCAAAGGGCCTGTTTCCATTTGTATGGAATCCAATCTAATCTCAGCTAAAAAGGTGAAGGAGGAGTAAATCCTCAAAGTAAAGACCTTTACAGCACAGGGACCAAAGTGATCAACTTCCTCTACGCCCAATGACCCAAGCAATAAACTACCAAATTTTCCCCTATACTCAGCCATCAGCACCCTTACTCCACCCCACCAACCCTCAGTTCTCAGGTAAATTAAGCTGCAACTTTGTGCTGTAGGATTCTCTCTCCCACTGCCACATTTGACAGAAGAAGCCAGTGTGCAGGAAAGCTACAGAATAAAGAGAACATCAGGAAATTCTTCATTTTCAACAGCCTTCTTCAATACCACTCCATTCCGTCCTTCAAGCTAAAATCCAGATTAACAAAAGAGCAATTAACAGTCTAACTTACGTGGGAATATCCGTTGGATTTCTCTCTGAATCTGTGTGCGGCATAGATCCTTTTTTTCTAGATCAATTGACTGTTGTTGACAGTTGCAGAACAGGTCCAAAACTTGTTGACTCAACTGAAAATAAAGCCAGTCAAAAGACCACATACATTACATACCCTCAAGAAGTGAAATTTCTGAAAAATTTTTTTTTGAATACAATATGTTTAAACTGGTCACTCTCTACCTAAACCCAATCCCTGGAACCTGTCAAATAGATTGTTTTATCATACTGCAGCACTTTGTTAAACTTCTCTGCATTTTTAAAGTTATTTATGGAATGCAGAACAAACACACCTATTTTAGCTTTTACTCTCATTTTAAAACTCCAAGTAGTAGTTTTTGATGTATAGCTGAGGCAAGTGCCGAGTACAGTCATAACTTATTCTTAGAATGAAGTTCAACATGTACAAAAGATAATAAACTTCGTACAAAAAAAAAAGTTTTCACCGGCATTGATCCAAAACCAAAGTACATACTGATGCTTCCTAAGTTCTTGTCTGTCTCTTTCAATTACCTTTTTGAATTTCTCTAATCAGATATTCACCAATCTCAAAAGCAGACCAAGAAGGTCATATTCAACAGCATCTAGCTTGAATTGTGAGCAAATATTATTTTCCACCAAGTCAGGAAAAATTAGTATTTACATTTAAGGTAAACAGTGGCTATTCAACCTCTAAACTTGAATTGCAAAACAGTGATTAACTTGGCTTTTCTTTTGGCTATAATTTTGTGAACAATGTTAGCAAAGGCAGCATTTGTTGCCCATCCGTAACTGACATTGAGATGACGAACTGGGCATTGCAGTTGGTGAACAGATTTTGGTGAGTTCTCACCAAGTTCAAAATTTGCTTGGGCTCCTTGATGCCACAATCATTTGTTGCTTTGCTGTCTAAGGCAGAAATTCTTAACTCATCTAGAGCCGGTGTGTTTGGATCTTTTAATTCATACATGGGAATGTGGGCATTGCTGACTGGACCAGCAATTATTGCCCATCCCCAACTATCAGAAGACAGTTAAAAGTCAACTACATTGGTATGGCCGTAAGTAGGCCAAACCAGGTAAGGACAGTAGTTTCCTTCCTTAAAAGCACATCAATGAACCGGATGACATTTTTCCTGGCAATGGATTTATGGTCATCATTAGACTATTAATTCCAGATTTTTTTTAAAATTCAAACTTCACCATCTACCATGGTGAGATTCAAACTTTGGTCCCAAAACATAACCTGGGTCGCTGCATTAGTGTTCTAAGTGATATTACTACTAAGTCCACGTCTCCCTGTCACTTTATTTTAATATAGCCAAGTGGTGCTGTTTAAATCCAAACTGTGTCTGTGAGCATATTATTGCTATTGAGTGCTGCTTGAAAATACTGTCAAATACATTTTCCATCACCTTACTGACATGGAGTAGCCGGATTGGTTGGTAAAAACCCAAAAAAGAACTGCAGGTTCTGAGGAAGGGTCAACCGAATGAATCATTAACTCTAATTTCTCTCCACAGATGCTGCTAGACCCGCTGAGCTTTTCCAGCAATTTCTGTTGCTGATTGGCTGGTAAGTGGCCAGTTTGACTTTGTCTTGTGAACAGGACAGTCATTGCCAATTTTCTAAATCTTCAAGTGCCTGTTATAGATGTACCGGAACACCATGGCTCCAGGAAAGGCTTGATCTAGAGCCTTTGTTGCATTTAATACATTCAGCCATTTCTTGACACAGTGGGAAATCTGAGTCAAATAGGCTAATTTGGCACCAAATGTGGTTTCAGTCTGAGGCGCTAACATGTTGGACTGATGAGGCATGACTACAGAGCTTTGATCTGATCCATCAGTTGTGGGATTGATTGGTTATCAATCACACGCTGTTTGGCACACTTTTATTCCTATATAGTAGCTTCACCAGGTTGTACCAATTTAAAGTATGTCTGGTACTGCTGCTGGCATGCTCTCTGGAACTCTTCCTTTCAGCTAGGTTTGGTGATGTAACTTGTTGGCAATGATAGAGAGGGGTTATATTGGGCTGAGATTATAGATTGTAGTTGAATACAATTTTGCTCCACTGCATCTCATGGATGCCCAGTTTGGAACTGATCTTCTGAACCTATTCCTTTTGTCTCAGTGGTAATATCATACAACACAAGGAAATATATATTGAGTGTGAATACTAGACTTCAACATCACTACAACAGCATGGTAGTCACTCTTACCGACAGTGTCATGGACAAATGTATCTGTGGTATGTAAATGGATGAGGGCAAGTTCAAGTTGGTATTTTCCTTTTTGATCCTCTTATCACCTGCTGCAGGTTCAGACTAGTAGATATGTTCTTCATGACTCAGTCATCTCTGTCAGTAACAGTGGCTGGTGGCTACTGAAATTTCTCACCCAAACTACATTGTGCCTTTACCAGTCAGTGTTTATTTGAAGTGGTATTCAACATTGAGCAGAACTGCTTCATCAGCTGAGGAAAATGATAGCTAATCAGCAGGTTTCCTTTCCCATGCCGAACCGGAGTAGAAAAGAACATACCACTGATGATAATGTGGATACTGAAATCCACTGTAGTTTTTGGAAAAGCAAAACGATGGATTGTACATAACTAATTCACGATTTGATACAACCTCTTGCATACCCTAAACAATATGTTCAAATTTAAAAAAAAACAAACATACCTTAGGTTTATGTAAAGTGTAAAATGCAGTATGACACTAAGCGGTCTATAAGACCTTGCTAATCTCATCCAAAACAGATACTACACTTCAAATAACTAAGCTAGTCAAAAGAATTGCAACATTATCCAAGAATGCAAGTGGCAATATAAAATTGAAGTGCTTCCTTGTACTTGAAATATTCAGTCCAATAATAAACAAATCTACTTTTGAGCTAAACAGGGACTCTAGTTCTGCCTGTAAGCTGAACCCATCGACAGATGAATATGGTTCTAAATACAGTCCTAAGCTCATTTAAGAGCAGAATCCCTTTTACAATGCAACCTGCAAAATATTTCCTGTGCCAATATTTCATTTACATTCAGTGCAGAAAGTACCTTCTTCTTTAAGCCTTCCAAAATGCATTTGTATTTCCCATTTGGTTTAATAAAAACAGTGCATCAGCAATGCTATTTAACATTCAGTAAACAGGTCACTATAATCTTTAGTGAATCAATACCTTATCCCTGGCCACTTGTAGAGTATTCTGTGGGTGATCAGTGAGTGGAAGCAGAGATGAAATTCCAGGCGATGGAACAGAATACCTGCGGTCAACAACGAAAGGCACTGAACTGCCAGATGGTCGAGAAGGTGGTGACTGAAACCGCTGGCGTTTGACGTCATAAGGACTAGTTCGCTCATCACTCCTTCGTCTGTAATACAGAGGAGATTGCAGTGCATCAGGTTATTAAAACCGGTGTAAAATTAAATCAACATATGTCTAAAATATAAAACTCAATTTGCATTAATATGAAAGCTAGAATGTGTTATCATTTAGATGTGGTAAACTTGAATTTGAAACCAATGTTGATAATCCACCACATTAATTGGAGCTAGAAGAACTAGAATAATTCATGCTGTTATGAACTAGGCCAAACAACCTGAAAATATATCAGAGAGACTTTATGTGATTTGATTGGTCATACTACTAGACTTTAAGCAAAACACACTTTATTTTTACATTACGGTTGAAATACAAATAAAAAGAAGAATTGGTGTAACTTTAGCTCCATTGGAAAACTGTTCCAATATAGTAACATTCCATAAACATGTCCTTGGCAAAGGTAAATTCAGTAAAATAGATTGCCTCACATGCAATATTCCTCAGCCCAAGAGTAAAGAACACCAAGAGAAAGTTTTGGCAGAGAGACAGAGTGAACTCAAGTGTTTTGCATGAAGCAGGATGAGACATATGGCAGCTTTCACAGCCAACTTCAAAATTTCAACAACTGAGGGCTAAACTTAAACCCTGGTTCTGTGGGAGCCTGACTTAACACATCCTTCTTCTATTGTCCTAACTTTAACTAAAACCACAGGCTCACAAGCTGTTTACTTTATTGACTTGGGAGACATAGCTGGTCACCTCCTGTCTCAACCTCTCTTCATAAAAGGCAAGATGGCGGCAGAGTAAAGTACTCCTGCTGGAGATCCTCTGCTTCGCCTGTTTTCTTTTCTCCCAGCTCTGGAGGCAAATCCAGGAGCAGTAAGTCCCAGGTGGAAATCAGCGCAAGGGGAGACAATCCTGGAACTTATCTTGGAGCAGCTGAGTGCCAGTTCAGAGTGGACTAGAGGGTTGGAGTGGAGCAGGGATGGCTGTTGGACTGGGGTCTGGTGCTGGTGCAGACCATGTGCAGAGGTCCTGTGCTGAGATGCTACAAATGTTATGTTTATTTGAAATTTTTTGACCTGACTGTAATGTCAATCCTTTAACTTTGTCTGATTTCTAACTTTTTTTTTAAACTCTAAAGTAATGAAACTAATTTTTATTCTTCTTTTGTATCCAAGATTTGTACCTAGGTACTTGTATCAAAGATGGCGTCATAAGAGGCAGACATTGTAAAAGTTTTTCATTGTACTTCTACAATGGACTACACATGACAATAAAGGATATTCTATTCTAAAACACACCTGGACAAAATACACCTCTTAAAGCCTCAGTTCATCACAATGCTGAGTATTCAAAACTAAAAACAAGTTTCAGATATAGATAGAGGTATCAGTTAACTTCTCTGGCAGGTCACATCCTTCTTTTCTCACTGAATATTATTTTGAAGCACATTACATTGTGTATATTCACAATCTTCCAGTTAAGACATGAAAAAGAAGCCCTGTCCGCTGTCTCTGGCTGATGCAAAAGATCCATGGCATGAAGAGGTATTATCCCTCATGCTTTGGCTAATATTATTCCTCACTTAACATCATACAAGAATGTCATCTGGTCATTAACGTTTTGCAGTTGTCATGTGAAAATTGATTGCTGTATTTCCAACATGCTTACACCTCAGAATTACCCAGAATCCTTCGACCGAAGGCACTGTATTTCTTAATAAGCATTATAAATTCTTAAAATCTGAAGAAAAAGACTAAGTGGGACTTACTTCCTTCCGACATTATTGGGCAGACCCGGTGAATAAGTAGGGCAGGCACTATTTAAAGGCCACACAGCTGATGGCCGTGGAGTAATTACTCCTGTTAGGATTGTACCAGAAAGGCTGCAAAAACAAAATAAATGATATTTAATAAAACTCATTAAATCAAATTTATTTGCATGATTTATAGATTGTATAATTCCTGAAATTGGTGAGGCAGCAAAGCTATACAGGTAATCAGTGCTCTACCAGTGATAAAATGTGGCATCAACATACCCAATTCCTTGGCAAAAGACAGCTATTATCCATGTTGTGAAAGGAAACAAAAAAATTCTAAAGATATCCTCTTGGTTGCCAGGATGAGTTAAACTTCTGATAGGTAATGAACCAAGAGTGTAGTACAGAATATCGCAATACTACAGGGGAACAAAGTATTAAGTATCCATTTCTTTATGGCAGCCCAGTTGTTCTGTGGGAAAAGTACTTGCCACATTCCATAATTGCGCAGCTTCCAATAACTCTCAGAGCAACGCTGACTGTCTAGGACAAGCATAAGCATTTTTCGAGATACTAATACACACAGAAAGAAAATAAATGCATACTCTCATACAACAGAACATATATCACATTGTTCATTTTAGTGATATGCAGACCACCTTTGTGGCTCAGCATTAGCATCCTGTCAATACCACTTGTGTTGGTAATGCAGTGTAGTACTTGACTAATGCATTATATGACGTTCAGTGCCAGTATGATACCAGGCTTGTAGGATTGGATGTTCCAAAGATTGGTGGATTGTATCAAACAACAAATCCCTTTGACCGGTCACAGTAACTAAGATACTCACTGTATTCAACCAGGTTTGTTTGCAAAACTCAAAGCGTCCAACATTGGACAGGACTCTAATCAAGCAACATTTGTTGGATAGTCCTGAGGGTGCAAAGAATGACACTGACAACTGATTTAAGGTTGTCATTCAAACCCGCAGCGTGACACACTTGCATGACTGGAAGCTACATGTGCAAATACACATGGCCTGATTCTTTGCAGATGGAAAGAACATATAATCACTGCATCTGTTTGAATTCAACAAAATGGGGGAACAGCCATTCATGGCTCATTTATCAGGGTAACACCCTGGACAGTCATTCTGCTTGTATGGAAGTCTACCTAAAAGTCCTACAGTTAACATCAATCATTCACAACTGCACTCTCCATGGCAAAATCTCTGCTAATCAGCATTCTGTTCTCATACATTATAAATGTTGATTTTTTCTTTCAAATTGGTATTCTTGCAAGTGTCTCAATGAGTGCAAGACAAAAAGTTTCAATAAAATTGTCTTTTCTCAACAAAACTCAAGTCACTGAGTCAGAGTTATACAGCATGGTAACAGATCCCAACTTGTTCATGCCTACCAGATACCCTAAATTAATCTATGTCCATTTGCAGCATTTGGACCATATCCCTCTAAACCTTTCATATAACCATCCAAATGCCTTTTAAACGTTGTAATTGTACTGGCTTTTACTACTTTCTCTGGCAGCCTGTTCCATACATGCACCACTCTGCATGAAAAAGTTGCTCCTCGGTCTCTTTTAAATTGTTCCCCTCTTACCTAAAATCAACGTACTTTAGTTTTGGACCCTACCCTGGAGAAAAGACTTTGATTAATAACCCTATCCTTGCCCCTCATGATTTTATAAAGCTCTGTAAGATCAACTCTCAGCCTCCGATGCTCCAGGGACAAAGCTCCAGCCTGTTTAGCCTCTACTTATAGCTCAAATCCTCCAACCCTAGCAACATCCTTGTAAATCTTTTCTGAACCCTTTCAAGTTTCACAACACCCATCCTATAGCAGGGAGGCCAGGATTGCACACAGTATTCCAAAAGTGGCCTAACCAATGTCATGTAAAGCTGCAACATGACCTCCCAACTCCCTCTCCCAGGAGCAGCATGGTGGCACAGTGGTCATCACTGCTGCCTCTCAGCGCCAGGGACCTGGGTCTGATTCCCACCTCAGGCGACTGTCTGTGTGGAGTTTGCACATTCTCCCGTGTCTGCGTGGGTTTCCTCCGGGTACTTCAGTTTCCTCCCACAATCCAAAGATGTGCATGTCGGGTGAATTGGCCAGGCTAAATTGCCCATTGTGTTAGATGCATTAGTCAGGGGTAAATATGGGGAATGGGTCTGGGTGGGTTACTATGCAGAGAGTTGGTGTGGAGTTGTTGGGCCAAAGGGCCTATTTCCATTCTGTGGGGAATATAATCTCATCTATATTCAAAGCACTGACCAATAAAGGCAAGCATACTAAACGCCTTCTTCACTATTCTACCTACCTGCAACTCTGCTTTCAAGGAACTATGAACTTGCATTCCAAGGTCTCTTAGCTCGGCAACACTTGCCAGAATCTTACCATTAAATTTATAAGTCCTGCCTTGATTGCCTTTCCAAAATGCAGCACCTCACATATATCTAAATTAAACTCAATCTGCCACTCAGTCCATTGACCCATCTGATCAAGATCCTGTTGTACATAGAGGGAACCTTCTTGCTGTTCACAAGTCTCTGACAGGTAACCTTCTCCGCTGGTGATTCATAAACACCAGCAACAGTTCTCCTTCAAGATCCTCCGCTCCACACTCGCAGCAATGCGCCGGCACTTAACCTCTCTACAGTCATCCCTGCCTCAGCTGAGGGTCACACTCTCTCAGAATTGCAAAGGACCCACTCTGTACTACATCCTCAGGAGAATCCATACTCTCAACAAACAGAATTTCAACTCCATCTCAGACATCAAAACCTGTAAGTACAACAAACTTTTATCTACCCACCTCCATAACCAGCGCTCCTCAAACATTCCAGAAGATTCCCCTGGCCTCGGAAACACCATTAGCCATGCGGCTGATGCAGCTACCTCCCCCACGCTGATTGATGATGTCACTTCTGCCCCCATCATGGCCACTCCCACAGCCACTTCCGCCCCTCACATCATCGCTGATGCCACAAGCTCAGTGACTTCCACCACCCCTACTGCCGTGTCTGCCATCACTTCCACCCCCACCAGCGCCACTCACCTGCATTCTGCTGACACGCCCCCCACAGACCCCACTGTCACTATCCCCACCCCCCAGAACCCCGAGGGGAACACTACCCCTGCTCATGACTCTACCCCCATTCCCCCCACCATCACACCCACTCCAGGTACTGGCTCCGACCCCACTCCCAGCTCCACACCCACACCAGCTCCCATCCCTGCCGAGTTTTCACCATCCCTCCAGACCTCCCCCTCACTGAGGACGGACGATCAGTCCTCAGCAAAGGACTCACCTTCACCCCCCTCCGTCCACGCATCAATGAATTTAATACATGCCGTGACATCGAACACTTCTTCCGTCGCCTCCGCCTCCGAGCTTACTTTCACAATCAGGACTCCCGCCCACCTTCCGAGGACCCCTTCGCCCACCTCCAACGCACTGCATCCACCTGGACACCTCGCGCTGGCCTATTACCTGCCCTCGACCTCTTCATTTCCAACTGCCGCCGGGACATTAACCGCCTCAACCTGTCTACCCCCCTCCCCCACTCCAACCTCTCCAACCTCTCACAACGCGCAGCCCTCCAATCCCTCTGCTCCAATCCCAACCTCACCATCAAGCCAGCGGATAAAGGGGGCGCAGTGGTAGTCTGGCGCACTGACCTCTACATCGCTGAAGCCAAACGCCAACTCGAGGACACCTCTTCCTACTGCCCCCTTGACCATGACCCCACCCCCCCATCACCAAACCATCATCTCCCAGACCATACAGAACCTCATCACCTCAGGAGATCTCCCATCCACAGCTTCCAACCTCATAGTCCGTGAACCCCGCACTGCCCGGTTCTACCTCCTTCCCAAGATCCACAAGCCTGACCACCCTGGCCGACCCATTGTCTCAGCATGCTCCTGCCCCACTGAACTCATCTCTACCTACCTCGGCACTGTCCTATCCCCTCTAGTCCAGGAACTCCCCACATACGTTCGAGACACCACCCACGCCCTCCACCTCCTCCAAGACTTCAGTTTCCCCGGCCCCCAACGCCTCATCTTCACCATGGATATCCAATCCCTCTACACCTCCATCCGCCATGACCAGGGCCTCCCAGCCCTCAGTTTTTTCCTCTCCAGACGTTCCCAGCAGTACCCTTCCACTGACACTCTCATTCGTTTGGCCGAACTGGTCCTCACCCTTAACAATTTCTCCTTTGAATCCTCCAACTTCCTCCAGACCAAAGGGGTAGCCATGGGCACACGTATGGGCCCCAGCTGTGCCTGTCTCTTTGTTGGCTACATAGAACAGTTGATCTTCCATAATTACACCGGCACCACTCCCCACCTCTTCCTCCGCTACATTGATGACTGCATTGGCGCCACCTCGTGCTCCCGCGAGGAGGTTGAGCAATTCATCAACTTCACCAACACATTCCACCCTGACCTTAAATTTACCTGGACCATCTCTGACACCTCCCTCCCCTTCCTGGACCTCTCCATCTCCATCAGTGACGACCGACTTGACACTGACATTTTCTACAAACCCACCGACTCCCACAGCTACCTGGATTACACCTCCTCCCACCCTATCTCTTGCAAAAATGCCATCTCGTATTCCCAATTCCTATGCCTCCGCCGTATCTGCTCCCAGGCGGACCAGTTCCACCACAGAACACACCAGATGGCCTCCTTCTTTAGAGACCGCAATTTCCCTTCCCACGTGGTTAAAGATGCCCTCCAACGCATCTCGTCCACATCCCGCACCTCCGCCCTCAGACCCAACCCCTCCAACCGCAACAAGGACAGAACGCCCCTGGTGCTCACCTTCCACCCTACCAACCTTCGCATAAACCAAATCATCCGCCGACATTTCCACCACCTCCAAACAGACCCCACCACCAGGGATATATTTCCCTCCCCACCCCTCTCCGCTTTCCGCAAAGACCGCTCCTTCCGTGACTACCTGGTCAGGTCCACGCCCCCTACGACCCACCCTCCCATCCTGGCACTTTCCCCTGCCACCGCAGGAACTGTAAAACCTGTGCCCACACCTCCTCCCTCACCTCCATCCAAAGCCCTAAAGGAGCCTTCCACATCCATCAAAGTTTTACCTGCACATCCACTAATATCATTTATTGTATCCGTTGCTCCCGATGCGGTCTCCTCTACATCGGGGAGACTGGGCGCCTCCTAGCAGAGCGCTTTAGGGAACATCTCCGAGACACCCGCACCAATCAACCAAACTGCCCCGTGGCCCAACATTTCAACTCCCCCTCCCACTCTGCCGAGGATATGGAGGTGCTGGGCCTCCTCCACCACCGCTCCCTCACCACCAGACGCATGGAAGAAGAACGCCTCATCTTCTGCCTCGGAACACTTCAACCCCAAGGCATCAATGTGGACTTCAACAGCTTCCTCATTTCCCCTTCCCCCACCTCATCCTAGTTTCTAACCTCCAGCTCAACACTGTCTCCTTGACTTGTCCAGACTTGTCCAACCTGCCTAGCTCCTTTTCCACCTATCCACTCTACCCTCTCCTCCCTGACCTATCACCTTCATCTCCTTCCCCACCTACCTATTGTACTCTATGCTACTCTCTCCCCACCCCCACCCTCCTCTAGCTTATCTCTCCATGCTTCAGGCTCTCTGCCTTTATTCCTGATGAAGGGCTTTTGCCCGAAACGTCGATTTTGCCTGTCCTCGGATGCTGCCTGAATTGCTGTGCTCTTCCAGCACCACTGATCCAGAATCTGGTTTCCAGCATCTGCAGTCATTGTTTTTACCACAGGTGTGTACTACCAAAGTACTATTTGCATACCTAAGAACTAGATTATTATACACTCAAAGAACAACCTTTATGAATACTGACTGGTTATCTACATTTTAGAGATAGATGTCATGAGTGTCTCCTAAGAAATACCAGGCAAACATAAGTTACATGACTGTTAACTATCGAGGTAAGGCTAACAGATTATCTTGCTCCACCGAGACACCTTTTCTTTCGAGAAAGAAATCTGCATTCCTTACCTGGTCTGGCCTACATGTGACTCCAGACCCTCAGCAGTGTGTTTGACTCTTAATTGCTCTCTAAAATGGCCAAAAGAACCAATTCGCTCAAGGGCATCTGGAGATGAACAACCAATGCCAACCTTTCCAGCAATTCCCTCATGCCACACAATTAAAAAAATTACTGATGAGTGCAGCTATGTTATATCCTAGTTATCCTTTTCAGGGCCAATAACGTTCACAACAGCTTCCAAAATGTACACTATAAACTTAATTGATGTAATTTTCTTAATGTGCTCCAGGGGTATTTATGTTACAAAGAACTTAACATTGAAACATGAGCACTCACTGTGAGATCTTGTAAACTACTAGTAAACAGAAATCTCTCAGTATGAGCTGAAGTGGTTACTAAAATGAAGAACAATGGAACACTGAACCAAACTGCTTTAACCATAATTGCTTTCACTTTGTTAGTGCATTACAAAATCATCACCACCCTCCGATAAATTAGTGTATTCCTAACAGGAGTACATGACGGGGACTGCAATACTTCAAAAGCTGACAACTCAACGTTATCATTTCAGTCAGGTAGGTAGGTGTCATTAGATAATGCTGTACACAGTCATTTTCTATTCCTCACAGTACCTACAATAAACAAAAAAGGTTAAATTTCTAAATTGCACAACTGAGGAATGCACACTGAAAAAAATGCAGCCTGACAGTCATAATTCTAGCAGAAAATTGGTTATTACTCAAATGACTGAACATAGTGAAACAAAGCACTTTACAATTGTGTAATGAAATTCATCATTTTGTGATCATTTTGGTTACCGATGAAATCTGATTTCCAAGATAATTCATGGTCATTGTCCTAAAATATTTGAGATTCAAGTCACAAAATACAAAGCCAATAAAACAATTAGAACATAAGATGATCCATCAGTAGAATCCTGCTGCACTCACCTTGCATTCCTGAAGTTGAGAGCATTGATGATCTGTTGCTGTGAAATAAGAGCTGGAGAGAAGGGGGGACGACCCACATTAGGAGAATTAGGGAACATGCTCTCCTTCACTTGAAGTGAACATTTAATCCTTCACCTAGAAAAAATATACAAAATGAAAACATTTGTACATGCCAGTCACATAAATCTATGCCTTAGACAACTTTGCTGAAACAACTAAAGTGTTAATCAAATATAAATGAATTTGAGAACAGGGGAGAGATGGAGAGAAAAATAAAAACACGAGATGAAGCTTTTAAGGTTTGTGAAATGGGACAGAGATTCCAATGCAGATGGTTAATTAAGAATTCAGCAAAGCACAAATAAAAGTTCACCAATAACAACCAAACTTAATAAGTAAGAACCTAGGGGCAATTTACTATCTAATTAATTAAAAATACAAGTGAAATAGAGCTGAAGCTTGGAACTCTGAACAAACAGAACTTTTGTGAGAAACTGAGATTAGAATTGTGTGTTGGAACTTGAGAGAATCCTCAGTGGCCTGGATGACAGGGAGGTCAAGAGTATTTGAGAATCAAGTCCTCAAGTTGATGAAAGACTTCAACAGCAGGGAGAAAAGGTAGTACATAGGAATGGGAGATTGCAATGATCTCGATGACAGACCAGTTTATGTGACTGAAACTTAAATTAGTCAAACGCAGTAGTTACATGCCACCTGAGCTTGAGTTGCAGCCAGAAGTGTGTCAGTGCTGTCAAGTGTCAAACAAGGTAGCTTCACTTCTGCAATTTGGGGAATTTGACTTGAGATTAATATCTGTAACTTCCTGATGATATGAAATAAGAAATCAAGAGAAAGCAGCATGAAAAGTAAATGCTGTGGAGAATGGAATGGCCAATATTATCCACTTAAGTAGAGATTTAGGAGGAACAAAACATTGCAACTAATAGGAAAGGTAGCAAAGTTATTTATAATGCTAGACCAGTTATTCAGAGTCTAGATTAGAGTGGTGCTGGAAAAGCACAGCAGTTCAGGCAGCATCCGAGGAGCAGGAAAATCGACGTTTCGGGCAAAAGCCCTTCAGAAGGGCTTTTGCCCGAAACGTCGATTTTCCTGCTCCTCGGATGCTGTCTGAACTGCTGTGCTTTTCCAGCACCACTCTAATCTAGACTCTGGTTTCCAGCATCTGCAGTCATCGTTTTTACCCAGTTATTCAGAGGACTAGACTAATGTTTTGGAGATGTGAGCTCAAATTCTTCCAAGTCAATGGAGAATTAAGTTGTTAATTAAATATATCTGAACAAATCCCATGCATTTGGAATTGCTCTTAAAAACAGAATTGATTCACAACTGCCCTTCAAGAAAGAAATCTGATGTATTTACCCCCATCTGGTCCAAATCTGACTCCATGCCCCACAACAATGTGATGACGCTTTACTGCTCTGTATTCATTAGGTGGTTGACCATCATGTATTCAAGGGCAATAAATGTATCCATGTAAACACACCAAGTGTGGTGGATAGGATTGGTAAGCATAAATAGCTTTCTCAAATATACAGAAAATAATAGAAATTTTGTAAACTGTGGCAAGAACTGGGTGCTTAATATTCACAGATACCAAGTGCTTAGAAAAAAATAGGGATTCAAGAAAAAGCGCGTGACTGAAAGCATTTATTTCAGAAGTAATTTCAATACAGGAAAGAGGACATTCTTTACAGCCACGGGCAAGAATCTATTTGGTTCGAGCTGAAAAGTATAGGGACTATGCTCATACCACAGGGAGTGGTACATCAAGATAATCATCTTAATAATTATCAACTAATCACCTTAAACATATGAAATGAGAAAGAAATTGTTTGGCTCCAAGAATTTGTATTTTCTAATAAAATAGTAGACACACTGGTTCCTCTTAGTCTACCCAAATAGTTACATCCTCAAAAATCTCTAAAGAACCTGACAAATAAGACTTCTCTTTATACTGACTTCAAGTCATACAACACTTTTCTAAATGCAAGTCAGACTGCTCTAATAATAGGTGCGAGCATTTCCCCAATGACTGACATCAGGCTAACTAGCATATAGTTCTCCATTTCCCTCTCTCTTAAAAAGCGATATTACCTTTGCCAATTTCCAATTTGATGGGATTGTTTGAGTCAAATGAATTTGGGAAAATCATTGCTGGCACATCCATTACCTCTGTAGCTCTCTTTTCTAACCATAGGATAAATGTAGAAATTTGGACCCCTAATGAACAGAATAGACTTGTAATGGTATTGTTCTATGGAGTGTGTAGAGGCAGTAATGTCACAGTTCATGTGCATACACTTTTGGAAGTGTCAAAGCATCCTCAGGGTGGGGTGGGGGGGGGGGGGGGGGGGGTGGGGGGATTTCTGGAGAAATTTAGCAGGTCTGGCAGCATCTGTGGAGAGAAAGCACAAATAACATTTTGAGTCCAATGACTCTTGATCCTCTGGGTTCCTGGACTTTGTAAATAAAGGAATGGATATCTAAAAGCATTGTAAGATATGCTAAACCTTTATAAAATAATGCTTAGGCCACAGTTCTAGTCATTGCACTTTCAGAGAATGTTCTTGAAAGGATGCACCGGAGATGTATAAATCTGTTTCTAAGGATGAGGGATTTTTCTACAAGATTAGATTGGAGAAGCTTGGTTCTTCACATTGTATCAAAACTCCTTTCAACCCCCTCTGTTACAATGTATCAAATGATGACAGATTTTGATACAGCAGACGAGGAAAAGCTATTCTCATGAGCTAATGCCAGAGACTGACTGGACATGAGTTTAAAGCTTTGGACAAGAAATACTTAGTGGATATGTGAAAGAATCTTTTAACGCAGTGAGAAGTAATTGCCAGGAATGTATGGACAAGAGTGCTTAAAATGGAAAAATGATTTCAAAAGGAATTGGATAGAGACAAAGGAAGTAAACTTTCTGAGTTACTACAGTAATGGGACTGACTCGCTGCTGTAAACAGCTGGCATGCTACGATGGGTCAAATGGCTGCTTTTTGCATGATTATGATTCACTAAACCTTGCTAGTGACTCTGATACACCATGAAGAAAAATAAACATTGCCACCTCAGATCTATTTTTCATAACATCCCTTGCGAAATGCTGATCGTAAAAATAGCACCAATGGCAAACATGTCATAATTTGGGGACTGATATAGAATAAATATTCCCCGGTTGCTCATTCATTAATTTGACATTAATCTGAAAAACAATAATGTCAGCACTGCAGCTGCAACTAAGTGCACGGAGTTAGACCTGACATTTATTGCTCAACTAACCACAGTAAGGTGGTGCCCGTGGGCACAGATAGGCCGACGTCTTGATGCGCTGATAGCAGTTTGATAGAACTCACTGGCTTGCTGGGACCAGAATCATATGCCAATCAGACTGGCTAAGGACAACTGGTAAAGGACAATAGTGCACAACCACCACACTACTTCCACACCAGAATACTAGTAACATTTGACAATCAGCAATAAGTTGAATGAATGCTTCAGTTCAGCAAAAAGCTAAAACATTCATATACAAGAGAGCAGAATCAAAAACAGTAAATGCTTGAAACACTTAAAAGATCAAGCAGTATCTGCAAGGAACAAACGAAAAGAACTACAGATGCTGGAAATCTGAAACAAAAACAGAAATCGCTGGAGAAGCTCAGCAGGTCTGGCAGCATCTTGAACACAGAACATTACAGCACAATATTGGCCCTTCGGCCCTCAATGTTGCGCTGACCTGTGGAACCAATCTGTGGAACCATCTATCCTACACACTATTCCATTTTCATCCATATGTTTATCCAATGACCATTTAAATGCCCTTAAAGTTGGTGTGTCTACTGCTGTCTGTGGAAAGAAATCAGAGTTAATGTTTTGAGTCCAGTGACCTTTCCTCAAAACTTCCCTTCGACAGGGAACAAGTAAGTTAAATTTCAGATGTGACCTCCTTAGAAAACATTCAGTCCTCTTTTCTCTCCAAGGAGCCTGCATGTTATGCTGAGCTTGCTTGTGTTTGTTTAATTACTCAGTGCACTAATTGACAGCTTCGACTCTTTCTGGTATTGCCTAAAGCTAACTAGACACCAGGGACCCAGGTTCGATTCCAGCCTTGGGTAACTACGTGGAGTTTGCACATTCCATTTCTGCGTGTATTTGCCAGGTTTCCTCCTCCAGTCCAAACATATGCTGGTTAGGTGGATTAGCCATGCTAAATGCAGGATTACAGGAATGGAGAAGGTTGATCTGGGTGGGAAGCTCCTCAGAGGGTTGGTAAGAATCAGTGAGCTGAATGGTCTCTTTCTACACTATAGGAATTCTATGCCCCTATTTGGACAATTCCTTATTCTTCTTTGATTACTAAACAGGGGTCTCTACCAAAACCTGGTCACAGTTTAGCATCTCAAAGAAAGACATAAAACATTAACACTCCTTTGGGAACATATATTACCTGCTGCCTTGGTCTCTAGAATCTGCATGAAAACTAAGATACGAGCTGGTTCCCAATGTTTAGGCTATTAACTCATCTGACTATTAGCTGGCAACAAATTATAAGCAAAAGAAAACACAGATCATCAGATTTGGTACTGAGAAAGAGGTAGATTTAACAGTGCGCATGCTCATGAATGTTGATTTCCAGTAAGCAACCCTTGATTACTATGGTCTAGGATCAAATACACAAATCTTTGGCACTGCATTTGTCCTGTATGAAAGTGAATGACAGATGAAATTTTACCAAAAAAATGTGTGGTGTGGCTGAAAGTCAGACTTCATAGCCAAACAAATCTCAACTATTCATTGTGCTACAGTAAATGGTTAGGTACTGCAGTTGGAAGCAACAAGACGTGGATGAAACATTGCACCTGTACCAGGAGACAACAGAGAAACGCTAATCAAAGCTATTAATACCAGTAGCGACAATAAGTTTAACTTTTATCCCATTTCCAAGAAAATCATTTCACGTTCCCCACATGCTCAAAAAAACTTAACCATTTCCAATTAAAATCAACGGTACTCAATATATGTTCATCGTTAGAAGTTTTATTTAATTTGGGAAAACCTTAAGGACAAAACAATTTCCACTTTATTGTCATTAAATTATACTTAAAATAAGCGTGACAGCATTTGCACAAACATTAAGAGAAGGCCCTAAGATCCATTCAGAAAATGTCTCTTCGCTCTGCTTACTGACTTACAGTGCAGTAATTGAAAACTATTCCCTATGATTTTATGGGCATGATTATGCTGGGAAAAGGGTGAACCTCAAGCTGGGGTTTGGATGTCAGGTATACTCGAACTAGGGGGGGGGTGGGGGTTGAGGAGGGGGCGAGAGGGGCGGGACGAGGGAGGGGGGGGGAAAGAGACGAGGGAGGGGGGGGGAAAGAGACGAGGGAGGGGGGGGGAAAGAGACGAGGGAGGGGGGGGGAAAGAGACGAGGGAGGGGGGGGGGAAAGAGACGAGGGAGGGGGGGGGAAAGAGACGAGGGAGGGGGGGGGAAAGAGACGAGGGGGGGGGGGGAAAGAGACGAGGGAGGGGGGGGGAAAGAGACGAGGGAGGGGGGGGGAAAGAGACGAGGGAGGGGGGGGGAAAGAGACGAGGGAGGGGGGGGGAAAGAGACGAGGGAGGGGGGGGGGAAGAGACGAGGGAGGGGGGGGGAAAGAGACGAGGGAGGGGGGGGGAAAGAGACGAGGGAGGGGGGGGGAAAGAGACGAGGGAGGGGGGGGGAAAGAGACGAGGGAGGGGGGGGGAAAGAGACGAGGGAGGGGGGGGGAAAGAGACGAGGGAGGGGGGGGAAAGAGACGAGGGAGGGGGGGGGAAAGAGACGAGGGAGGGGGGGGGAAAGAGACGAGGGAGGGGGGGGGAAAGAGACGAGGGAGGGGGGGGGAAAGAGACGAGGGAGGGGGGGGGAAAGAGACGAGGGAGGGGGGGGGAAAGAGACGAGGGAGGGGGGGGGAAAGAGACGAGGGAGGGGGGGGGAAAGAGACGAGGGAGGGGGGGGGAAAGAGACGAGGGAGGGGGGGGGGAAAGAGACGAGGGAGGGGGGGGGGAAAGAGACGAGGGAGGGGGGGGGGAAAGAGACGAGGGAGGGGGGGGGAAAGAGACGAGGGAGGGGGGGGGAAAGAGACGAGGGAGGGGGGGGGAAAGAGACGAGGGAGGGGGGGGGAAAGAGACGAGGGAGGGGGGGGGGAAAGAGACGAGGGGGGGGGGAAAGAGACGAGGGGGGGGGGGGAAAGAGACGAGGGGGGGGGGGGGAAGAGACGAGGGGGGGGGGGGGGAAGAGACGAGGGGGGGGGGGGAAGAGACGAGGGGGGGGGGGGAAGAGACGAGGGGGGGGGGGGAAGAGACGAGGGGGGGGGGGGAAGAGACGAGGGGGGGGGGGGAAGAGACGAGGGGGGGGGGGGAAGAGACGAGGGGGGGGGGGGAAGAAAGAGACGAGGGGGGGGGAAAGAGACGAGGGGGGGGAAGAGACGAGGGGGGGGAAAGAGACGAGGGGGGGGAAAGAGACGAGGGGGGGGAAAGAGACGAGGGGGGGGAAAGAGACGAGGGGGGGAAAGAGACGAGGGGGGGGAAAGAGACGAGGGGGGGGAAAGAGACGAGGGGGGGGAAAGAGACGAGGGGGGGGAAAGAGACGAGGGGGGGGAAAGAGACGAGGGGGGGGAAAGAGACGAGGGGGGGGAAAGAGACGAGGGGGGGGAAAGAGACGAGGGGGGGGAAAGAGACGAGGGGGGGGAAAGAGACGAGGGGGGGGAAAGAGACGAGGGGGGGGAAAGAGACGAGGGGGGGGGAAAGAGACGAGGGGGGGGGAAAGAGACGAGGGGGGGGAAAGAGACGAGGGGGGGGAAAGAGACGAGGGGGGGGAAAGAGACGAGGGGGGGGAAAGAGACGAGGGGGGGGAAAGAGACGAGGGGGGGGAAAGAGACGAGGGGGGGAGAACGAGGGGGGGGGGGAGAACGAGGGGGGGGAGAACGAGGGGGGGGGAGAACGAGGGGGGGGGGGAGAACGAGGGGGGGGGGAGAACGAGGGGGGGGGAGAACGAGGGGGGGGGAGAACGAGGGGGGGGAGAACGAGGGGGGGGGAGAACGAGGGGGGGGGAGAGAACGAGGGGGGGGGAGAACGAGGGGGGGGGGAGAACGAGGGGGGGGGGAGAACGAGGGGGGGGGGGAGAACGAGGGGGGGGGAGAACGAGGGGGGGGGAGAACGAGGGGGGGGGAGAACGAGGGGGGGGGAGAACGAGGGGGGGGGAGAACGAGGGGGGGGGGAGAACGAGGGGGGGGGAGAACGAGGGGGGGGAGAACGAGGGGGGGGGAGAACGAGGGGGGGGGAGAACGAGGGGGGGGAGAACGAGGGGGGGAGAACGAGGGGACGGGGGGGGGAGAACGAGGGGGGGAAGAACGAGGGGGGGAGAACGAGGGGGGAGAACGAGGGGGGGAGAACGAGGAGGGGAGGAGGGGGAGGGGGGGGAGGGGGGGGACGAGGGAGGGGGAGGGGGGGGACGAGGGAGGGGGAGGGGGGGGACGAGGGAGGGGGAGGGGGGGGACGAGGGAGGGGGAGGGGGGGGACGAGGGAGGGGGAGGGGGGGGACGAGGGACGAGGGAGGGGGAGGGGGGGGACGAGGGAGGGGGAGGGGGGGGACGAGGGAGGGGGAGGGGGGGGACGAGGGAGGGGGAGGGGGGGGACGAGGGAGGGGGAGGGGGGGGACGAGGGAGGGGGAGGGGGGGGACGAGGGAGGGGGAGGGGGGGGACGAGGGAGGGGGAGGGGGGGGATGAGGGAGGGGGAGGGGGGGATGAGGGAGGGGGGGGGGACGAGGGAGGGGGAGGGGGGGGACGAGGGAGGGGGAGGGGGGGGACGGGGGAGGGGGGGGGACGAGGGAGGGGGAGGGGGGGACGAGGGAGGGGGAGGGGGGGGACGAGGGAGGGGGGAGGGGGGGGACGAGGGAGGGGGAGGGGGGGGACGAGGGAGGGGGAGGGGGGGGACGAGGGAGGGGGAGGGGGGGGACGAGGGAGGGGGAGGGGGGGGACGAGGGAGGGGGAGGGGGGGGACGAGGGAGGGGGAGGGGGGGGGACGAGGGAGGGGGAGGGGGGGGACGAGGGAGGGGGAGGGGGGGGACGAGGGAGGGGGAGGGGGGGGACGAGGGAGGGGGAGGGGGGGGACGAGGGAGGGGGAGGGGGGGACGAGGGAGGGGGAGGGGGGGGACGAGGGAGGGGGAGGGGGGGGGACGAGGGAGGGGGAGGGGGGGGACGAGGGAGGGGGAGGGGGGGGACGAGGGAGGGGGAGGGGGGGGACGAGGGAGGGGGAGGGGGGGGGACGAGGGAGGGGGAGGGGGGGGGACGAGGGAGGGGGAGGGGGGGGGACGAGGGAGGGGGAGGGACAAGGGGGGGGGAGACGAGGGAGGGGGGGAGACGAGGGAGGGGGAGGGGGAGGGGCAGGGTGAGTGTGAGGGGCAGGGTGAGTGTGAGGGGGAGAGAGAAGGGTGGTGAGAAAAGGCGGAGAAGGGTGGTGAGAAAAGGCGGAGAAGGGGAAACAGAGGTCACTCGAGGGGGTGGGGTCTCTCTCTCGAGGTGACTGTCTGGACCGAGCATATCGAAGCTTTAAAAAAGGTCCGTTAACGGACATAAGATGGGGCCGGGAATCGAGGTCCCACTGACTTCATCTCCGGTGAGTTTGACCCTCTGCACTCCAGGCCACTAATCCCACAAGGCCGACCCGCTGCCTAATTTACCGATTTAAAATATTTTTAAAAACGTTAAAATGAACTTCCAACATTGAGGAGCGGGCTCCGGTGCGCGCGCGGGGGGAGAGCGTGAGCGCGGCTCAGTCACCCCGAGGCCCGCGCGCCAGCTCGGCCCTCCCCTCCCACAGCCCGGTCTTCCACCGCCGTTTCTTTCCTTTAACCCATTCCTTATCATCCTCTCCCACATTTTACTGAAACACTCACCGAGTTCTTGTCCTCCCCGTTACTCCCGACGTTTTCATTTTTTTGTTGCGGAAGGTCCGTCTAGAGTCTGTCACCTACAACTTCCGAGTCATAGGTTACACGGCCTTGTTTCCGGCTCTTTCTGAGAGGGGGATATGAGGAGTAATTGGGGCATTTCAAATCATTGCTCTGTTTTTCACGTTACCTCATCAATCATTGTATTACATCATTAAAATTAGCTGATTTCTTGAATACTTCTTGATTAAATATCTGGAATATAAATATTTTTAAAACATTTATACTTTTTCCTGGTGACAACTAGTTACTTTTTTTTGTTCTTCGTGCTTGTGGGTGATTTGCTTCAACTCAGATTCCATTGGTTCTAAAATGGCTGTTAAGGCCAACGCCTGATGGAATACTGCACCAATACTCTACCTCTGTACGGTGATTCGGTGGTTAGCACTGCTGCCAGGGATCAGGGTTCAATTCCAGAAGTGGCTGACTGTGTGGGGTTTGCACACTCTTGCATGTCTGAATGGATTTCCTCTGGTTGCTCCCGCAATCAAAATGTGCAGGTTAGGTGGATTAGCCATAGGAAATGCAGGGTGACAGGAATTGGCTAAGGGGAATAGGTCTGGATGTGTTGCTCTTCAAAGGATCTGTGTGGAATCGATTGGCCGAATACACACTGGGAATTCTTTTGACGATTCTCTGATTCAAATGTGGGGGTTGAAAGGAAGAGGAGAGGAGATTTGTGCATTGCCTGTAACCCCTCGTCTTCACCTCAATAGCAGGGTGAACACCCACGAGGAGCAAACTGAGGGACAGTTTGGCATTGGGGACACAGGTAGCATTTGTTTGTGAGGCCTTCAACTCAATGGGAAAGTAGGATGTATTTTTATTGAAATCTTTAGACCAGGAGAAGGGTGTATTCGGCTGTAATTCTCTTGTTAGCTAGCCAATCTTCTATCCATGCCAATATGCTTTTCCCTCCATCACGAGCTTTAATTTTCTGCAAAATGTGGCACCTTATCAAACATGTTCTGGAAATCTAAGTGTAATACATCGACTGGTTTCTCTTTATCTGCAGCATAAGTTACTTTTTCAATGAACTACAATAAATCAGTTAAACATGGTTTCTGTTTGACAAAATCTTGTTGTCTCTGCCTGATTATCTTGAACTAATAAAAGAGCACGGCTGTATAACTCTCATTTTTCCTCTGTTAGATGTTAAGCTTACTGGTCTGTAATTTCCTACCTTCTGTCTTCCTCCCTTTTTGAATAAAAGATTTACATTAACTTTCCAAAGCAATCTTCCCTGAATCTAATAAGTTTTGGGAAATTAAACCAACCCATCAACTAACACTGTCTACTTTTAAGACTCCAGGATGAAAACCATCAGGACCTGGGGACTTGTCAACTCGCTGTTTCAACAGTTTACTTAGTACTACTTCCTTGGCAACTGTAATTCTCTTGAGTTTGTTCCTCCCTTTTAATTTCTGATTTACAGCTATATGTGGGATGCTACTTATATTCTTTCTAATGTGGACTGATGCAAAATAACTTCAATTCATCTGCCATGTTTTGATTCTCCATTATTACTTCACCACTCTTTTTGATGGAACCATTACTCACTTTGTTAATTCCTTTCTTCTTTACATATCTGAAGAAACTTTTCATATCTGTGTATACATATTTTTGGCTAACTAGCGCATTTAATTTTTCCCTTTTCTTGAAATTAATTTGTTTAATATGGGCATCACTGGCTGGCCAGCATCTACTGACTGCCCCTAGTTGCCCTTGAGAAGGTGGTGATGAGCTGCCTTTTTGAACCACTGTGTTCACCCGTTGTGGATTGACTCACAATGCCATTAGGGAGGGAATTCCAGGATTTTGGCCCATGAGAGTGAAGGAACGGCAGTATATGTCCAAGTCAAGATGGTAAGTGGCTTGGAGGGACTTTGATGGTGTTTTTTTTCCCATGCATCTGCTGCCCTTGTCCTTCTAAATGGAAGTGGTCATGGGTTTGGAAGGTGCTATTTGAGGATCTTTGGTGATTTTCTGCAGTGCATCACTGCTGCTACTGAACGTTGCTGGTGGAGGGAGTGAATTTTAAACAAATCTCTCCCTTAAACGTTATGTGAAATGTAATCATGTTATGGTTGTTGCTACCAAAAGCTTCTTTTGCTATGAGGTCAGTAATGGATTCTATCTCATTGCTCAAAATCAGGTCTTGCACATTCTCCCCATGTCTGTGTGACTTTCCTCCCATAGTCTGAAGATGTGCAAGTTAGGTGGATTGGCCATGCTAAATTGCCCGTTCTGTATGATCTTGCAGTTCTCAGCTTATTAAGGAGAACAAAAAAATCTTCTGGAATGGGCAGGATGTTTGTTATCCAGCTGGGATTTTCCATTGTCAAAGGTTCATGAGTCATATCTTTTTGTGCACATTTATAAAAGTCTTTACAAGTCAGGAGCATCGGTCAACTTCTGTTGGTCATCCCCAACAGACAGAACAAGTACATATGTCCAGTGATACCTCAATGGATGTTCTTCTCCAGGCCGAGGAATAAAATTGATGTTCTTTTTTCTCAGAATGGCAACAGGAGGCCATCCCATGTAACGAAGCACTCTTGGATGGAGATAACAAGGGAGGTCAGCAGCTATGGACGGCACTGGAGAACCTGACTCCAGGGCCATGGGCAAATAGATAATCTGAGCTCTGCTACAGTGTGTGCAACTATCTACTGCATGCAAAGTCATAATCATCCATTAGATGCATTATGTGTGTGAATTAATTGTTGCTCTGAAATTTAGGTTACTTTAATAATATTGGTAGTGGGTCTTGTGCTGGGACTCACAGTAAACATAAAATGCTACAGAGGATTCAGCAGGTTATGCTACATCAGGTCTATGTCTGGTCATCAAAACTAGGAAAGTTTAGATATATTATAGCTTTCTAATAAAGGGTTAGATGGGCCAAGGATGGAAAAGGTGCCTTAGGTCTTAACAGGTCAGAGATCTCATTGAAACAGATGATCTGTGGTTTTTCAGGTTAGATAACCTTTTGACAAAACAAAAGCAGCATTTATTCAGCAGCTTTAACTGTCCAAATGCCCCCAAAGCACATTCTTCTCACCAATAAGGTAGATGCAGAGATTGATAGCTCCAAGGGCCACATCTGAGTTTGCAGCTGTGAGCCTTACCCAGTCTCTCAATGCTTCTCTCTTTTGCAGGAGAAGAACATGCACAATAAGTGTAACTGTACACAACAGGAGACACTTAAAGAACCTTGGTGACTAGGTATCTGCTGAAGGGACTATATCCCTGTAGTGAGAATGCGTCAAGTTTGCTTTGCCCAGTTGTGCACTATGCAGCAATATCTTATACAAATTTTGTTGAAAGCTCCCAACATAAATAATTTTCTGTGCTGTCCAATACAGCCGCCAGAGACCATTCCCATACCCGGCATATAACAGGAGAAGCCTTTGTCCTCCAGGCCTGCCTTCTCCCTCACCATCACCACTGAGGGGGAGAAGTTGGAACTCTCAAAGACTGCCATGTCAGGTGTTCCTCTGCATCTTCCAACTATATAGAGCCATTCATCTTAATGGATATTTTCTCAAAGTAGGACCCTACTTCAGAAATAAAATTATCAATTGTTTTCATCTTCACTTTCCTCGGCTGTCTGTGTGATGAGACACTACACCTGGTTTCTTCTTGCACTGAAATAGTCAGAAACCAATACTACACTCCTAATGTCTCCTTGTTAGTGACAATTTCTGATCATCTGGTATCAAGCATACCATATTAGGCTGTCTCAAACATCTTGAAATCCATTATATAGTGTACATATGAAGCCATATCATCTCATCTTGCAGAAGCTAACATACAACACAATGAGCATCATAGTTATACTAAAATGCGTTTCTGATCTATCCAGGTTGTTTGTGAGTCTCTTTATGAAATTGGTGATCATGGCGGTGGTCTCATGATCCTCATTATACCACAGTTGTTCAAGTATACTGGAACTACAGTGAGCTGTCATCATCCTGGTAGTGAAACCCTTGTCCCTCAAGAGCCATCTTGGATATTCCTTGATAATAAAATAGTGTATAATGAAGGCATTGTGACAGCTAGCTTGGAAATCTGTATAATATGGTAGTACTGATCACGTTCATGGGATATTTAGAGAAGCACACCTTTCTCAAGCAAAACTCATCAGATAGAATCAAGAAACTCAGCATCATAAGCCATGTAAAACAACTTCAACTCAAGCACATCCTGATCCCACTAGAGCAGTAGGAAACTTACAATTTGCATTCTAATGACATTCAATTTTTGAAGTCTCACCTAATACCAACTTACTAGCGCAGGAAGCATAAATCATGATTAGCACAATATAGGAAACAAATGTTATATTAGTTTATTGTTGTAATATCAGCCCTAAATTACAGAGCTATGAACTTGAATTATATGTTAACTGAAGATTTTGCAGGTCCTGCCTTTCTTCTACAATAGTTCTGTCTTAGCCACTGCTTCTCATTTACATTATTTTAAGATTGATTTTCAATATTTTTTAATCCACTTTTAATTTTTCTTGTCCCATCATTTTGGAAAAGCGAACAAAATATATTGGTCTGTGTAATTTATAACAGGGATAAAGCGAGCGGAAAGAAGCAATTGAGCCTGGATATAAGGTAATTTATAGCAAAAAGAAAACTCCTCCAAAATATCTGATTCATGGAAAGCAAATTATAATTCGGTGTCTTAATCATATGATTTCATTCGTGGTGGGACAGAAACATAAGCCTTCAAGGTTATGTCTTCATCTTCAAAGTTCTAAGCCAAAAACTATCGAACCATAGCTTTTTACAGCATGAAATATGCCATTATGTTTTGTCCATTAAGTCCTATGTTAGCTCATCACTAATCCCACTAATTCAAACTTAATCCTTGTATTCTCCTGATCTTCCTCTGTTTCAAATGCTTATCAATTTTTCCCTAAAAGTTGCTGTAATCTCTGTCTCAACCACTTTCGTGGATTATATTTGATGCCTTAACAACCCACTGTGTATTAAATATGTACTAATCTCTCTCTTTATTCTCTCCATGATGATTTTAAATTGATGGCAGGTGTCCATTGACGACTTCACCAAAAGAAATGGGCTCCATGTTTTTGCTATGTCCAAATATGCATTGAGTTTTTTGGAGCGTTTGATGCTGCTAGACCTGGGGCCTTATCTCAATATATCTTACAAACTCACCTCTTTAGTTACTTACCATTCACCTATGGCACCTCTCAGGTCCAAGTTTCACCTTATCCCACTCCATTCCTGGAATAACTTGCTATGTATAAAGTGTTAGTTAGAAGACTGGCATCTTTTGCCCCATTGTTGAAAGCATATAGCGCACCTGGACAAGCACTGTCAGTCCGAAACTACCCTGCACGGTTCCTGATATTTGCTCTGGACATGAAAGACAGGGGGAATTCAGCATGTTACTTTGCAGATAGGGTGCTGGATGTCCTCATGGTGCCACCATGAAACTTCCTCATCCTTAGAACAGCAGGCCTCAACACCAGACCACGATCCAACGCTGTCACCCAGGTTAAACAGGGAGAAAGTGAGGATTGCAGATGCTGGAGATCAGAGCTGAAAAATGTGTTGCTGGAAAAGCGCAGCAGGTCAGGCAGCATCCAAGGAGCAAGAGAATCGATGCTTCAGGCATAAGCCCTGAAGAAGGGCTTATGCCCAGCAACACATTTTTTAACCCAGGTTAAACAGTCTTAGCCATTTGACAGAATAATTAGAAATTTAGAAAAAAGGTCAATGCCCTACCCTGTTCCAAAGTAAACACTACCAACTTCTCTCCAGTATCTCATACTCACTCAGTCTCTGCTTCTGGACCTACCTCCCACCAAGGCTCATGGTCTACCCCTAATAATGCCTGCAACATCGTCCCCACTCGCAGTCACTTTCCCCTGCCCCAAACCCCAACCCCACTAACCCTGATGGTCTGTCTGCTGCCTACTCACTGACACACTTGGGACACCTCCCCGCCTGCACCAACAGTAATAGCTATGCCACTTGCTTTCATTTTCTGTAATACCTGCCTCTCCCTCATGAGGAAAACCGTTCCCAAAACAGGTAGTATTCTGCTGTCATTTAGCTCCTCACACCTTATGTGGACCAGATTCTAACTCTGACTACCTGAGCAGTACCTGGATTGGTATTGGATGTTGCCCTTGACTGACTGTGTTGGGACCTCCGAGTGAAGATGATTCCCCTTCACTTGACTGAGGCCTGCTGACAATAATGATAAGCTTCTTGGCTTTGTGTCTGCTTTAAATGGCACGGCAAGATACCAGTAATCCAGAATCTGGTTTTCAGCATCTGCAGTTATTGTTTTTACCAGTAATATGAGCCTAGTACCTCTGGCTGAACGGGCAAAGTGCAAGAAGGCGATGCAAGGCAGGATTTTTGTAAGCATCTGAGTAAGATCAGAATGAGTTATTGAGCTCTTTAACAGTAAGTGAAGAGCCCAGAGTTGCAGTCTGGTCCAATCCATGAGCTGGATGTGTATCCCTGTGCACGCAGTGTTCTTGCTGCACAATTGCAATGTTTGTGGCTTGTGCAGCATTGAAGTGCAGAAGCAATGTAAGTGAATCTGAGATGTGCCATGAGCATTCTTAGAGGCTGGCACATGTTGGATGCCAATGTCTGTAAATATGGAATGCACGTGGCCAGTGCCACGCAGCATGCACTGAGATATTGGTGACCAATTGCCAACACAGAGCTCAATCAGAGCAAGCAGCGAGCTGAATTTGTTAGATGTTCATTCATGTTTCTTTGTCAAGTTTTGCCCATGTCAAGTTTGTTTAGCAAGTTTGGTAAAATGAGAGGTTGAATGTTAATGAGATGAGTTAGGCTATCAGCAAGGTATTTCATAAGCTTTAATCCCTATCAATTGGCATTTCAGTGCTGCTTAATGAGAATCTCACCAAGCCACTGGTGAATAGAGTAAAAGGTGGAGCAAAGTGGTGCTCTTAATATGTGCTCCTTCTTCTCCAACCATGGCTTCCCACCACAGTTGTTGACAGGGCTCTCAACAGCGTGCGGTCCATGTCCCGTGCCACGACCCTTACCCCTCCCTCCCCTCCTAGAACAAGGATAGGGTCCCTCTTGTTCTCACCTTTCACCCCACCAGCCTTCACATGCAAAGAATAATCCTCCGCCATTTTCGCCAACTCCAACATGACGCCACCACTAAACACATCTTCCCTTCCCTCCCCCTGTCTGCACTCCGCAGAGACCATTCCCTCGGGACAACTTAGTCCACTCCTCCATCATACCTAACACCTCTCCCATCACACATGGCACCTTCCCATGCAATCGCAGAAGTTGAAACACCTGTCCCTTTACCTCTTCCATGCTCACCATCCAAGGCCCCAAACACTCATTTCAGATTAAGCAGCGTTTCACTTGTACCTCTTTCAATTTGGTCTATTGCATTTGTGGCTCCCAATGTGGTTTCCTCTATATCGGAGAAACAAAACGCCAACTGGATGATCGCTTTGCTGAGCACCTCCAGTCTGTACGCAATCAGGTCCCGGACCTTCCCGTGGCTTCCCACTTCAACACCCAATCCTGCTCCCATGCCCACATGTCTGTCCTTGGCCTGCTGCAATGTTCCAGTGAAGCTCAATGCAAACTGGAGGAACAACATCTCATCTTCCGACTCGGCACATTACAGCCTGCCGGTCTCGACATTGAATTCAACAACTTCAGATGATTATCCTATCTCGACCCCTCTATTTTCATTCTGCTCCGTAATTTTATTTTATTTATTTAATTTATTTTTTATAAAGTTTTTTCACTGTTCTGTACCTCTTATTTCTTGATTGTCTCTCTTTCTCTCGCTCCCCACTCTCTCATCACCTTTTTCCTCTCCTCTTCCCCCATTGCTACCCTTCTCCCCTGTTTTCTATTTTGCCTCTGCTTCACCCAACCCCCCCCCCCCCATCCCCCACATATTTTGTCACATAGCACCAGCTTCAGCCTTTGTCATTCACAGATCCTAATCTACCTATAATCTCTCTATGCACTGGCATTATCACCTCTTTATTGCTACCTTTGCTTCTGGAGCCATGACTCACCTTCTCTCAGCCTCGTATAAATACCTCCCTATTTCTCCCTTTTTTTAGCTTTGACAAAGGGTCAGTTAGACTTGAAACGTCAGCTCTTTTCTCTCCTTACAAATGCTGCCAGACCTGCTGAGATTTTCCAGCATTTCTCTTTTGGTTTCAGATTCCAGCATCCGCAGTAATTTGCTTTTAAAAGGTGGAGCAAGATAATCTTGGCATCAAGATGGGCTTTGCTATACTTGTTGGCTGATTTCTGTCACACATCTTGCTACAAACCACACCACTAAGATCCCTGTATAGTCCTGCCCAATATGGATGGAATCTTCTGGGACCTTCTGTGACCTTTAGAAGGGTGGCTGGGCAGGAGGGAAAAATTTAGTTTCACATCCGATAAGAATTTTTCAATTAATTTCAGAAACTTTCAATGGGTCAGGTTTCTTCACTTTCATCATTGGGAACTTGTTTTTCATTTATATATAAAATGAGGTATGTACTAAACAAGGTAGACTGCTTCTCCCAAGTTCGAGTAAATAAAAGCATGTTCACTAACTTAGTTCCTTCATAAATAAGCTGTTTGTTTGTGTACGTGTTTACTCTTAAAGGAATGAAACTTGATCAACCAACTGATGAGATGTTCCAGTCATTTGAAGTTTACCTTTTTGTAGTTAAACATTTACAATGTAAGAGCTGATTTCTTTAACATTCTTTAGATCCTGGAAGAGTAGCTCATGTAACCACACTTTAAAAATGGAGGTAGAGAGAAAGCGGGGAATTATATAATCATAGCATTTTACAGTACAGAAGGCAACCATTCAATCCATCATGTCTGTACAAGCTCCCAAAAGTGCTACCCAGCTAATTCCATTCTCCAGCCCTATCTCTGTAGCCCTCTAAATTAATCACTTACAAATATATATCCAGCTCTCTTTTGAAACCTCCTATAGAATTTGCTTCCACCACTCTCCCAGGCAGCACTTTCCAAATCCAATAATTCTCTGTGTAAAGAAGTATCTTCCCATCTCACTCCCAGCTTTCTTGCTAACAACCTTGAAATTGTGACCCCTAGTTACTGACATATCAACCAGTAGAAACAGAATATCCTCTTTACCCTGTCAAAATTGTTCATAATTTTGAGTACCTCAGTAAGGTTAACTTAATCTGCTCTGCTCCAAAGAGAATAAGCCCAATTTATTTAACCTTCCCTTGAATCTAAAATCTCTCATTCCTGGTACCATTCCAGTAAATCTCCTTTCCACTCTCTGTAGGGCTTTAAAATGCTTCCATAAATAAAGTACCCAGAACTGAACACAATACTCCGACTATGTTCTGACCAATGATCTGTAAAGGTGTAGCCTCACTTCCTTGCTTTTATACACCATTTATTAATCGAAGATCTTATAAACCTTCTTAACAACTGTTTTAACTTGCATGGCCTCCTTCAGAGAATTATGCACATGAACCTCAAGGTCCTGTTACTCCTGTATTCCCCTCAAAGTTGAGCCTATCTCTTCTACCAAAATGTGTTGCCTCACATTTCTCTGCATTGAAATTCATCTGCTAGGTGTCTGCCTATTTGGCCAACTGGTCAATGTCCCTCTGAAGTTGTTTAGCAACATCCTTACAATTCACTACTCTCCTAGCTTTTTATTATCTGAAAATTTAAAGACTTTGCCCCTCACGGTGATCTCCAAATCATTTATATAAATCAGAAAAGGCAGGGGTTCCAACACTGATCCCTAGATGACACTACTTTCAACTAGCTTCCAATCTGACAAATGCCCAATTGTATCTACCTTCTTTATCCTACTTTTTCACCAACTTGTAGACCAGTAAGCCTGATGTCGGTACCTGGGAACACCCTGGGGTCCATTATCAAGGATTTTATAACAGAGCATTTAAAAAACAGTGGTAGAATCAAACACTGTATGGATTTACAAATGACTTGACAAATATACTGGAATTCTTTGAAAACACAACTTTTAGAATTGATTGGGAGAGCCACTAGATGTGGTTTATTTGGATTTTTAAAAGATTTTCGACAAAGTTTCATAAGAGATAAATGGCAGTCTTTGTTCTTATCCAAACAATCACCCGTTCATGCAGCGAGAAGGCCAAAGAATTCCCCCCAATGAGAACACAGTTGTTCCTTTAATCTTTAACTCAGGTTGGAAGAGAGATCAATGACGTTCTGGTTTTTACAGTGAAATACAATATTTTTATGCCTTTTTTGTTACAATAATCACATACAATGTAGTCACTGTGCCCTTCCCCTTATCCTATACATCCAATCCTGTGAAATGTCTAATCAATGATGGACAGCCCTAGGTTCCCATGATATTTAACAAACATTGTAATTTCCAGGCTTTGGGAACTTTCTATGCATCCTATTAATGTGCATTCCAAAGTTACTGCCTGTACTCCTTCAGACTTGTCCCAGATTTGCTTATCTCTAACAGCTGCTTGAATTCCATTGCCCATTGTATTCCTTTGCTATCTCTAACAAATTCTGTTACTCCTCTTATGTTTTCCCACTGTCCTAATTATACAAAAGACAGCTGGTTCAAACTGTCTGCTATAAGCTTTGTAATATTAATTTCTATTATAAAGTTAGTTATATGTAATGTTTTATAATTATCTCTACTATTAGCACTCTTTAGCAAATGAGTTACAAGCAATTTGTTCCCTACAGGATATGCCAGGCAAGACTAACTTGCTTTTACATCTATGTTTGAATCTTATCCCCAATGCTTTTTAGTTATCAATGTATGTTGTTTTATACTTTTATCTATAATTATCTGTAATCTATCTCTGTGATTATCTGAAGAATCTTTAACTAGAACCGATTTCTTAATATTGTGAATAATTTTCAAAAAAACTAATTACTCCAGAATAACTTTAGCCACTGTTTTCACAGCTGCATAATGAGTTAGGCTGACTGTCTTCTGGACTGAGATTTATTGTCCTTATTCTGACTGATTCTTTTCACTGAATGAGATAACATCCTTTCATTAATGAGGTTGGAATCAATCACTTGTCATAGCTTAATAAACTTGTTTAATCCTTCAGATTTTTATGAGCCACAGTCCCGCTAGTTCATCAGTGTTTGGTGGTAGAAGTTTACCTCATCCTTTAATGTTTGTTACAAATCTTCAGACTATCTATGTTTGGACATTTCTTACAAGACTGTCTCTACCAATACTCCTTGCAGCTGTTGTTCATGTAATTTTCCCTTTTGCCTAGAATAACACATTCTCAAAGGTACCTTAGTTTCACTTAAATGCTGGAGTGGGCTTTTAATTCTGTTTTAATCAGTTTGTCAGCCATATTTTATGGCTCTCAAATATGGGCAAATCCAACAGGAGGAATGCATTGTCTTTTTTTGAATGGCATGTAGTGATTAGTGAGGTACTACAGGAATCGGTACGAGGATCCCAGTTATTAATGATATATGATTTAGGTGAGGGAGTTATAAGTAATATATCAAAATTTGCAGATGACACAAAGATATTTGGAAGGGTGAGTTGTGAGGAGGATGCAGAAACATTGCAGTGTGATTTGTACAGGCTGAGTGAGTGGGCGAATGTAAGGCAGATGCAACATATGAATAACTTTAAGGTTTCCACTTTGGTAGCAAAAATTGGAAGGCAGATTATTATGAATGTCTGTAAACTGAAAGAGGGAAATTTTCAACGAGATCTGGGTATCCTTGTGCACCAGTACTGAAAGCAAGCGTGCAGATGCAGCAGGCAGTAAAGAAGGCAAACTGTATGTTGGCCTTACATAGTCAGAGGATTCAAGTATGGGAACAAGGATTACTTGCTTAAATTGCACAGGGCATTGGTGAGGCCACATATTGTGTGCAGTTTTGACTCCTTATCTGAGGAAGGATAGTCTTGCTATACAGCGTGTACAACAAAGGCTTACCAAACTGATTTCTAGGATGACAGGACTGATGTGTGAGAAGCAATTGAGTCAATTAGTATTGTATTCACTGGGGTTTAAAAGAATGATAGGGTTCTCATAGAAACCTGTAAAAATCTAACAGGACTAAACAGGTTAGATGGAGAAAGGCTGTTTCTAATGGAGGGGGAGATGAGAACCAGGGTCATCATTTAAGTATAAGGAGTAAACCTTTGCAGACTGAGATGAGGAGAAATTTCTTCACCCAGAGCATAGAACTCACTACCACAGAAAGTGGATGAGGCCTAAACGTTACATGTTTTCAAGGAGGTAGATATAGATTTTGTGGGTAAAGGGATTAGGGATATGGGCTGCAGATTAGGGTATTGAGCTTGATAATCAACCATGATCATATTGAATATCAGAGCAGACTCAATGGTTTGAGTGGGCTATTCCTGCTACTGTCATCTGTGTTTCTATGTGAAGCTGCTTCATGTTCATTAGCTCTTGAGAAGTCTTGGTCATATGTAATCAGACTTATTAAGGGTGAAATTTGACTAGGCCGTTGCTCTACCCAAGTAAGGCAGCCACATTTACTGATTCCAGCAAAGTAGTCAAGCAGAGCTTAATGTAAAAGTGGAATCAATTTAATATAGGGATTAACAGGAAACATGGATAAAGAGGTGGGCTGGGTGACAAGAAAGGTAGCAATTTTCAAAGGTATGATTTTTGGCACTGGGAGGATCCTGGGGAATGGAGAGAACAAAGTAGGATGCAAAGCACAGTGACACTGATAGGGGAAAAGGAGACAAGGAAGAGTGAGAGCTGTATATCGAGGGTGAGAAACACAAAATGACCATTAGGTTTGCTGGGGAGGGCGTAGAGAAGCAAAACTGAATAGAAGGATGTGTAAGGATGAGGCTAATCATGGGAACCTGAATGGGAGTGGGATCACGGAGAAGAGCAAGAGTATATCGGAAGATAGTGAAAATACTGATAGTAATTGGGATAGGTTGAAGAAGGACAGAATGGTTGGCAGATGGTAGAAGAAGGCCATCTACAATAGGGGGAGAGGGATAGCAGGAAATCTATCAAAGCAGGTGAATGAGGCAAAAGAAAAGTTTACTGCAGCTATATTTCATCAAATCACCATTCATCAAATCAAATTACTATCATTTGACCTTCAAAATGAGGCGCCTCAGAGAATGTGCAGTGAAAATGGATGGGCCTCAGGTCTATTTGCATATGTTCCTGCACAGAACAAATGCCCCAATTGAGTGAATCAAAACAGAACCTGAAAATACTTTTGTGTGACCATTCAATTAATGCCTTTATACAGAAGGGAATCATTCAGTGCAGAAGGAAGGCAAACAAGATCTTAAAGATGTAAACAACCACCTCCAAACCATGCCCCATTATACATTGACCTTTGACAAGAACAGCACTCAACAATCACAATTACTGGTGATGGTGCTGTGGAGGTTTATTCAGCATCATTTACAGGCCTTTGCTTATGAAAATTAAAGGCATTGACGTGAAACTAAAACACAAGTTGTATATTCCAAGATTGTACAACTACACCATGGGATAATTTATGCTCATTGCCACATGCATGGAAAACTATATAAAGATAACAAATATCTTGCACATGGCAGCATCAGGAAGGGAACACCAGTCATGGATCTTGAAGAATACACCTCCTGAATAGCCTAATAAGTGCCCAAAGGCTACATTAACAAAGTCAGTATCTTAATGGAAGGCAAATATCTCATTTCTGATATTTCTTCACAAATCAATACTTCCATGCCACATGTTTCATTTGCTTATCCAAGCAGCTGCCTTTGCTTTGCTATGCTGAGGAAGTCAAAGGGGAAGACGTAAAGGTTAAGACAACAGAATCAGGAACAAGAGGTACATGGGGCTACAGCTGTGGGTGAGCTCACAGGACTAAGAGGGAACCAGGGTCTTCAGCATCATCAACCAGTCTAATGAGAAAGGGTGTACAGGAAGTACTTCAGCTACTCAGAGATGACTGAAATGCAGTGCTGCAGGTGTCTTCACATAATTTGAGGAGTGGTCACCTACAAATTCCACCTCTTGAAGGCAGTTCTGCAGCTGCACAGCTTTGGTGGAATGCCAATGAACCAGGCAAACTTCAATATGCCAGTGGCATTAAGATCACAGTAAGCTTCACTGAACATCCTGGACACTGATTTCCTTCAAACCTCAACTAGGGATATATGTAGCATCTCCAAATCGGCAGTCCACAAATGCATTTAGGAGTTCACTGAATACTTTTTACAAGAAAGCAATATAGTTTGTCGAGTTCATCATGGACCCAGAAGGCTAAGGTCATTGCTATGTACAAAGACTGATCAGCTGTATGCATGTCATGGTCAGAGCTTCAAACAAGTTCCTGAACAGGAAAATGAGGTAATGGTATTGCCATCGGAATAATATTCTAGAGGCAATGTCCTGGGGACTTCAGGGTTTGAATCCCTACTATGGCAGACTGGAGTTTGAAATCAGTGAAAAAGGTTTTGAGTTAAAAATCAAATGATGACCATGAAACCATTGTCAGTTGCTTTAAAAGGTCATCTGGTTCACTCATATTTCTTTCCTGTAGAAGTTGCCATCCTTACCTGGTGTGGCTTACATTTGCCTCCAATCCCACAATAATGTGTTTGACTCTTAACTGTCCTCTGAAATGGTTCAGAAAGCTGCACAGTGCAATCAACTGCTAGAAATAAATAAATGAAAGAAACTGGATAGACCACCTGCTATTGACTAAGACAACAGAAGAGACAATGGCAAACACGCATGTTGACCTTGCAAAATCCTCAATAACAGTGTCTTCCTAGTGACAAAATTAGGAGAGCAATTTCACAGACTGTTCAAGCAACACCTGACATAATCATTCACATGGAATCATAACACACACTCATCTTCCCAGACAAAATCATCACATCCCTGCAGAGATGGTAACACAGTGGTACACAGTCGGCAGAGAGCTGCCCTGGGACTCCTCAACATTGAATTGGACTCCATGAAGTCTCGGCATCAGGTCAAATATGGGCAAAAAACTTCTCACTGATTACCAAATACCCCCTCAGCCAATAAACCAGCACTCTTTCATGTTGAACAGCAAGGATTAAGCACACAGGATGGCAAGGGCGTAAAATATACTCCAGCTCGGAGATTTCAATTTTCACCACCAAGAGGAGCACAGCAGGTTCAATAGTGACTGACTTCATTGACATAGCTGCAAGATTGCTTTTTTAGCAGGTGGTGAGGGAACCATGAAGAGGGAAAATCATACTTGACTTCATCCTCACCAATCTGTCTACCGTGGATGCATTTGATGTGGAGGTGCCAGTGTTGGACGGGAGTGGACAAAGTTAAAAATCACATAACACTAGGTTACAGTCCAACTTTTGACTAGCTACCTAATGAAGGAGCAGCACTTCAAAAGCAAGTACTTTCAAATAAACCTGTTGGACCATAACTTGGTGTTTTGTAATTTTTGACACAGATGCATTTGTCTACGACAGTAATCATAAGAGTAACCAGCAAAGAACCCTTTATCTCTGCAAATTCTTCACATTGTAAATATCCTCCATTGTGTTGTGTGGCAATATCACTGTGCTAAATGGGATGGACTTCAAACAAATCGACCAATTCAAGATTGAGTATTCATGAGGAATTAAGCAGAAGCCAAATTGTACACAATCTGCAACCTAATGGCTTGCCATTACGTCTGCTTGACCATTACCATCAAGCTAGTCATCCAGCCCTGGTTCAATGAAGAACTCAGGAGGACATGCCAGGAGCAGTATCAGGTACATCTAAAAATGAGGTGTCAATCTGGTGAAGCTAGATAACAGAACTACCTGTGTGCTGAACAGCACAAGCAGCAAGTGATAGGCAATTTCACAACCAACAAATCAGCTTTGCATCCTGCCACATCTAGTCATGAATTGTGGTGGACAATTGAACAATGATAAAACTCCACAAATATCCCCAGCCCCTATTGGGTATCCCAGCACATCAATGTAAAAGGAGAAAGCTGAAAAAAAAGCACCATAATCTTCAGCCAGAAGAGTTGAGAGGATAATCCATCTTGGCCCCCTCCAGAGACACAAATGCCAGACTTCAGCCAATTCCATTCACTCGATGTGATATCAAGAAACAGTTAGAGGCACTGAATATTACAAAGACCATAGACCCTGAAAATGTTCTAGTGTTGAAGATTTATGCTCCAGAACCTAGCCAAGCTGTTTCAACACATCAACAACAGAGACATCTACCCCATCATGTAGAAAATTGTCTATGTATGTCCTGTACACAACAACTCCCACAAAATACTGTATTCATTTATGTAGTACTGGATAAAAAAAGTTACACCATGCCACAAAAGTAACTTCAGTGTTTTTTTTCTCTGTTGTGACCTCAGTGCCACTTTGGAAGCCAAAGCTAAACTTGAGGAACCCTTCTGACTACATTGTTGTCTTGCCTCAGATGGCTTTGGCTGCCATTCTTTGTTGGGTATGGGCCTACAATGCTCTGGCCTACTCTCGTGGGGGCGCGAGGAGGGGGGTCTTCTGCACAGCTGTAGGTGCAACCTCCTCAGTTTAACCAACTAAAATTGTTTAGGTCCATGGTATGGGGAGGCAGTGAGGCGGTGCACCTCTGGAGGGCACTGTCATCTCAGAATGGATGCTGAAGGGCATCATCAACCACGTGGGAAAGTGACTGGCAACCGACTAACTATGGACATCTACTACAAGCCCACTGACTCCCACAGCTACCGAGACTACACCTCATCCCACCCTACCTCCTGTTAAAATGCAATCCCTTATTCCCAATTCCTCCGCCTCCACCGCATCTGTTCACAGGATGACTAATTCCACCTCAGAAAATCCCAGATGGCCTCCTTCTTCCAAGATCGCAATTTACGTTCCCAATTGGTCGATGATGCCCTCCAGCATATCTCCTCCACTTCCTGCACCTCCACCCTTGAATCCCACCCCTCCCAATGCAACAAGGACAGAACCCCCCCAGTCCTCACCTTCCGCCCCACCAACCTCCGCATACATTGCATCATCCTCCACCACTTCTGCAATCTACAAATGTACCCCCCCACTAGATCTATTTTTGCCTCCCCACCCTAATTAGCATTCTGGAGAGACCACTTCCTCCACCACTCCCTCATCAGATCTACGCCCCCCACCAGCCCAAACCCTACTCCTGGCACCTTCCCCTGCCACCGCAGGAAGTGGAAGACCTGCACCCACATCACTTCCCTCACCTCTGTCTAAGGCCCCAAAAGATCCTTCCATATCAACAGAAATTTACCTGTACCTCCACCAAAGTAATTTATTATATCCATTGCAGCCGGTATGGTTTCCTCTACAGTGGGGAGACAATACACCTACTTGCAGATCATTTAAGAGAACATCTCTGGAATGCCCACACCAACCAATCCCACTGCCCCAAGGGTGAACACTTCAACTCCCTCTCTGACTCTGCCAAGGATATGCAGGACTTGGGCCTCCTCCATCGCCAAACCCTTACCACCCGACGCCTGGAAGAAGAACGCTTCCTATTTCACCTTGGGACCCTGCAACCACAGGGGATCAATGTGGATTTCACCAGTTTCCTCATTTCCTCTCTCCGTACATTATCCTATTCCCAAGCCTCCAACTGTGCACCGCCCTCCTGGCCTGTTCATCATCCTTCCCATCTGTCCGCTCCACCCTCCTCTCTAACCTATCACCTTCTCCCTTACCTTTATCGAACTATCGTATTCTCAGCTACCTTCACCCCAACCCCACCCCCCTCCCATTTATTTCTCAGCCCCCCAACCCACAAGCCTCATTCCTGATGAAGGGCTTATGCCTGAAATGTCGATTCTCCTGCTCCTCGGATGCTGCCTACCTGCTGTGCTTTTCCAGCACCACACTCGCTCCTGTACTGCGTACAGGATAACCTGTAGGGAAACATCACAAAGTGTGAGATTGACATTCAGTGGGTTCTACAGGGGTTAGTAAGAGTAATGAGCAAACATTCATTGATGTTTCTGGGTTACAGATCTGGGCTGAAGTGCTGATCAAATGTCTATTAAATACAATGCCCGGAAACTGGACCTCAGAAGGTCCCACTGGGCTGCAGGACTTCCTACCTGCCCACACATAAAATTTGGTATTTTATCTGCATGTGGATATGTAATAAGAAATGCAATGAGAAAAATGTGATCATGCAAGAAAACCGAAACTGCTCCGAACAGAATTCCCTCCCACTTTTACACTTTTGCACCTGCCTCCACACTTAGTCTTAAAAAAAGGTCTATTGTTGGTGATTATTCACTGTGTAACATCTTCAAACAATTTTAAAGCTGTTTAGTAACGCCTCCTTATATTCCTTGCTACTGTGGAAATCCTACTATCTTAAATCTAACCTTATAAAAACAGTTTATTATTTCAGCTACATTCTTATCTAATCTATGATTACACTGTCCAAGAAAGAGAACTGGTGGGTAAATGTCAGTTACGTGAAAAGATTGACCTCCATTTGGATTTTGTTTTCAGTGAAGAAGAACAAAAAAGATCATTGCTGTCTTTCATAGTATTTTTGAGAGTATGCGAGCTAAGCCACCATTCCTGTAAATATATCATGAATGAATAAATCAGAAATGTTTCTTTTATACCTTCTCATAACTGCAGTAATAAGCCATAGAGGTGAATTCACTCACATTTCCATTTCATTTAGAAAAGAAGTGCCAAACTTGTTCAGAAATGCAGACCCTTAGGTTCCATCATGGAAAAATGTTTTCATAAAGATTTTGCATAATCTTGTGGTGTCAGGGAAATATTGGTCCCGATCACTCAATGTAAGAATGTAATGTTATAATCATACAGTCAGTTCTGTAATAATGTGATAGTTCCATTCCCATGTGATCCTGCGTTATAATAAAATCGCGCAAAAACAGTGCCATTTAAAACAATGGAACCAGAATCACATTATAGCAAATACATGGAAGGAAAGTTTGCGCTCTACAAATAATGGTCTAAATTCTTCAATTGTGTTATAGCCAATTCGCATTTGTCCATTTGCTTGCATGTATGTGATATTCCCCAACTGGACATTGATTAGCTACGGGTCCACCATGTACATAGACGCTAGATAGTGTTGACTGAGTTTACATTTAGATGGGATGGGTCAGTTGGCTGGATGGCTGGTTTGCAGAGCAGAATGATGCCAACAGTATGGTTTCAGTTCATGGTTACCATGAAGGGCTCTTCTTTTCAATATCTCCCCTTGCCTGGGGCATGGTCACCCTTAGGTTAAACCAACATCAGTTGTCCCTCTGTAATGAGAGAGCAGCCCCGTGGTCCAGTAGATCTATGGCAACTGGGTGGCACGATGACACAGTGGTTAGCACTGCTGCCTCACAGCGCCAGAGACCCGGGTTCAATTCCCGCCTCAGGTGACTCTCTGTGTGGAGTTTGCACATTCTCCCCGTGTCTGCGTGGGTTTCCTTCGGGTGCTCCAGTTTCCTCCCACAATCCAAAAAATGTGCAGGTTAGGTGAATTGGCCATGCTAAAATTGCCCATAGTGTTAGGTGAAGGAGTAAATGTAGGGGAATGGGTCTGGGTGAGTTGCGCTTCAGCGGGTTGGTGTGGACTTGTTGGGCCGAAGGGCCTGTTTCTGCACCGTAGGTAATCTAATCTAAAAACTTCACCTTTAAGCTACAAACAAATAACATTTGCGGCCCAGTGGTTAAACGGCAACAAGGTGAGAGAATGAGGTTATATGTGTGATGTAGTGTCTGCCGTAGCAGCTACATGCCATAGATAGGAGAAAGTGAGGACTGCAGATGCTGGAGATCAGAGCTGAAAATGTGTTGCTGGAAAAGCGCAGCAGGTCAGGCACCATCCAAGGATCTGAAGATTTCTGAAGAAGGGCTCATGCCCGAAACATCGATTCTCCTGCTCCTTGGATGCTGCCTGACCTGCTGCGCTTTTCCAGCAACACATTTTCAGATATGCCATAGATAGCATGGCTTTAAGGCTGCTATGTCAATACATTGCTGTTGAGGGGCATTGCTGGTTTGCCAACATTTTTCCAGGTGTACAGCAGCGTGTCAAACATGCTGTGCGTGCAAGCTGTGCTGATTGTTTGACAGATAACTGCCGAGTGATGAGTAATTACACAAACATCTTATCTTAAGAAGGGGCCAGATGTAACCAATACCCATAGGAGGCTGGGTAGACAGTCTAAAATGAGGTGAGTTTTGTAAGATATGGCAGCAAATTGGTTAGGTCTCATGGCGAAAAACCTTCAAAAACAACTTGACACTACCTGTGATATTCAGCCCCAGTAAACCACCATTGTAAAAATCTTTCTATTTCTCTCATGTTTTTTAGGGAGGGACATCTGCCATTCTTACTTAGTCTGGCAGACCCTCACCAATGTGGTCGACACATTGACACTGTGTCCTAGCAGTCTCCTTTTTCCTAGCATTCCACTCAGTCCAGTTAGAAATGGGTAACAGAAACTGCCCTTTTCAGTGATGCCCATATCACATTAAAGAATAAGAAGTTTTATTCGCTTGCAGATTCAACCTTCGACTGGGAATTTGCAATGTTTACAAAAGATATAACATCACATTTTCAGTCTTTAGTGTTTAATCCAGTACAGTTTAAAATTAAGAGGACTTATTCAAAATAATTCACACAAAAGCACTGAAAATAAGTTTTGTATTTCATGGATGTCTCAATTTTACTTTTTACAATTAACATGTAAGTTGCATATTTACATCAATGCAATGAGTGGGTGTTTTTTCATGTATGGTATAATTGGTGTCTTGGAGGTAAGAGTGGTTTCTACAGAACTTGTGTTAATGTTGAATCCTTCACTGTGTTGAATAATGGACTGTTTCACTGTTGTCATAAATCTTAAAGCTTCCATTTGCTTATCATGATCCACTCAGGTTTGCTTTGAAACTCATTATACAGTTGAAAACAGTTTATTGAAGCATCGCTTAATCAAATTGTTTGGTTACCAACCAGCTGAAGCTTCTACTGTTCATTATAATTTCCTCACTGAATCTTGCCGTCTGAATATTACCTCTTGAATTTTCTCTTTGATTTGTGATATAATACAGGCAAATGATGTAGGTCAATATAGACTGTCAATTTTCACCTTCCATCACTTGATCATTTCATCTGAGATCATTCATAGACTGAAAAAAATTCTAAAAAATATTGAACTAAAATGGTTCGAGCAAGCAGTTGGGTCACAGATTGAGGCAAGTTCAGGAAATCAATACAAAATAAACAAAACCATCTGTACTGAGTTAAAAATCACACAACATAATCCAACAGGTTTATTTGGAAGCACTAGCTTTCGGAGCACTGTCCTTCATCAGGTGATTGTGGAGAGTAAGATTGTAAGACACTGAATTTATAGCAAATTTATAGCAATTTTACTTTCCATAATCACCTGATGATGGAGCAGCACTCCTAAAGCTAGTGCTTCCAAATAAACCTGTTGGACTATAACCTGGTGTTTTGTGATTTTTAACTTTGTACACCCCAGTCCAACACTGGCGTCTCCAAATCATCTGTACTGAAATTATTTATTTATCCAAAGACATTGAAATCAGCCTATTAAGTCAGAATCAGGACATTCACATGTCCTGTTCTAAGTAATATGTATGATATATATTGGACCTGAAAGATTGCCTGCAACTCAGAAAGACATTGGAGCCAGACTTTGGAATAAATAATTTAACAATATTTCACTAGGTTGCTTGGCAGAGCAGAGGGAAGGAAAATACATTTGTAACAACAAAAGCTAGAAGTATCTTGCTCTCTATTCGTTTGGGTTTCTCAGAACACAACACCTAGCTTTTCAGTGAAAACATTCTTATAATACAGGTACAGCAAGCCCAACCGAAACCACAAAACCACAACATATTGAAGCAGAATTAGGCCAAATAATCTCACTATCATGGAGTCACCACAGGCTGAAATCAAAACATTCAATGACACTCAGAATGGCTCAATTGTTCCTCACCAGACTTTACAAATAACAGATCTTGGACACCAATTTTATAACTTAAACAAAAATTTAAAAATTATTATTAAAAAGGTAACTTTAGCAGAACTCAAATGAACAGCAAGGTACTCTAACTAATATTTACGATCAAAGTCCAAGTTTCTTTTATCATAAATTCCCCACCTTACACACTGACAGAGTTAAGGAATAAACTAAAAAACAAAATCAAAGAATCGTCATTTGTCAGTTCACTAACGGTTTTCATCTATTAGCACGATTAATTTATCATTTCATTTCAAATGCGTTCAGACACAATGCCTTATGGCTTTTTTTTAACATTCCTTGTCCCATTCCCACTATTCTTTAATGCGGTCTTGTTTTATTCTCGCCTTTGATTCAAGCCTGTCACTTCTCTGACACCCTTCTCTGTCTTTTGTTCTTGCCCTAGTTTTCCCTTTCTCTAACTCCTTGCATAGGTACCCATTTTCTGCCAATTTAGTTTAAACCCTCTTGAATCACTGCAGCAACTACCCCCAGTAAGGGGGTTTAATCGATGCAGTTTGCACTGGTCCCACCTCTCCCAGAACCAGTTCTAATACCCAAGGAATCTGAAATCCTCCTCCTCAGGCTATATCTTGCCATGTGTTCATTCAATATAGCTAGCTATTTCTATTCTGACAAGCACATGGCACTGGTAGTAATCCTGAGATCATTACCTTTAAGGTCATACTTTTTAGCTTGCTTCCTAATTCCCTACATTCTGCTTTTAGGACCTCATCCCTTATTTCACTCTCTGTCATTGGTACCAATGTGTACCACAATAACTGCTGTACACCCTCCTGCTTCAAAATGTCCTGTAGCTGCTGAGACATCCTTGACCCTAGCACCAGGGAGATCATCCTCGAGTCTTTTTTGCAGCCACAGGAATGCCTGTCCGTTCCCCATACAATTGAATCCATTACAACTATTGCATTTCCACACTTTCTGCTCCTCCCCTGTGCAGCAGAGCCAACCATAGTGCCACAAATTTGGCTGCTGCTATTTTTAGAGAGGCCAATCCTCTCAACAATGTCCAAAGTGCTGTATCTGTTTTGCAGGAAAATAGCTACAGTAGATTCCTACACTGCCTGGCTAATCCTCTTACACTGTCCCTCATTCCCTTTCTGCTTGTGGAGTGCTAGTCTACAGTGTGACCACCTCCCTATGTGTGCTATCCACAATTCTCTCAGCTTTGCATATAGTCCACAGTGTCAATAAATTGTTAAGACCAAAATAGCTATTTAGGATATTTTCTATGCATATACTAATTAGATCAAAATAACATTTACTGCCTTCTGATATTCAAATATTTGTTCATTTTTTAAAAATGGTTTTTGTTCAAAAGTAAATATTGCAAACTTTTTATCTGTGTAATTATAAAAGTGTGTGTGAGTGTTTGGTGAAGCGGGGGTGAGGGGGTTGTTGGATACCAATTCCCAGCCATAGCAAGAATAGCGGCAGATGGGTGAACTAAAATCAGGTGAGAGACCAAAAATCACATTCCCACCATTGAAAACACTTCAGCCCACTGGTGGCAAGAAGTATATCTGCATGTATTTGTATCTCATTACTACTAAATTTGCTGGAATTAACTTCACCTTAGAAACATATGAAAATAGAAACATAGGAGTTAGGAACATGAGTGGACAATTCAGCTCTACGAGCTGGTTCTGCCATTTAGCATGATCATGTCTGATCTTATCCTGATCTCAACTCCACTTGCCTGCCTGCTCCCCATAGCCATTTGTCCCACTTTTCATCAGAAACATATTTATTTCTTTTTTGAATTGTTGATTGATTCTGCTTCTTCTGACCTTCTACTCAATCGAGAAACTCAATGCTTCAGAAACCTAACCAAAAAAAGGCATGTACCTGGTGAGTTGTACTTATTCATCCACCTTGGTAAGTACTTACTGTGTTGTCCTGACAGCAATATAGCTTTAAGTGATGCTTACAGCCACTTCCTCTTTCACTTCTCCAAATTATCTCAAGAATACCATCTGCCTGGGTCATCTCCAAACATACCTGGAATTCAGCAAATAGGAGGCAGCAAACAAGGCTGCTTCTGGCTTCAGTGTATATTGCGAGCAGTGGGATGCTGAAGGATGCAACAACAGGCTGTAGAAAGAATTGCCAACAGCTCCAAATGGCTGAATGGCATTGAACTGTTAAAGGGGAAAACAGAGAACAACATGGAACCACAAAAGTGGAAAAATGGGAGAACCATTGTCTAAAGGGGTGAAGGGGAGGATGTGAAGGGAGTTATTCCACGTTTGTCTCTAAGTACCTGCAGTCAGTCCAAGGTGTTGAAGTGTGTGTTCATCGCATCATGCATAATGAGGCCAACTCATGTCTGGAACTCAGTGTGGGATCTGGCAAAGCAGAGGAAATGTTCACAGAGATGGAGTCTGTTTGACGTTGTGGGAATTTAGAACATCAAGGATTTTTCACAGAATATTAAGTGGATTTTATTGAGCACTGATAAGACTTAGTGGGGGTCAATGGAACCTCAATGACAATAGACACCAAGGAATGTTGGGTACTCAGTTTGTGATAATGAAGCCAGCACATTAAGGAGGAAGGATGGTGATCGCAAGGGAGACAGGAATGGTGAACCAGCAAAGATGGGGATGGGTTGGGGTTGTTTTTTTTTACAGTAGTTTACCAAGCTCACCTTATTAATTGCCTACCCAATCCTTCATATCTGATTCCACCCCTATCTTACCATGTGCTGCGACTGGGACAACTCACCACTCAGCAAATATCTCAGAATTCACCAGCATCCCTTGCACTCCTGCCATCTTTAAAGATTGTGGTACACCTGAACAAGCATTGTGAATCCAAAGCTCAAAAAATTTGCCCCAATCAGCAGATGGGGGAAATTTATATCCTACTTTGTGGGTAGGGACCTGGATGTCCTGCTGGACAGGGTGGTGCAGAGATGGAATGTTCTCTTCCTCCAGGACTGGTAGTGAAGGCCATGATACCAGACTCTGCTAGCCTGGTCTGATGCAGTCCAGCCATGTTGAGAAATGCACAGCAATGTAGGAAGAAGGTCCTTCTCCATTTCTCCATAAGTGCCATCATATTCACTCTAATACTTTGCATTCACTCTATCTCTGCTACTACACCCAACTTCCCACCAAGGCTCTACCATTCTCAATAGTGTCAGCAACAACCTTTTCCCTCATTTGCTGGCACCCATCCCAAAACCTTACCACACTAATCCAACGTGTCTTCTGTGCTGCCGAACTACTTGCACAGTATGCCAACTGTACCACCAGTAACAGCTATGCCATCCACTTTCATCTTCCTTAACAACTGGTCCTCTCATTCTAGGACAAAAATGCCCCCCAGTTGGGCAGAAAGAGTTATGACAAGTGAAGGGCTGCCCAACATTCAGCTCCTTAGGCTTTAAATGGACTGCATCCTGAATCCGACTGTCCTGAGTGGCTGACTGGCCATACTGGAGACTGCCATTGACTTACCATGCAATATTGCCCTGCCTTAACTCCCTTGACATGACTGAGGCCTGCTGCCAACCATGTCAAGATTCTTTCCTATGTATCTACACTAAATAGTAAGGCAAGGCAATGCAAGGAAGGCTTACTGTGAGCACCTAGATAGGTTCTGAATTAGTGTGAGCTAAGAGGACAAGTGAACATGCAGCCTGCTCCAGTCCATAAACTGGTGGCATGTCCCTGAGTGTCCTTCCTACAGCTTTGCAATGATAGTTACCTGCAGTATTGAAGTGCAGAGGGACATGTTAGTAGAACAAAGAATCGACGTGTTGGTTCTTACTGGTGCATGTTAGATGCCAATGCCTCTGGATATGGGCTGCATGCGGCTGCTGCCCATGTGGTGTACCTTGAGAAGCTGGTGTCCAGTATCCAACCTAGAGTGTCAATGAAGCAAGCAGTGAGCTGAAGTCAGCAGGTACCAACTCTATTGTCCATATAGAGTATTTTTCAAAGTCTAGCTTATTTGGCAAGTTTGGTAAGATGGGAAGCTAAAAGGTTAATGAGGCAAGTTGTTCCTTCAACAAGGCATTTAACAATCTTTAATCATCATCAATTATACACTTAATGGACTTATATACTTAATGGAAAGGGCCTGGGCAGTGTTGCTGAACAAAGGGACTATGAGTGCAGGTTCATAACTCCTTGAAAGTAGAGTCACAGGTAGATAGGATAGTGAAGAAGGCATTTGGTATACTTTACTTTATTGGTCAGAGTACTGAGTAAAGCAGTTGAGAGGTCATGCTGTGGCTGTACAGGACATTGGTTAGGCCACTTTTGGAATATTGTGTGCAATTCTGGTCTTCGAACCTGTGGGAGGTCAGGCCACATGGCGGCGGACTGCAAGGTCACGATCTGTCGCAATTGCAAGAAGGAGGGCCACCCGACCAAAGACTGCAAGGAGGAAAAGAACTGCAATCTGTGCGGGGAGGCGGGCCACGTGTACAGGGCCTGCCCAAGACGAGGGGCCGCCACCTACGCGCAGATGGCCGGAGGCGGGCCACAAAAGGACGGCAAGGCACCGCAAACCGGCAAGGGAATGGTGTCAGGAGGCACGCGACAGGAAGGACAGGCCGGAGCAGAGCAGATGACAGCTACTGGAGAGGTACAGCTGCCGAGCGAAGCTCCGACAGGACAGGAGGAGGAGGCGGAGAAGGGAAAGAAAGAGGCAGAGGAATGGACCGTGGTGAAAAACAGGAAGAGGAAAACCCACCCGGTCACCAAGACCTCCCAGAAAAAGGGGAAAAGGCAGCTGCAGGTGGAAGACACGGACAGCTCTTCGGAGAGTGAGGACGGAAGAAAGGAGGGTCGTCACCAAAAGAAGAGGCAGAGCGCTGCGAGGAGAAAGGAGAGCAGCAACTGCCAACCAAGGGACGAGCCTCCTGAGGAAATGGGAAACCACCACCCCCCACCAGGTGAAAGCCAGGAGGGCCCCACTGCCACACAGCTCCAGGTCACTGGGAGCAGCGACCCTCTGACAGCCCCGCTGTCAGATATAGAAACAGACAGCGTGGACCCTGGTCTCGGCCCGATGACACCGGAGCGGGCAAATGGGCCGAGTGAGGAACTGGACAGCTACCTCAGCCCAGCGAGGGTCCAGCAGTTTGCGTACTGCACGGGGATGCAGACAGCTACCCCAGAGGGGCAGGACCAGCAGCAATCGGACATGGGTAACCTTACAACCTGTTAACAAAATGGGGTTTAAAATTGCAACCATCAATGTGCGCAGCATAAAATCTGCTGCGCGATGTGTTTCAACTCTGGCCTTCCTGGCCAACGTGAAAGCTGATGTCCTGTTTCTGCAGGAGTGTGGGATACCGCACCTCAGCAGTTACAGGAGATGGTTGAGCTTGTGGGCCCATGGGCCGTCAGTGTGGTCGGGGGGCAACGATAACCGCTCCTCGGGCCTGGGTATTCTGTTACGGGGAGGCAACTTCACCATCTCCGAGGTTAAGGAGGTGGTGGGCGGGCGCCTCCTCGTTGCTGATGTTACGCTCCCGTGAGACTAATTAATGTGTACGCCCCAGCGGGTAAGAGTGAACGGTTGGCCGTCCTGCAGCAGCTTCCACTGTTGCTGGCTACGTCCAGGCCGGTCATTCTGGCCGGAGACTTCAACTGTATCATCGATGCAGATGGACGATCCGGCGGGGGGGACAGTAAACTGGACGCCACGTCCAGAGCCCTGATGGACACAGTCAAAGACGCCAAGCTGCACGACGTCTTCAGCACCCCTGCAGACGGAGCGCAGCGTAGATATACATGGTCACGGGCAGACGGGTCTATCCGCTCAAGGATAGATTACCTGTTTGTGTCCCGAACGTTCTCGGTCAGATCCACCGACGTCAAGCCGGTGTTCTTCTCTGACCACTGCCTCCTGCTGGCCGACTGTCACCTACAGGACGAGCAGCGGGCTGGTAAGGGAACGTGGAAACTGAACACCAAGCTGTTGACCCCGGGAAACATTGAGGAGCTCAAGAGAGATTACGCAGGTTGGAGAACTGTGAAGTCCCTCTTTGAGTCTCCAGCAGACTGGTGGGAAACAGTAAAAGGGAACATCGAGAGGTTCTTCATCCTCAAAGGTGTTCAGGAGGCGAGAGAGAGACGGGGAAAACTGTCCCAGCTCCAGGAAAGTATGCAGAACCTGCTCCTGCTGCAGACGTTGGGGGTCGATGTCACGGAGGACCTCAAGGAGGTGAAGGGCCAGCAAGCCTCGCTCTTTGCCTCGGAGGCCTCCAAGATAATCTTCCGGTCCAGGGTCCGCTCGGTGGAGCAGGACGAGACGTGCTCACGTTTCTTCTTCCAGAAGGTGCACAAAGAGAGCTCCGTGCTCAGCAGCCTGAAGGAAGAAAATGGCTCGGTAACGTCATCTCAGGCTGACATCATGAGGATCAGCAAATCCTTCTATGCCAGTCTGTATGACTCGAAGCCAACCGACAGCGCGGCCTCCAAGTCGTTCCTGTCCTCTATCACGGAGGTCCTAGACGACGGAACACGAGAGAGGCTGGACCAGCCGCTATCTCTGGATGAGCTGACCAAGGCCCTCGAGTCCTTCGAAAAGAATAAAACTCCCGGAAGCGACGGCTTACCGGTCGAGCTCTATTCCGCTCTTTGGGACTTGATTGGCCGGGACCTGCTGGAGGTGTATGTCAGTATGCTTCGGGCAGGTACCCTGAGTGAATCCATGAGAAAAGGCATCATCACCCTCATCTACAAGCAGAAGGGGGAGAGGGAAGAAATTAGAAATTGGAGACCGATCTCACTGTTAAACACAGACTACAAAATCTTGTCAAAGGTCATCGCCAACCGGGTCAGGTCTGCTCTGGGATCGGTGATTCACCCTGACCAAACCTGTGCTGTACCGGGCAGGAAGATCGCTGAGAGTCTCGCACTCCTCAGGGATACGATCGCCTACGTGCAGGACAGGGGGGTGGACACCTGCCTCATCAGCCTGGAACGGAGAAAGCCTTTGACAGGATATCGCATACATATATGAGGGATGTCCTCTCCAAAATGGGTTTCGGGGAGGGAATCGCTAATTGGATCAGACTGCTCTACACCAACATTGTCAGTGCAGTCTCAATCAATGGGTGGGAATCAGATAGCTTCCCAGTCAGATCTGGAGTCAGGCAGGGCTGCCCTCTCTCTCCTGCCTTGTTTGTGTGTTGCATAGAGCCATTTGCCGAGTCCATCAGGAAGGATGCGAGCCTGAAAGGGGTGACTATTCCTGGCAGCGGGGGTCTGCAGGTGAAGGCCTCCCTGTACATGGATGACGTCGCCGTTTTCTGCTCGGATCCGCTGTCCGTGCACAGACTCATGTGCATTTGTGACCAGTTCGAACGGGCCTCGGGGGCCAAGGTAAACCGAGGCAAGAGCGAAGCCATGCTCTTCGGGAACTGGGCCGACCAATCCTCTATCCCCTTCACCGTCAGGACTGACCACCTGAAGGTGCTGGGTATTTGGTTCGGGGGGGCTGGGGCGTGCGCCAAGACCTGGGAGGAGCGGATCAGGAAGGTGAGACAGAAACTGGGCAGATGGGAGCAACGGTCGCTCTCCATCGCGGGTAAGAACCTGGTCATCAGGTGTGAGGTACTCTCAGTATTGTTATACGTGGCACCTGTGCTGCCGCAGTCACCCGGGCCATCTTCCACTTCATGTGGAGATCAAAGATGGACCGGGTCCGAAGAGACACAATGTACAAAGACCGGTGCAATGGGGGAAAAAACACACCCAATGCAACCCTCACCCTGATGGCCACCTTTGTGTGTGGCTGCATCAAGCTGTGCGTGGATCCCCGGTACGCAAACACCAAGTGTCACTACGTACTGAGGTTCTACCTGTCCCCGGTGTTGCGAAGGATGGGCCTGGCCTCGCTGCCGCGGAACGCTCCGAGTAGTTGGACCGTTCCGTACCACCTGTCCTTCGTGGAGAAATTTATCAAGAAAAACACCTTTGACCACAAGTCCATCAGGAAGTGGTCAGCACGTAGTGTCCTTGAGACCCTTCGGGAAAAGGAGAGGGCGGATCCTGTCGAGCGGTTCCCTGAGCAGACTGTCAAAGCCATTTGGCAGAATGCCTCATCGCCAGAACTTTCCAACAAGCACCAAGACATGGCTTGGCTGGTGGTGAGAAGGGCTCTGCCTGTGAGATCCTTTATGCACGCCCGGACTCTCAGCCGCACCGCACGCTGCCCTCGAAGCGGCTGCGGGGGGGGCGAGACTGTCACACACCTCCTTCTGGAATGTGCCTATGCAGAGGAAGTCTGGAGAGGAATGCAGTGGTGTCTGTCGAGGTTCGTCCCGAGCAGCGCCGTGACGCGGGACTCCGTGCTCTACGGCCTGTTCCCTGGGACTCACACCGAGACGAACATCAACTGTGCCTGGAGGATCATCAACTCGGTGAAGGACGCTCTCTGGGTGGTCCGAAACCTGTTGATCTTCCAGCTGAAGGAGTTGACCCCGACTGAGTGTTGCAGACTGGCACATTCCATGGTCCAGGACTACGTGTTGAGGGACGCGCTGAAGCTTGGGGCAGCTGCCGCCAAGGCGCGGTGGGGAAAGACCACCGTCTAACATCTGCCTGCCTAACGAAGAACAGGGGGCCCACGCAGTCATTTGGGCTCCGCTGGCGTCTGAGCTCAATGTAATCGCACTAACCTGTGAATATGAATGATTACCCTGTTTCGATACGTAAAGAAATGGAATGTTTACAGAATGATGACATGTCCAATTGTATAGATTAAATATATATGAATAAAGTATATTTTTGAAATAAAAAAAAAAAAATTCTGGTCTTCTTCCTATTGGAAGGATGTTGTGAAACTTGAAAGGGTTCAGAAAAGATTTGCAAGGATGTTGCCAGGGTTCGAGGATTTGAGCTATAGGGAGAGGTTGAATAGGCTGGGGCTGAGGGGTGACCTTATAGAGGTTTATAAAGTATGAGGGGTATGGATAGGATAAATAGACAGAGTCTTTTCCCTGGGATGGGGGGAGTCCAGAACCTGAAGGCATAGGTTTAGGGTGAGAGGGGAAAGATTTAAGAGACCTAAGGGGCAACATTTTCACATAGAGGGTGGTACGTGTATGGAATGAGCTGCCAGATGAAATGTTGGAGGCTAGTACAATTGCAACATTTAAAAGGCATCTGGATGGAGATATGAGTAGGAAGGGTATTGGCCGGGTGCTGGCAGGTGGGACTAGATTGGGTTGGGATATCTGGTCGGCATGGATGAGTCGGACCGATGAGTCTGTTTCTGTGCTGTACATTTCTATGACTCTGACTCTAATTAGAAAATCACTGCAGCATGTTTGTTAATCCCACTTGTGAAAAGCATAGAAGACAGATTGAGATGCTTCTCATACCAAAGGGTTTCACAGGACATTTTGCCTGATTCTATCACAGATATGACTTCACCCAACGTTGCGCAGGCACATAAGATTTCATACTCGATGTCAGATTAGAAATGCTGCAATAACGTGGGAGAAGATTTTATTTGGGGGATTACATCTCACATATTTTGGCTAATTGAAAGGGTCCCCATTAAACAGGAGTTCAGTGGATGGATCATCGAAGCTGCCCTCAATTGTTACAGTACCAAAAAATCAACAGTACTCATGTAATTACATTCCAATGAGCTATTTCAAGTTATGAACCCAAGTACATTTTTGCCTGGTTGCTATTTCATGATCTCTCATGCATACAGTAAGTAATGCAGCAATGAAGGAAAAAAACAAGCAAGATGGTGACCTATTCGAAGGAGAGGGTCACCAGCTGCCAGCATCATCATATCAAGTTGATGAGTTCTGCTCCAACCTCCCTGAAGACAAATTTGACAGAAACAATTACCTTCATTACCCTGGGAAATGTGCATCGCTACCATGTGCACGTTATTTGCTTGCAAGCACCTGTCCTTTGAAACTGCATAGGATGCAGCTTTGCATGGAAAATGTATGGTGGCCAATCAACCCCTGAACTACCCACAAAGTCATATGAATGAAATCTGAGCCAGATGATTTGTTTCATATACATTTCTGGAAGTCTAAGACAGTTGCTGTTTAACTTCTGGAGGGAATTCCATACAGGGTTGGCATCCTGCCTCAGATTCTTTATCTCTGTATCCAAGTTAGTAGCTGGAAAGAAGCCTAAACTATGCCTGCCATAAGGAACACCATTAGGCCCAGCTCACCAAGGAAACTATTATTAGATATTGACCTCTGGGAAATTGCACATGAACTGACTTTTGATCCGTATGGATTTACACAAACTTGTAGTTTGTAACCTATTTCCTCTCCTGATCTGTCTTCCTTCATTTCCCCAGTGTGTGGATGAAGTAGCAAAGTAATTCCCCTGAAATTTGAATATTTTATTGATGAAGTCTATCTTTTAAAGGGAAAGGAATAAATTAAACAATACCTCACTCTCTCAGCAAGACAGTAACTGAAAAATACAGTGGGCACACATGTGAACAGGGGTTCACAGAGGGCTGTAATATTCTGGATCATCTCTCCATTGAAGAGAATTCTGATCGAAGAGTGTATTTCTAAATTCTAGCATCTGCAGTATTTTATTATTATTTAGAATCATGGAGTCATAGAGATGTACAGCATGGAAACAAACTCTACAGTCAAACTTGCCCATGCCAGCCAGATATCCAAAATTAATCTAGTCCCATTTGCCAGCATTTGGCCCATATCCCTCTAAACCCTTCCTATTCATATACCCATTTTAAATGTTGTAATTGTACCAACCTCCACCACTTCCTTGAGCAGCTATTTTCCATACATGCACCAACCTCTGTGTGAAAACTTGCCCCTTAGGTCCCTTTTAAATCTTTCCCCCTCACCTTAGACTTATGCCTTTTAGTCTTGGACTCCCCCACCCTGGGGAAAAGACCCTATCTGTGCCCCTGATGACTTTATAAAGCTCTATAAGGTCACCCCTTAACCACTGAAACTCCAGGGAAATAGCCCAACCTATTCAGCCTCTCCCCATAGCTCAAACCCTCTATACCTGGCAACACCCTTGTATCCTTCTTATAGCAGGAAACCAGAAGTACACATCATATTTCAAAAGTGGACTAAACAATGTCCTGTACAGCCACAGCATGACTTCCCAACTCCTGTACTCAATGCACTGTCTAATAAAGGCAAGCATACCAAATGTTTTCTTCACTATCCTATCTACCTGAAACTTCACTTTCAAGGAATTATGAACCTGCACTCCAAGGTCTCTTTGTTCAGCAACATTCCCCAGCACCTTACCATTAAGTGTATACGCCCTGCCCTGATTTGCCTTTCCAAAATGTAGCACCTCACATTTATCTAAATTAAACTCCACCTGCCACTCCTTGGCCCATTGGTCTAGCTGATCTGAGATAACCTTCTTCGCTGTCCACTAACCTCATATTTTGGTATCATCTGCAATCATACTAATTACTATTACTAATCATACCACCTATGTTCACAGAAGAAAGTGAGGACTGCAGATGCTGGAGATCAGAGCTGAAAATGTGTTGCTGGAAAAGCGCAGCAGGTCACGCAGCATCCAAGGAACAGGAGAATCGACGTTTCGGGCATAAGCCCTTCTCATTCCTGAAGAAGGGCTTATGCCCGAAACGTCGATTCTCCTGTTCCTTGGATGATGCCTGACCTGCTGCGCTTTTCCAGCAACACATTTTCAGCACGTATGTTCACACCCAAATCATTTATATAAATGACAAAAAGCAGTGGACTCAGCACTGCTTCTTGTGGCACACCACTGGTCACATTTTGAAAAGCAACCCTCCAGCACCACTCTCTGTCTTCTACCTTCAAGCCAGTTCTTTATCCAAATGGCTAGTTCTCCCTGCATTCCATTTGATCTAACCTTGCTAACCAGTCTACCATGAGGAATCTTCTCAAAAGGCTTACTGAAGTCCACTGTTCTGACCTCATCAATCCTCTTTGTTACAACTTCAAAAACTCAATCAAGTTCGTAAGACACAAAGCCACATTGACTATTCCTAATCAGTCATTGCCTTTCCAAATACATGCAAATCCTATCATTCAGGATTCCCTCCAACAACTTGCCCACCACTGATGTCAGGCTCACTAGTCTATAGTTCCCTGGCTTTTCCTTACTGCCGTTCTTAAACAGTGGCACCACGTTAGCTTAGCTCCAGTCTTCCAGCACCTCAACCGGTGACTGCCGATGATACAAATATCTCAGTAAGGGGCCCAGCAATCACTTCCATAGCTTCCCACAGAGTTCTAGGGTACACCTGATCAGGTCCGGGGATTTATCCATCTTTATGCATTTTAAGCCATTCAGCAGTCCTGGGCATTTTTCAAAATGTCGCAATTTATTTCCCCACGTTCTATATCTTCCATATCCTTCTCCACAGTAAACACTGATGCAAAATAATTGTTTAGAAACTCTCCCATCTCCAGAAGTTTCAAACATAGTGGCCTTGCTGATCTCTTCTCCCCTAGTTACCCTTTTGTCCTTAATGTATTTGTAGAATCCCTTTGGATTCTCCTTAACTCTATTTGCCAAAGCTATCTCTTGCTCCCTTCTTGCTCTCTTAATTTCCCTCTTAATTATACTCCTACTGTCTTTATACTCTTCTAGGGATTCATTCGACCTTCGCTGTCTAAACCTGACATATGCTTTTACCTTTTTGACCAAAACCTGAATTTCTCTAGGCATCCAGCATTCCCTACACCTACCAGCCTTGCCCTTCACCCTCATAGGGACATATGTGACAGACATTAATTCCATTCTCCCCTTCCTTTCTTCTCTTCTCTCCCTACCGTCTTATAAAATTTTAGTTACCTACAGAATACCATGGCAACATCTACACATTCTTTGTGAGAGTTTCCAGTATCATAAAGTATACAAACGCTAACACTTCCCTAAGAATAATCACCATCACCCCCACCAGAATTCCTCACCCCCCCCCCAACAACTTTCCCCATCCTCATCACCACCACCACCACCACCAAAAGACATGGTGAGAGTCATGTCTCAGGAGTGCTTTGCCAACCTTATTTACTGGAAATGCCTAACCTGGCTATGGAGAATTCGAATGTGCAGATGACTTTTGACTCCTACTCCCTGTAAGTGCTAGCCATCATTTAGCATGATATACATGAATAACCTATTTGGGCTCTACTATGTGGCTGTCCCAGGAACAATATCCAGCTGCTGAACTGATGGAATAACATTTGTGTTCCTGAATGCTATCCCTAAATTTCTGTGGGCAAAGGCCAAATGTGAGGTCCATGGTTTGTTGAGTTATGAGCGGGTCTCCAAGCACGCACATTGCTGATGTAATGAGACCTTCAATGGTGTTCAGAGGGAGGATGTTTCACTGCTTTAACTCCAGACAATTATATATGCACCTAGCAGGGAGATGAGACTACCTGAAGCATTGGAAAGGTGACAGGGCACCTACATTTATGTGTGCCAAATTTATTTACATCTATTGAAAATCTGTGCTCACGAGGTGCCCTCAAATGCTGTCTTCTTCCTTTCTCTACCACTATGTCTAGGTGTGGCCGTGACAACTGTAGCTGGGATAGAGTGATCCTTCTGACTGGTAGACTATGGTGAATGTGAATCCTTTGGAAAGCATCATCTGTGGCCTCAGAACTTACAGGTCCTGAGTTGGAGAAGTCTCTTGCACCCTCCTTGCAGCATCTGCTGCAGGTATTAGGGTTACTAGTAGAGTGTGGTTGGAGATGAAATGGCTGGGGTGTCTGTCTGTCACTCTTCCTCCCTGTATATGCCTGCTTGCATTGAGAAGAACCACTCCGTGAGGCAGGATTGAGATGCCTCACCTCCTCTGAAATAGAAAGGTTATATCCTTTGCTGTATTCTGATGATGGCTTCTAACCACCCTTGCCTATCTCAGCCGCTTCATTAATGTCAGTGCAGAGTCATCTGCATGGGGCTCAACAGATGCCTAGTCTCTGGCAGTCCTGTGAGTGTCAAAGATCTTAGGCGTTTTTCTTCCACCAGCCATGGACACACGCCAATGATGTGCTCTTCGAACTGGGTCCCCAAATCTAATTAAGATACTCACCATAATATCTCTCTGTATAGGTGAATGCCTAGTGTGAATCTTCTGAAGATGTCACAGGCTTCATCTTCAAGGTGTGCTTGTGCTGGACAGCCACTTTCACACTATTGCTTGGCTATTTGTTGACTGCATCTACCAATGGAATAGAAGAGAGGGAAGTAGTTGGTGTAAGGGAGGCCCATGTTTTAAAGACAAAATAGCTGACAAGAGTTAAACAGAATGAGACAGCTTGTTTCAGCATTAAGACAAAATGGCAGACGAGGATTAAACAGAATGAAATAGCCTGCTCCCACATTTAAGTGAAACATAATGGTACCTTTGAACAGGGCTACTGCAAGATCAATGAAGGGCCCTACAAGCAACCATCCCAGACAGATTGATAAGAGGATGCCGAAGGATAGACAAGTTATTGATTCCAGCCTCATTAATGAAAGGATGTTGTCCCATTAAGTGAACAGCACCAGTTAGAACAAGGGGTGTAAATCTCAGCCCATGAACCTGCCAGCCAAACTCATCAGCCTAGAAGAGTATAAAGGCAGTAGGAGTATACTTAAGAGGGAAATTAGGAGGGCAAGAAGGGGACAAGTGATAGCTTTGGCAAATAGAGTTAAGGAGAATCCAAAGGGATTCTACAAATACATTAAGGACAAAAGGGTAACTAGGGAGAGAAGAGGGCCCCTTGAAGATCAACAAGGCCACTATGTGTGAAAGTGCAGGAGATGGGGAGATACTAAATGATTATTTTGCATCATTATTTACTGTGGAGAAGGATATGGAAGATATAGAACATCAGGAAATAAATAGCAACATCTTGAAAAATGTCCAGGTGGTGCTGAATGGCTTAAAATGCATAAAGGTGGATAAATCCCTGGACCTGATCAGTTAGTGAAAACAACAACTAAAGTTATTTTACAGTATTTAATTGATTCTTTGAAGTTATTCACAATATTAAGAAATAATAGGTTCTAGTTAAACTTCAGATAATTATAGAGGTAGGTTTCAACATAAGTATAGATACATGTATAACCAAAGTATAGTAGATTACTTACAGTGTGGAAACAGGCCTTTCGGCCCAACAAGTCCACACCAACCCGCAATCCACTCCCCTACACCTAACACTACTGGCAATTTAGCATGGCCAATTCACCTAACCGGCACATTTTTTGGATTGTGGGAGGAAACCGGAGCACCTGGAGGAAACCCACGTAGACACAGGGAGAATGTGCAAACTCTACACAGTCAGTCGCCTGAGGCAGGAATTGAACCCAGATCTCTGGCGCTATGAGGCAGCAGTTCTAACCACTGTGCCACCATGCTGCCCTTATAGAAGCATTAGGGGAAAAACATTTAAACATAGATGCAAAAGTTAATTAGTTTCAAGAAACTCTTTCCTTATCTATAAAAAGATGCCCTGAATGAAATAGATTGGTCTCAATTTATTAGATTAGATTAGATTAGATTACTTACAGTGTGGAAACAGGCCCTTCGGCCCAACAAGTCCACACTGACCCGCCGAAGCACAACCCACCCAGACCCATTCCCCTACATTTACCCCTGCACCTAACACTACGGGCAATTTAGCATGGCCAATTCACCTGACCTGCACATTTTTGGACTGTGGGAGGAAACCGGAGCACCCAGAGGAAACCCACGCAGACACGGGGAGAATGTGCAAACTCCACACAGTCAGTCGCCTGAGGCGGGAATTGAACCCGGGTCTCTGGCGCTGTGAGGCAACAGTGCTAACCACTGTGCCATCGTGCCGCCCATATGGGATTTGAAACCACGCCCCTTTCGCGGCTGGAGCCAGGATCGAGCACCTCAGACCGCTCTTGATGGTAGGAATGAACTTATTCTAAGTATTCTGAAATATCTCTTTAAGTACCTGCCACTGCTTCTGTACTAATCTGCCTCCTTGCCTAATATTGTCACAAAGCTGGACAAATTGATAGGGAACTCAGGAAATGGATCAAACGTCACCACGATAATTTTGTGTATATACAAAGAGAGCTCATTTTATCACTGCCAAGTGTAAAATCAATTTTGCTGGGTTATAGACATCTTCCAGCTCAATACAAAACATAACAATATTATGTATTGCAAATAGAAATCAATGGAAAGCCAGTGAATTTGGAAGCCCAGGGTATTTGGGGCAAGATACTGGCATGGATAGAGGATTGATAGACTGGCAGAAGACAGACTGGCAGGATAAAGTGGTCTTTTTCAGGATGGCAACTGGTGACTAGTGGGGTTCGACAGGGGTCTGTGTTTGGACCACAACCATTCACTTTGTACACTCACGATCAGGACGAAGGAATTGAGGGTATTGTTGCTATGTTTGCAGATGACAAGAAAATAGATGGAAGGACAGGTCATGTTGAGGAAGTGGGAGGTAGCAGAAGGACTTGGATAGACTAAAGGATTAGGTAAATAAGTGGCAGACGGACTACAATATGGGAAAGTGTTCAGTTATGCATTTTAGTAGGAAGAATAGAGGCATTGGTATTAGACCCAAGATGAGGAGGAACTTCTGCAGCCAGAGGATTGTGAATCAATGGAATTCATTGCCACAGAAGGCTGTGGAATTTGTCATTGAGTGTACTTACATCGGAAATCTGAGGCACAAAGGGACGTAGGAGTTCTAATTAACATGCAAATTCAGTTGACAGTTTGGAAGGCAAATACAATGTTAGCATTAATTTTGAGGGGTCTAGAATACAAGAATGGGGATGTACTACTGAGGCTGTATAAGGCTCTATTCAGACCATATTTGAAATAGTCTGAGCAGTTTTGGGCCCTGTTTCTAAGGAAAATTGTACTGGCCTTGGAAGAAGTCCAGAAGTTTACAGGAATGATTCCAGGGATGAAGGGCTTGTCATATGAGGATCGGTTAAGGACTATGGATTGATACATTTAGGAGTTTAAAAGTGTAGTAATTGGAGCAAGGGCCAAGTGGATCGCATTGACTATGAAGTTTTGACTGGGGATGTTAACCTATGCCAATCAGACAGCCTTGGCTGACAAAAATAAACAGAAGATGCCTTGTATATACTGCTGCTGCACACCATCCAATTCTTCTCCCTCATCGACTGGCCGGACATGCCTTGGCATGCCCATTTGCCATTGGGAAGTGGAGAACCCCAGTGGAGGGCTCTCTACGCAGGAGTCCTCCCCCTTTCTCTCGGGGATCTGGGGTGGAGGGTGCTGCACACAGCAATCCCCTGCAACCACAGATTGCGGTGTTCACGGACTCCCAGCCTAACTGCTTGTTCTGTGGTGCTGTGGAGTCCGTGGACCATGTATATATTGGGTGTGGCCGTTTGCACTCCCTTTTTGATTTTCTCAAAAACCTCCTTCTCTGCTTTTGGTTGTACTTCAGTCCCACACTCCTGATCTTCGGGCACCCGGTACAGAGGGGGGAAGGCAGGTCTGAAGACCTCCTCGTGGGTCTGCTCCTGGGCCTGGCCAAACTGGCCATAAATAGGTCCAGGCAGCGGGCCGTTATGGCCAACTGCCTGCCCCTATTCCGCGGGTATGTCAGAGCCCGGGTATCGTTAGAGAAGGAGCATTTGGTGTCCACCAACACCCTCGAGGTTTTCAGGGAAGGGTGGGCACCACAGGGTGTGGAGTGCATTATTTCCCTCTCCAATTCTATGTTGATTTGATTCCTGCCCTCCCCTTCACTGTTTGATCACGCAGCATTGACCTTTGATGAGGAGGGCACTGCTTGTCACTGGCCACTCGGGTGTTTCCTTTCTTCCTGGTGGTGGGAATTGAATAAAGATTTGTACACCTGTTGTCTTTCACTGTGTCTCACACCTGCACATACACAATATGGGTGCTGGGGAAAATATAAGCACTACCGCAGTGTGGGGGATTTTAAAAAAAATAATCAGGAGAAAAAAAGAAAATATAACCAGATTAGAATCTCCTCAGTTGAGGATTGACTCTGAGCTGACTCGTCACAGCCTGTACACGAATAAATCAAGGGTGACTTAGTGATGAGACCCAGCCCCTGCACAGAAAGAAAGTATAACCAGGAGGTTTAGAGTCACCTCAGTTTGGAGCACTGACTCTGAACTGGCTGATGCTCCAGTCAGTGTGTTACTGCTGGAACTGAGGAGGAGAAGAGGTTATCTTTGTCTTTTCTCACCCTTTATTTTCATTGAGGGAAGATATTGATTTCTTTTCTGTTTTGGAAAAAAATAAGAAAAAATATAAACAGAAGATTCAGAGTCTCTTCATTCTAGGGACAGGCTTTGAGCTGCTGATCACCCCATGTACTGTGCATATGTAAACAAAAGATGACTTGGTGACAAAATACCCAGCCTCTGTGCAGTTATTTCAAGAAGGATGAGAGCAGATCTCATTGAAGCTTACAGAATATTGAGTAGCCTGGTTTGAATGGAAACAGACCCTTCGGTCCAACCTGTCCATGCCGACCAGACATACCAACCCAATCTATTCCCACCTGCCAGCACCTGGCCAATATCCCTCCAAACCCTTCCTATTCATATACCCATCCAAATGCCTCTTAAATGTTGCAATTGGGGGGATCCAAGATGGCGGCGACCCAGTAAGACTGAGTCTATAGTGCTCCTCCCAAGACTTGGGCACAGTGGGTCACCTACCCCCTACCAAGCTCACCAAATCATTTATAAATCATTTATAATAGTTTAGTAACTCAATTAGTTGTGTAATATTACATTTAAGCAACTTAATCCTAAGTTAAAATGACTAAAGGGAAGGGAGCCCGCAGCTCTCAGCAAGCAGGAACCCCTCCCCCACACTCTCCAGCTGCAGCAGAGGCGTCCACAGCCGCCCCGGGGGACTTACCAACAGTAGCAAGTCTTGCAGAAATGCTTTCCAAGCTTGACTCGAAGATCGATGCCTTTATCGTCGAATCCAGAAATCGTTGGGAGTCGCTCTCGGCCGCGCTGCAGAAGCACGACCGTGAGATTGAAGAAATTCAACGCCGAGTCGGAGGGGCGGAGCTAAAGGCCGCGACCTCCGAGACAACCGCTCAATCGGCCGTGGATCAGGTCCGGACTCTCGAGCAGTGAGTCTGGACCTTGGAAAATCATATTGACGACCTCGATAATCGAGGTCGCCGAAAAAATATTCGTTTGCTGGGCCTTCCCGAACGGGAAGAGGAAGGCCAGCTTACAGCATTCCTGGAGCAGTGGCTGCCACAACTTTTAAATCTGCAAGCTGGATCAGGCCAGGTAAGGGTGGAATGGGCCTACCGGGTCGCAATACGCGGGCCCGGCTCGAACCAGCGCCCACGCCCGGTCCTGTTCCGGCTGCAGAGCTACAGGGAGAGGCAGATACTCCTAGAAGCCTCTAGAAATCTCGGAAAAGACCCCCAAGCTATGATCTACAAAGGATCCAAGATCATGCTATTTCAGGACTTTTCCCCGGCTCTGGTTCGAAAGAGGAAGGCATTCGATCAGGCGAAGAAGCGTTTAAGGGACTTAAATGTTCAGTACTCCTTACGCTACCCAGCGATGTTACACTTTAACCATGAAGGATCCGTATATAACTTTGGATCACCAGAAAAGGCTAAGGAATTCTTGGACTCTCTTAGATAAACTGTAGGACATAATGGATGTTGGTCTGCCTTCCCCCCCCCCCCCCCCCCCACCCCCACCCCCGGCCTTGGTTTATATCCCCTCCCTTTTTTTTTCTTCCCTTACTGCTTAATATTATCATGGGGGGTGGGGAGAGGGATTTGATTTTCTCCCCCCCCCCCTTGGAGTTGTTTTCTGTTATTATTTTATGTATATATGAGGGATGTATGTCTATGTGTGTGTGTGTGTATGTATGTATATATATGTGTGTATGTGTATGTATATATATGTATATATATATAAGCTGGGGGATTTGGTTAATGTTGGTGGGGGGAGGTGGTTACCTTATTCGATTTTACCTCTGTCTTTAGGAGCGGGGTTGTTTTTCCCTTCGATATTTTGTATTATCATATTTAATTATTTGTTGAAGTGGTAATTTTATAGTTATATGTTTATATATGGTATTAACATTACCAAATATACCCAGGTGTTGGTAGGGGTGGGGGTGGGGTGCTCACTCTTAACTCTAGCTTTGTATTATATTTGAATTTTCCTCATTTTATTGAGGAGTGCCTGGGTCAAGGGTGGGGCATTGGTTGGGAGAGGATATGAGGGATTTTTGGAGAGGAAGTGACGCCCCCTGGGAACAAGGGGGAAAGTCTCCACTTAGATACGTTTTATATTTTTTTTATTTAGAAATAGTTTTTTACTGTATTGTTGTGGGTGTATTAAAGAGGCTTTATTTTTGTAAATTTTACATGTTCCACGCTCGGGATGTTCTGGATAGGGTTCCCCCTCCCGAGGGGTCTCGGATTGGCCCAGAGGATTATGGTTGATCAGTCGGTTAAGTGGTGCACCTGGAATGTCAAGGGGAGTAATTCGCCACTTAAAAGGAAGAAAATATTATCAAATCTTAAGAAGGAAAGAGTTGATATAGCTCTCCTACAGGAGACACACCTGTCAGATAAAGAACACTTGAAATTACGACAGGGCGGATTTGATCAGGCCTTTTTTTCTTCTTTTAGCTCAAAAAGCAGGGGAGTTGTTATTCTTGTTCGGAAGAATTTCCCTTTCAAAATCCTAAAGCAGATAAAAGACGAATCTGGACGATATATCTTGATTAAAGCCCTCATAAATTTGTACTGCCCCCCGGCACACCCCTTTAAATTTATAACGGAAGCCTTTTCAAAATTGATGGCTTTTGATGCCCGTCATATAATTATAGGGGGAGACTTTAATTGTATTATGGATCCGGAAATAGACAGGATTCCCAAGAGTACTGCAGGAGTATCTCCCAGATCTAGACAATTGATGGATCTGAACAAAGAATTAGGATTCGTCGATGTATGGAGATGTCTTCATCCACAGGGTAGAGATTTTTCTTTCTACTCTAATCCACATAAATGTCATACCAGAATTGATATGTTTTTTGCCCCCTCGATTTTTTTAAATTCCATATCATCCTGTAAAATAGGTAATATAGCAATTTCTGACCACGCTGCTGTATATATGGAAACTAAGGCGAGGAACAGTGGGACATCCCCTCGGCATTGGCGTATGGACCCCTTCTTAATGAAAGATAGTAAATTTGTAAAGTACTTCTCTGAAGAATTTAAAACTTTTTTAGAAATTAATTCAGGTACAGCTAGCAACCCGTCAATGATGTGGGAGACCATCAAAGCTTACACACGAGGCTTGATCATCTCCTACTCAGCGACCCAGAAGAAATTAAAGGGAGAACAACAGCGTCTGCTTGAAGCCCGCTTAAAAGCGGCTGAAACAGCATACACTGATAGACCTTCTATTATTAAATTGCAAAGGATTACAGCTCTTAGGACAGCTCTAAATACTACACTTACTCAAACGGCTAAGAGGGAAATATTATTTGCAAAGCAAAGGTTATATGAATATGGCGACAAACCGGGTAGATACTTAGCATTTCTTGCAAAGAAAAAAAAGGCCCCTCAGACTATTATATCTATCAAGGAAAGTACGGGTATTTTGACTCATGATCATAAAAAGATTAATGCGACCTTTAGAGAATTCTATTCTGAGTTATATAAATCACAGGATTGTGAAGATAGGACGAAGAGGATGCAGTCATTTTTAAAAATTTGACTTTTCCAGACCTAACTCCGGAACAAGTATCGGTCCTAAATGCTCCTCTTACACCCCAAGAAATAGTTGATGCAATTAGGCACCTTCAAAATGGTAAGGCGCCGGGCCCAGATGGCTTTCAAGCTGAATTCTATAAAGAATTTACAGAAATACTGGTTGGTCCACTTATGGACATGTATAACTATGTATATAGTCAGGGCTGTCTCCCGCCTTCGCTGAAAGAGGCAAATATCTCTCTTATCCTTAAAAAAGGAAAGGACCCAGAAGATTGTACATCATACAGACCAATATCCTTGCTAAATGTAGATTTTAAAATCCTCTCTAAAACGTTAGCACTGAGATTAGAAAGGATACTGCTACATATTATAAAGGAGGATCAGACGGGGTTTATTAAGGGCCGTAGATCATCCAATAATGTTAGAAGGGCTCTGAATATGATTCAAGCTTGTCATCAGGGAAAGATACCAGGAGTAGTGGTTTCATTAGACGCAGAAAAGGCATTTGATAGGGTCGAATGGTCATATTTGTTTTACACATTGGAGAGGTTTGGTGTTGGACAGGTGTTTACCAAATGGATCTCAACATTGTATAGTGATCCCAAAGCAGTTGTGGTTACCAATGGATTAGGCTCGGATAGCTTCAGTGTGGGTAGGGGCTGCCGTCAGGGATGTCCCCTCTCGCCATTGTTATTCACGCTAATAATTGAACCACTAGCAGAAGCTATACGAGCTGATCCTAATATAGTGGCCCCAAGGATTGGTACAGGTAAACATAAAATTACCCTTTATGCAGATGATGTTCTTCTATTCCTCAGTAACCCTTTGATGTCCATACCTCGCTTAATCCAAGTTATTAATACATTTAGTGCATTCTCAGGCTATAAAATTAATTTTTCAAAATCGGAGGCTATGCCAATGGGTGGCCTTGCTGTGATACCCCGCTTAGCGGACGGTTCCCTTTTTCCCTTTCGCTGGTCCCTGGAGGGTTTCTTATATTTAGGCATTTTTATTACTCCAGTATTTGGTCAGTTGTATAAGGCTAATTTTGTGTATTTATTGGAAAGGATAAGGCAGGACCTCCAGCGATGGGGAGACCTGCCAATTTCCTGGTTGGGTAGAATAGCATTAATCAAAATGAATATCCTGCCCCGTCTCCTATATCCTATGAGAATGCTTCCGGTGATGCTGCCGAGGACGGCTTTATGTAAATTATACGGCTGGCTGAGTTCCTTTATCTGGAATCATAGGCGGCCCCTCATTAAGCTGAAGAAGCTACAGCTTCCACAGGCAAGGGGTGGATTGGACTTCCCAGATTTTAGGAAATATCAATTAAGTTCCCTATTAAGTTACATAGCTGATTGGGTCTTGTCTGATCCACAATCAATCTGGTTGGACATCGAGGCTTCTCAAGTAAAATACCCACTTATTAACCTTTTATTCTCAGACAAGAGGAAAATCATTACAGATCACTGTAAAAACCCTATAATACTGAATACAATCAAGGCTTGGAATATAATGCGGCAAAATGAGGGTAATTCACATAAAACATCCCCCTATGCACCGATAGTGGGAGCATGGGGATTCCAACCGGGGTTAACAGATGCAACTTTTAAACTCTGGAGATCCAGGGGTATCTCATGTCTCGGGGATTTATTTAAAGATGGGGTCCTGATGTCTTTCGGACAGCTGCGTCAGAAATTCGGATTACCCAATGGAGACCTCTTTCGATACTTCCAAATTCGAGATTATATACAGAAGAAGACTACGTTATTAGATAGTCTTTATAAATCTGATAGAGAATGTAGTGTCCTACGACCAGTGGGGGTATCTTCCGTCAGTAATATTTATCATATACTACATGATGAAGTATCGGGAGATATGGATAATCTGCTTAAAACATGGGATCAGGATCTGGGACTAGAAATCTCCACAGAAACGTGGAATGATATCTGGGAAAATGCTAGAAGAATTACTATTTGTAACAGAACCCAGGCTATCCAGCTGAAGATACTTCATAGGGCCCATATAGCACCGGTTCGATTGGCAAAATTTAAGGCAGGAGCATCTCCAATGTGTCCTAAATGCAAAATAGAGGTGGGCACTCTTGTACATTGCTTATGGACCTGTCATAAGATCCGTAGATATTGGACTAAAGTAGCAAGTACCCTGACAGAAATTTTAGGAACGGAAATAAAAGTGGACCCCGTATCTCTCCTCTTGGGCTTTTCGAACTTTCCCTCCCTGGACACGTACGGGAAGAGACTATTTTCTATTCTTTCTTTCTGTGCAAGGAAAAATATTTTGATGAACTGGGTGGCGGAGGGCCCCCCTGGACTTTCAAATTGGCACAGACTAATTATGGAATGTATTCCCCTTGACTTCCTTACAAATATGGTGCACCGAAAGACCGAATTATTTTATAAAATATGGCAGCCCTTTTTGAATTACATAAATACAGATATTTCGGCTATCCTAACAAGGGCTTTTATTTAATTGAGATTACAAACCTGGCTGGTCCGCGGCCCCTCGGGGGAGGAATCCCGCACGAATACGGGTTTTATTATATCTGATGCTAACACATCCCGAGCATGTAAGATACTTAAATATACACTCTGGTTAGTTGTAGGTTAGATTAGTAGATAGTTGAGTTTTGTTTGTTTGTTTTTTTTCTTTTCGGTTTTTTTTTTGTTGTTTTGTTTTATTTTTGTCAAATTTTGGCTATTGTATATTTGAGCTAATTGTATATCAATGTTTATATCTGAGAGTTTTGTTTATTTTTGTAAACTTGTAAAAATGTTAAATTTCTAATAAAAATATCTATAAAAAAAAATGTTGCAATTGTACCAGCCTCCACTACTTCCTCTGGCAGCTCATTCCATACACGTACCACCCTCTGCGTGAAAAAGTTGCCCCTTAGGTCCCTTTTATATCTTTCCCCTCTCACCCTAAACCTATGCCCTCTAGTTCTGGACTCCCCGACCTCAGGGAAAAGACTTTGCCTATTTACCCTATCCATGCCCCTCATAATTTTGTAAACCTCTATAAGGTCACCCCTCAGCCTCCGATGCTCCAGGGAAAACAGTCCCAGCCTGTTCAGCCTCTCCCTATAGCTCAAATCGTCCAACCCTGGCAACATCCTTGTAAATCCTTTCTGAACCCTTTCGAGTTTCACAACATCTTTCTGATAGGAAGGAGTCCAGAATTGCACGCAATATTCTAGCAGTGGCCTAACCAATGTCCTGTACAGCCGCAACATGACCTCCCAACTCCTGTATTCAATACTCTGACCAATAAAGGAAAGCATACCAAACGCCTTCTTCACTATCCTATCTACCTGTGACTCCACTTTCAAGGAGCTATGAACCTGCACTCCAAGGTCTCTTTGTTCAGCAACACTCCCTAGAACCTTACCATTAAGTGTATAAGTCCTGCTAAGATTTGCTTTCCCAAAATGCAGCACCTCGCATTTATCTGAATTAAACTCCATCTGCCACCTCTCAGCCCATTGGCCCATCTGGTCCAGATCCTGTTGTAATCTGAGGTAACCTTCTTTGCTGTCCAGTACACCTCCAATTTTGGTGTCATCTGCAAACTTACTAACTGTACCTCTTATGCTCGCATCCAAATCATTTATGTAAATGACAAAAAGTAGAGGGCCCAGCACCAATCCTTGTGGCACTCCACTGACCACAGGCCTCCAGTCTGAAAAACAACCCTCCACTACCACCTTCTGTCTTCTACTTTTGAGCCAGTTCTGTATCCAAATGGCTAGTTCTCCCTGTATTCCATGAGATCTAACCTTGCTAATCAGTCTCCCATGGGGAACCTTGTCGAACGCCTTACTGAAGTCCATATAAATCACATCTACTGTTCTGCCCTCATCAATCTTCTTTGTTACTTCTTCAAAAAACTCAATCAAGTTTGTGAGATATGATTTCCCACACACAAAGCCATGTTGACTATCCCGAATCAGTTATTGCCTTTCCAAATACATGTACATCCTGTCCCTCAGGAGAAGATATTTCCATTAGTAGGAGAGACTAGGACCCAAGGGTACAGCCTCAGAGTGAAGGCACAACACTTCAGATCTACAATGTGGAGGAATTTCTGCAGCCAAAGGATAGTGAATCAAAGGGACCCATTGCCATAGAAGGCTGTGGAACATGTCACTGAGTGTACTTAAAACAGAGATAGATAGGTTCTTGATTAGTAAGGGATTAAAGATTACAGGGAGAAGGCAGTAGAATGGGGTTGAGAAACATATCAGCCATAATTGAAAGGCAGAGCAGACTTGAAGATTCGAATGGCCTAATTATGCTCCTATATCTTTTGGTTCAATTCCCATGTTTCTTCTGTTTTCTGTTTTCCCACATTCTTCTGTTTTCCCACAGTTCACTTCAGCTAAGTCAATTTCCATGCCCACACTGTTGCTCTGCTTTAAGTTTGAAATACTAATGTTATACTCCTTGTTTTCAAACTGAATAGAAAATGCAACCATATAATCATTGTTATCTCGGGGTGCATTTACTTGGAGTTCATTCATTAATTGTGTGTTATTTACATAATATTAAGTCTATTATAACTACTCTTTGGTCATTTCTAGAATGTGCTGCTGTAACAAACTCTCTCAAAAATATTCAATGAATTTCACATTAAGGCTAGGAGATTTATTAGACTGGCACTAACTCGATGGGCCAAAGGTTCTCTTTCTGTGCTGTAGATCTCTACAACTTCCAAATCTGATTTTCCATTTTATGTGTAGATTAAAATCAACTCTAATTATTACTGCCCCTTTATCAGAAGAGGTCAATACTTCTTCTTGTATACGCCATTTTACTTTGTGATTATTTTTAGGGGTGTGTAGACAACTCACACAAGTGACTTCTTTCCCCTGTCTCTCATCTCTATCTGAAGTGATTCTACATCCTGATCTCTATCTGTTGCACCAATACCATCTTTTTAAGAGTGATAACCCTCTGCCTTTACTTAGCTTTTATTCTTCTTCAATGTCATATGCCCGTTATCACTCAGAACCACCAATCTTTGTGACTGGTTTGTTCTTCTATGTCCTTTCCTGTCATATTACGACTTTTATTTTCCATATTTGTATTTGTGTACATACCTCATCTCTATCCCTTAATTTGTTTGAGTTACCCAAGTTTGACCCCTTAACACCTCTTCCCCCCTAACCACCCACTCCCACCGCCACCAATTTAGTTTAAAGCTTTCATGAAATCATCAGTCCCAGCATGGCTCAGGTGTAGACTGTCCCAATGGTACAGATACTACTTAGTCCAGTATTATTGCCAGTGCCCCACAAACCAGCACCTACATCTCCCATTCCAGTCATGAGCTATTCAGTCACTTCTCTAATTTTATTTATCCAACGTGACTTTGTCCCTAGCTCAGATAGTAAACCAGAGATTATTACCTTTGTACCTCTGCTTTCTAATTTAGCAACCAACTTCATACTCTGTCAGCAGAATTTCTAACCTCTTTTCTAATTCTAACCATGTTATCATTGTCAACATGAACCATGACCATGGATTCTCCAATTACCACAGCAATTTTTCTCCAACTCAGAGCAAATATCTGAAACCCTGGCACTAAATAAACAACATAACAATCCAGATTCATGTTCTTTGCTGACGAAATTATTGTTGATCCCTCCCACTATATTGTCTCCTACTACCACTATGTTCTTTCTTGCTTCCACCTCTTGAATAGTTTCCAATACCATGCTACCATGGTAATCCCTCCAACCTGCAGCCATTACTCTCATCCAAACAAGTTGAGAAAATCTAAAATTTGTTGGACATAACAAAATATGAGAATCCTGCATTTGTGCCCTCTGGGTCCCCTTATCTACATCACTTGCAAACACTCCTCTGTCCCTAACTGCTGACCAAATCAGAAGATCATTCAGATTCTGCCCTAAGGAGTGTAACCACCAGGTAATTTTCCACCTGATGTTGTACAATGCCTGAAACTCAGCTTCCAGCTCAATAACTGAGCCAAACCTCCTATTCCACAAGCACTTACCACACATGTTTTTGCCCTGGCTCAAACCAGTATCCTAACGTTCCCACATGCTGCATTGCAGCACATATTTAGAAAGTCATGTAATATGAAACAGTGAACTCATATCTAAATAACAACTTGTTTTCAAATTTATAATTACTGTGGAGAATAAGGAAGAAAATCTCTTTGAAGACAGGGGCAAAGAAAAAAGGTCAGCTTTGTTAGCTGAACAATACTTGGCTGAGTGTATTCCCTGTTTTGTAAAACCTGCATAATGTTTGAACTAAGTTACTCAGTTTAAAAACAGGTTCAGGATACCACCTTCAAATCGTTTCATCTTAATTGCACGCAGGGAATTTGGCTTATATTCTTCTGGCTCTGTATGAAGTATATTAAGAAAAGGTCAGTCAAGCCATGCTGTTCATTGGGAAAGTATAAGCAGATGGGAATTATTCAGGTGATAGAAACAATTAACCTATTACCAAGCATACGAAACACAATTGCCAATCATCTACATTCTGTGCAGATGGTCAATACTCCGATTTCAATTCATGCTGATTCACATCCTCAGATACTAGCTTACTCTATTTTGTTTCATAATGTTCTGTGAATTTTCTTTATGCTATACAAATGATGTTTCAAATACATGTAAGCTACATTTTTCAACTTAAATTCTTGAATTTTAAACAAAGAGTTGCATTTATGGAGCTTCCCATGACCACTGAACACCTTAAAGCACTTTACAGCTAATTAAGTACTTTTTGAAATGAGGCCATGCACTGTTGTAATGTGGGAAGCATGGCAACCAATATATGCACAGCAAATTCCTACAGACTATGTGATAATTTCAAGATAATCTCTTTTCATTATATTGTTTTGATGAATAAATATTGGTCGGGACCCAGGATAACTCTCCTGTTTTTCTTCAAAATACTGCCTAATTGAAACTTTTACAGCCACTTTAGCAGTCTGCAGTTTAATGTTTTATATAAAAAGCAGCACTCCTGAAAGTGTCAGCCCTGGTTTTCATGCTTGTACACTGGCATGACTTAATGCTAAACTTGTGCTAGATTTTTCAGAGTTCACAATGACAGTTACCTAATATAGGCAGTTGACTATTAATTGTCTGAAAAACCATCTTAGCATTTTTTAAACTCCACATTCAAAGAAACAATGTAAGCATGTAGAACAACATATTTCTCGTATCATGTTTGATTACTATCTTATCCTCAAAACGATTTCCAAACTCTCAGTTCAAATTGGGCGTCTGCCAAAACTTAGATTCTCTGTAGGCTTTGAGAACAAGTTGAGCTCTTCACAACACAGAAAGCTTGTTTTCAAGTTAAAACCAAAAATTAAAGTTCACACATTGCCAAACATTTGTCTAAATGTTTGAATTTCTGTGTCAAAATAATTTTATATCTTTGATGTTTGCAAACAACATCCTGTTTTACCTATGATTTGATGCAAATGGAAGGGATGCATTCATTGTAACAGGCATGGAATCTCTATAAATATATTTAAAATGTCAATGGAGGTAAGGAACTTGTGCAGCATTATGACCTCTTCTCTAATTGTGCTAAAGGGACCTTCGAGGAGAAAGTGAGGTCTGCAGATGCTGGAGATCAGAGCTGAAAATGTGTTGCTGGAAAAGCGCAGCAGGTCAGGCAGCATCCAGGGAACAGGAGAATCGACGTTTCGGGCATAAGCCCTTCTTCAGGTATTAGAAACTATTCAAGACGTGGAAGCAAGAAAGAACATTGTGGTAATAGGAGACAATATAGTGGGAGGGATCAACAATAATTTCGTCAGCAAAGAACATGAATCTGGATTGTTATGTTGTTTATTTAGTGCCAGGGTTTCAGATATTTGCTCTGAGTTGGAGAAAAATTGCTGTGGTAATTGGAGAATCCATGGTCATGGTTCATGTTGAGGGACCTTCACCTACTCTTTCTGCTTCTTTTCCAAGTCTCCTGCGTGACATTGCATGGCAGCTTTGTCTCACAACGCCCATCAGACAGGCAGTTTGATGAAGGAAGCACTCTTAATTTGCTGACTATTCACACTTCAGTACAGCCCAGATTTGTCAGCCATGGTCTTTGAGAAAGCAGCAACAGCTGTTGTCTGTTCACAGAGTTGTTGTACCTTATACTGTTTGATTTTAACTAAACATGGGAAGAGGTCGGTTTCATGTTCCAACTTCTCACTTATTTTGGTATTTTCTGTCTTCATCAATATCTAGTTCTAGCTTTGGGGCTAACAGTGGTTTTGTGCTATATATTGTGTAGTATAGGACTGCAGGGCTTTTAAAAAAAACAAAACTGTGGATGCGAGAAATTAGAAACAAAAACATAAATTGCTAGAAAAGCTCAGTAGGTCTGGCAGCATCTGTGGAGAGAAAGCAGAGTTAATGTTGTGGGTTGAGTGACCTTTCTTCAGAACTCAGGCTTTCCTGCTGGCCATCACTCGTCCTTTCTAGCTTATTTATTAATCGCCTGAGCATTTTATTTTCCTTATTCAGCTGCAAAGCACACAGGTAGACTCTTACATTAGCATCCACATAAGTTTCTTTTTAAATCATTGTTCTATATTTGTTGTTGTAAAGTTTTATGAAATGTTTTTCCACAATATCTGTCAGCACTGGATGAACTTGCCAGGCAGATCATGTTGTTGACTAACAGCAAAAACCCTTCAAGAGCACCATTTTAAGACCTTTTTAACCTTCATCCAGATTCGTTGCTGGTTTGTGCTGTTTGGTTGCTCGTTAACTTTTTGGCTTTTAAGGCTGTTTTCTGAATTCTGCAAATAAATTCTGATTTCTTGGATAAACTCTGTGCTGATACAGGTCTGCTTTTATGTGCACACTTTCAGATTTCATCCAAGAGAACAATTTTGCGTGCATTAATTGCAACAACTCCTTAGTCTCAAGGGATGCTTTTTGCCAACAGAGATTTCTTCAAGTCAGAATGTTCTTTATTTTCAAAACAGTAAGTGATTATTTCTTAGAACTCAGAAGTCAAAAATGAGGGAGAGCAGAGGAGAGGTAGTTGTTTTATAAACAGTCTGATTAGTCAATCACTGATCGGAAAATTGTCAGATGAACAGGCCCCTTCAGAGAATCATATAGCATAGAAACAGGGTGTAGAATCCTTACAATGTGGAAACAGGCCATTGGCCCAACAAGTCCACACCAATCCTTCACAGAGTAACTCCCCCAGACCCATTCCCCTACATTTACCTCTAACTAATGCACCTAACCTACATATCCCTGAATGCTATGGGCAATTTAGCATCGGCAATTCACTTAACTTGCACATCTTTAGATTGTGGGAGGAAACCAGACCACCCAGAGGAAATCCATGCAGACACAAGGGGAATGTACAAACTCCACAGAGACAGTTGCCTGAAGCTGGAATTGAACTCAGGTCCCTGGTGCTGTGAGGTAGTTATGCTAACCACTGTGCCAGCCCTTTGGCCTATCATATTTATGTCGACCAAAATACTCTAAACTACTCTAATCCCATTTACCTGGACTTAGTTCATAGCCTACTGTACCCCAGCATTTTCAGTACTCACCAGATGTACTTTTTAAAAATACAGGGACAAAATTGATAAAGGAATTCACAGTAAAGTGTCTGTTCGGTCTCAAAATGCAGTCCAATTAGGCAAGGAACCACTTTATTTTCTTTAGCTTTGGGCTAGCCACAACCAGAAATCTGACAGAAAAGTACCCCATTAATGTCAGATGTTGAAGGATGAATTTATTTCATTTTTTGCTCACTGAGGAATTTGAAGGTGAGTTTTGATAAGAATTACCAGCTTCTATACTCTTTAAACAAGGAAATGACTGATTCAAATGTCACTGGAGTATTTTCAGTTTGTTTGAAACATTGAATGAATGAATGATTCGAATGAATGATTTTATTGTCAAGTATACAGAAAAAAACAGTAAAATACAGTGAGGCATTTTTCTACTGTTGGCACAATCCAGCACCATAGGTAAAAGAAAGTCCGTCAGTCCTGAGCCAGCTCATCATCAATGATGTCTATGCCACCATCCCTCCTCCACTGCCTCTACATTGGACCCAATGAATGTTAAAGTCACCATCCTTCAGGCACCATCTTCTGCTGCTGGTCCAATTCTCCTCTCCCACCATACTGCACCAGACTCACCAATGTCAAAGTTGCATCTATTGCTGCAAGACCCATGTCATCGATGATGTTCTGATGCCCTTCCGCCACCATTTTGCTGCCGCCAGTGCAGAACCCAACCCCCAAGAAGTCATAGTGTCATAGACTCCTCGAGCATGGAGACAGGCCCTTTGGCCCAAACTGGTCCATACCGGCCAAAAGGGCCATCCACGCTAACCCCATTTCCCTCCCCTTGGCCCATACCCTTCTAATCCTTTCCTATCCATGTATTTGTCCAAATGTCTTTTAAATGTTATTAATGTACTCGCCTCAACCACTTTCACTGGCAGCTCATTCCAAATGCATACCACCTCTGTGTCAAAAAGTTGCCTCAGGTTCGCTTTTATTCTTTCCCCTCTGACCTTAAACTGATGCCCTCTCATCCTCAATTCCCGAACCCTGGGAAAACGATTAAGTGCATTCACCCTATCCATGCCTGTTATGACCTTGTACAACTCTATCAGGTCCTCCTCACACACCTACGCTCGACAGAAAAAACTTCCTAGCTTGTCCAATCTCTCCCTATAACTCAGAACCTTAGTCCTGGCAACGTCCTTGTAAATTTCTTCTGCACTCTTTCCAGTTTAATAACATCCTTCCGATAGCAAGGTGACCAAAACTGAACACAATACTCCAAGTGTGGACTCCTGTATAACTGCAACATAACTTCCCAACTTCCACACTCAATGCCCTGACTGATGAAGGCCAGTATACCAAAAGCCTTCTTCACTGCCCTGTGTACCTGTGACTCCATTTTCAAAGAACTGTGAACCTGAACTCCAAGATCCCTCTATTCCACTACACTCCTTAAGGCCTGACTATTCACCATGAAACTCCTACCTTGATTTGATTTTCCAAAATACGAAACCTCACACGTATTTATATTAAACTCCATTTGCCATTTCTCAGCTCGCTTCCCCAGCTAATCAAGGTCCTGTTGCAATTTCTGATAACCTTCCTCACGGTCCACGATACCGCCTACTTTAGTGTCCTCAGCAAAGCTACTAATCATGCCTTATACATTCTCATCCAAATCATTGATTTCGAAAGCAAACAGCAATGTGCCCAGTACTAACCCCTGAGGCACTCCACTAGTCACAGGCCTCCAGTCCGATAAACATCCTTCCACTATTAACCTCTGCTTCCTACCAACAAGCCAATTTTGTATTCAATTTGCCAGCTCACCCTGGATTCCATGCGATCTAACCTTCCAGAGCAGCCTACCATGTGGAACCTTATCAAAGACATTACTGAAATTCATAAAGTCAATGTCTACCACCTTGCTCTTATCAACCTTCCTGGTCACTTCATCAAAACCCCTGACAAATTTGTGAGACATGATCTCCCATACACAAAGCCATGCTGACTACTCCTAATCAAACCCTGTCTTTCCAAATGCCTGTGTATCTTACCCCACAGAAGCTTCTCAAGTAACTTATCCACCACAAATATGAGGTTTACTGGTCTATATTTCCCAGGCTTTTCTTTGCAGCCCTTCTTGCATAATGGCACAATATTCGCTACCATCCAGTCTTCCAGGACCTCACCTATGGCTAACGATGTTGCAAAAAATATCATGATTTGGAGGTGCCGGTGTTGAACTGGGGTGTACAAAGTTAAAAATCAGGTGGGTGAAGGAGCAGCGCTCTTAAAGCTAGTGCTTCCAAATAAACCTGTTGGACTATAACCTGGTGTTGTGTGATTTTTAGCAAAAATATCAGCTGGGACTCCCGCAATTGCTTCTCTAGCCTCTTGCAGTGTTCTTGGATATATCTGGTCAAGACCAGGAGATTTATACATTCTAATACATCCAACACCTCCTCTTCTGTGATTTGCACTGTCCCCAAGATATCACCTCAAACTTGCCCAAGTTCCCAAGTCTTATCTCTTTCTCCACAGTAAACGCAGAGGAGAAATATTCAGTGAGAATCTCGCCCATCTTCTGAGGTTCTACACATACATGTCCATTTTGGTCCTTGAGGGGTCCTATTCTCTTTCTAGTTATTCATTTTTCCTTTAATATATTTAAAGTGCCTCTTTTGATTCACCCTAATCTTCTCAGACAATTTTATCTCGTGTCCACTTTTCGCCCTCCTGATTTTTTTCTTCAGTAAATTCTTGTATTCCCTGTATAACTCCAAGGATTCCCTTGGTCTAGCTGCCTGCACCTGAGCTACAATATCTCTTGTCATCCAGGGTTTCCTATTTGGTGAAAGTGAGGACTGCATATGCTGGAGATCAGAATCAAAGTGTGTAGTGCTGGAAAAGCACAGCTGGTCAGGCTGCATCTGAGGAGCAGGAGAGTCGACATTTTGAATACAAGCTCTTCATCAGGAGTGATGAAGAGCTTGTGCCTGAAACATCGATTCTCCTACGCCTTGGATGCTGCCTGGCCAGCTGTGCTTTTCCAGCACCACACTTTTTGACTAGGGTTTCCTATTCACTGACCCTCAGGTGCCAACTGTTGCCTCTGGGCCTATCTTGCTCACATTACCTCCACTGATGTAGCAGCCACCAATGTTAGGTCCTGTGCTCATCCTGGGAAAGTAAGTAGGGGCTCACTTGAGTCTGTGATGGGTTCACTCACTGCCACCATGAATTCTATGCTGGGATCCCTTGAGTCCACACTGCGCCCCTTCGAGTCTGTAGTGGGCTCACTCTAGGCCGTGCTGGGCCCACTCACCCCTACCAATGCCATCCAAGAACAGGACAAGAGGTAAGTAAATAAAGTGGAAAAACACAAGGAAAGAGACAAAAAAGAAAGAAAAACTTTTGGAACGGACAAGCCCCAGCTCAGAAGCCCTACTCCACCACCATTATTACAGATGTTCATGGGGTGGAATTTAAGCCATGGCATGCATTTCCAATTGTGGTGCACGAAGTGACTGTCACTTCCACTCTCTTGGCTTTTACTGGTTCCTATGCAATTACAATTAAAATTTAAAGTGCTGGCAGCCTGAATGGGAGACAAATGTAATTACATGGTGGGGGGAACCTTTTCAGTGGTGAAAGCTGCCATCAGCTGACAATAATTACATGTGGGCTACAAAAGAACTTCCTAGGCAAACAGGGAAGCTCTTCATCATAGCCACAACTTTGCTGTTTTTTTGGCCATGAACATATGACCAAAAGGTGGCTTTGCCTTGTTTCAGATTTAAATGTCACTAAGAGATATTTCATGGTACGCTGGATTCATTTTATTCAGATCTATGTTATCGTCACTTGTCGGGACTACTTTAGGCAGAGAGCTAAATGTTCTGGCACACTTAATGTTTCGCATATATTGATAGTTACAGGAGAGTTAGGGACATTTTCTTCACTGTGAACGAGATAATGGGCAGAATTTTCATTTCTGAGGCTGCGTGGAGTGGGTCCAAAAAAGTAATACTGCTCAGTTACAGCTTGTGTTTTCACAGCAATTACATTCCTTTATGCTCATCACATATTCGAGCACAGGTAAAGCAGCAAATTTTAATGGAGGGTAAGCAGAAAGTTCTGAAGCCTACTGGGACTTTCCAGGTGCTAAGGTTAAAAGTGTCCAGACTTTTACTGTCTGCAAACCATCAGCATTGACACACCTGGGAATGTGAGAGAGCTGCTGAATGTAGTTCCACACTTTAATGACACCTGCCTGGAGGTTCTCTTGTCAGCTGTCTGGGAGAGAAGGGCTATACTGTTTCTGAGGGTTTACAAAAGAAAACCATCCTAAATCACCAAGATAGTACAGAACAAAGTGGCAGCAACAGACAGCACTCTGGACAATCGGAGGTGAGACTAGATAGAGTCCCACAAGAGATGAATGATCTCTTGTGCACCATAATGATGAGTGTTACTTTGTACTCAGTCCTCAGACAAGGATGCTCAGAGGCATGGTACATTGGGGAAACTGAGCAAAGGCTACGACAATGGATGAATGGGCACCGCACAACAATCAACAGACAGGAGGGTTCCCTCCCAGTGGGGAACACTTCAGTGGTCCAGGACATTCAGCCTCGGACCTTCGGGTGACCATCCTCCAAGGTGGACTTCGGGACAGGCAGCAGAGGAAAGTGGCCGAGCAGAGACTGATAGCTAAGTTCGGTACCCATAGGGAGGGCCTCAACCGGGACCTTGGGTTCATGTCACATTACAGGTGACCACCATTGCACTACACACACACACAGATACTCCTAAACACACACACTCTCACACACACACTCCAATACACACATACACACGGACACATACACACAGACACGCACACAGACACCCACACTCACACATGCACCCCCTCACAGGCTTAAGACACTCTGCACTCACTACACACACACATACACTTTCTCACACTCACAACCCCCAACCCGGACAGACGCACACACACACAGACAGACAAAGACCCACATGCACACATATATTTTGTGGGGTAAATTTGTACTTGCAGGGTTACATAGTACTTTGCTCAAAAACTGCATGCATTCATGTCGAACTCTGAGCTCAAAAACTGCATGAATTCATGTAAAACTTTGTTATCTCGCTTTTTAGATTAGAATAAATCTAAACATCATGGCATAGACAGAGAACACAGGGGGCCAACACCTTCAACATATTGTCTAGCTATCACCATTGTTAACAGCTAACCCGAGAATGCAACCTTTTTAAAAAAAGTTTTGTGATTTACACATGAAAGAAGTGAAACTATCACTGTATTCTAACAGATGAAAGGCTTAACAGACAATCAATTTTTCAATGTATAATTTCAGTTACATCACACTGTAAATTTTTGCTATAAATTCTGTGTGTTAGGCTTGAGCCCTCAACTACCACCTGATGAAGGAGCGTCGCTCCAAAAGCTAGTGTGCTTCCAATTAAACCTGTTGGTCTATAACCTGGCGTTGTGTGATTTTTAACTTTGTACACCCCAGTCCAAAACCGGCATCTCCAAATCATGACTTTATTTTTCTATAAGTGTGAATTAACATTGTAAGCTGGCAGCTGCATAGGGCTTTCATGCAAGAATTTAGGTTGCAGACATCTCCATCGCATGCCACATGTGTAATAAATGGCTGTTACTTCATTGTACATACCCATATTGTTCAACGTAAAGCACAGTGCTATGCCTCTCTTCCACCTGCCAATTCACGCTTAAAACAAAAAAGGAACTACAGAGCTCAGCAGCTCATGCACTAACTGCTCATTAGCCTTTCATGACAATCAGGAGAACATACACATCACATAACTTCTCACCAAAATCTTGCATGGGCTAATGACAATACTTCTAAATTTGGTTTCAGGATGAACACTTCACACAAATATCAGACATACACATCATGTAAAGCTTTATTGCTAGCAATCAATTCTAGCTCTTTGACAACATTGAACCAGCTTTCATTCAGAACACTTTAACTATTTACTTCCCGCATTACTACATTCTTCTTAAAAGCATTGCACATAGACAATTAGTTCAGGGGATTCAAATTTAGAACATAGAACATAGAACAATACAGCACAGAACAGGCCCTTCGGCCCTCGATGTTGCGCCAACCTGTGAACTATTCTCAGCTCTATTCAGAACTATTCCCCCCTACACTATCTCAAAATCATCCATGTGCTTATCTAAGGATTGTTTAAATCTCCCTAATGTGGCTGAGTTTACTACATTAGCAGGTAGGGCATTCCACGTCCTTACCACTCTCTGCATAAAGAACCTGCCTCTGACATCAGTCTTAAATCTATCAGCCCTCAATTTGTAGTTATGCCCTCTTGTACAAGCTGACGTCATCATCCTCGGAAAAAGTCTTTCACTGTCTACCCTATCTAATCCTCTCATCATCTTGTATGTCTCTATCAAATCTCCCCTTAACGTTCTTCTTTCCAATGAGAACAGACCCAAGTCTTTCAGCCTTTCCTCATAAGACCTTCCCTCCAGACCAGGCAACATCCCGGTAAATCTCCTCTGCACCTTTTCCAATGCTTCCATATCCTTCCTGCAATGAGGCGACCAGAACTGTACACAATATTCCAAGTGAGGCCGCACTAGCATTTTGTATAGTTGCAGCATGATATTGCAGTTCTGGAACACAATCCCTCTACCAATGAAACCTAACACACCGAATGCCTTCTTAAAAGCACCTGGCTGGCAACTTTCAGGGATTTATGCACACGGACTCTAAGATCCCTCTGCACATCCACACTACCAAGAATCTTTCCATTGACCTAGTACTCTGCCTTCCTGTTATTCTTCCCAAAGTGCATCACCTCACATTTAGCTGCATTTGCCACCTCTCAGCCCAATTCTGCAGTTTATCAAAGTCCCCCTGCAACCTATAACATTCTTCCAACCTGTCCACTACTCCACCGACTTTAGTGTCATCTGCAAATTTACTAATCCATCCACCTGTGCCTGCATCTAAGTCATTTATAAAAATGACAAACAGCAGTGGTCCCAAAACAGATCCTTGTGGAACACCACTAGTAACCGGACTCCAGGCTGAATATTTTCCATCAACTGCCACTCGCTGCCTTCTTCCAGAAAGCCAGTTTCTAATCCAAACTGCTAAAACACCCTCAATTCCATGCCTCTGCATTTTCTCCATCAGCCTACCATGTGGAACCTTATCAAAGGCTTTACTGAAGTCCATGTATACCACATCAATTGCCCGACCCTCATCTACATGCTTGGTCACCTTCTCAAAAAACTCAATGAGGTTTGTGAGGCATGACCTGCCCTTGACGAAACCATGTTGACTATCTGAAATCAAATTGTTGCTTGCTAGATGATTATAAATCTTATCTCTCATAATCCTTTCCAAAACCTTTCCTACAACAGAAGTAAGGCTCACTGGTCTATAATTACCTGGGTCATCTCTGCTGTCCTTCTTGAACAAGGGCACAACATTTGCAATTCTGAAGTCCTCAGGTTCTAAATCTGTAGACAATGACGACTCAAATATCAAAGCCAAAGGCTCTGCTATCTCCTCCTTAGTTTCCCAGAGAATCCTCAGATAAATCCCATCCAGCCCAGGGGACTTGTCTACTTTCACTCATTCTAGAATTGATAACACCTGTGCGTAACTAACCTCGATCCTTTCTAGTCTAATATCTCGTATCTCATTTTTCTCCTCTACAATATTCTCCATTTCCTTAGTGAACACTGATGAGAAATGTTCATTTAGCACCTCTCCGATCTCTACAGGGTCCACACTCAACTTCCCACTTCGGTCTTTGACTGGCCCTATTCCTACCCTAATCATCCTTTTATTCCTCACATACCTATAAAAAGCTTTAGGGTTCTCCTTTATTCTATTTGCTAAAGACTGCTCGTGTCCTCGCTTTCCTCTTCTTAACTCTCTCTTTAAATCCTTCCTAGCTGATCTGTAACTCTCCATCGCCTCATCTGAACCATCTTGCCTCATCAACACATAAGCCTCCTTCTTCTTCTTAACAAGAGATGCAATTTCTGCAGAAAACCATGGTTCCCTTACCTTATCACTTCCTCCCTGTCTGATCGGGACATACCTATCAAGGACACGCAATATCTGTTTCTTAAACCAGCTCCACATTTCGATTGTCTGCATCCCCTACATTTTGCTACCCCATTCCATGCATCCTAATTCTTGCCTAATCGCATTATAATTGCCCTTGCCCCATCGGTAACTCTTGACCTGTGGCATGTACCTATCCCTTTCAATCACTAAACTAAACGTAACTGAATTATGATCACTCTTTCCAAAGTGCTCACCTACAACTAAATCAAACACCTGGCTTGGTTCATTACCAAGCACCAGATCCAGTGTGGCCTCCTCTCTTGTCGGCCTTTCGATATACTGTGTCAGGAAACCCTCCTGTACACATTAAACAAAAACTGATCTATCTGACGTATCAGAGCTATAACATTTCCAGTCAATGTTGGGGAAGTTAAAATCCCCCATAATGACCACCCTGTTCCTTTCACTCCTACTCAAAATAATTTTGCTAATCCTCTCTTCCACCTCCCTGGAACTCTGTGGAGGCCTATAAAAAAATCCAAGCAGTGTGACCTCTCCTCTCCTGTTTCTAACCTCAGTCCACACTACGTCAGTAGACGAGTCCTCATCAAAACTTCTCTCAGCTACCGTTATACTGTCTTTGACTAACAAGGCCACACCTTCCCCTTTTACCGCCATGCCTGTTTTTAATGAAAGATCTAAACCTTGGAACCTGCAACATCCATTCCTCACCCTGCTCTATCCATGTCTCGAAATGGCCATAACATCGAAGTCCCAGGTACCTATCCGTGCTACAAGCTCACTTACCTTACTTTGGATACTTCTGACATTGAAGTAGACACACTTCAAACCAGTTTGCTGTCTGCTAGCACATTCCTGTGACCCTTAAATCCTGTCCCTGTCCTTCCTACTCTCATCCTTCTGTGCACTGCAACTACACCTCCGGTTCCCATCCCCTAACTGAGCTAATTTAAACCCATCCAAATAGCACCAGCAAATTTCCCACCCAAGATATTAGTACCCCTCTGGTTCAAGTGAAGACTGTCCTGTTTGTACAAGTCCCACCTTCCCCAGAATGAGCCCCAATTATCCAAAAACCTGAAACCCTCCCTCTTGCACCATTCTTGCAGCCACGTGTTCAGCTGATATCTCTTCCTTGCCTCGCTATCACGTGGCACGGGTAACAAACCAGAGATAACAACTCTGTTTGTTCTAGCTCTCAGCTTCCACCCTAGCTCCCTGAAATCCTGCCTTACATCCCTATCCCTTGTCCCACTTATGTTGTTGGTACCTACATGGACAACAACTTGAGGCTGGTCACCCTCTCCCTTCAGGACCCCAAAGATACGATCTGAGACATCATGGACCCTGGCACCTTGAAGGCAACACACCAACCGTGAGTCTCATTTGTTCCCAACAAACCTTCTATCTGAGCCTTTAACTATTGAGTCCCCAGTGACTAACACTCTCCTCCTTTCCCTCCTTCCCTATTGTGCAACAGGGACAGGCTCTGTGCCAGAGATCTGGGCCCCACTGCTTGCCCCAGGTAAGTCGCCCCCCCCAACAGTATCCAAAACGGTATACGTGTTTTTCAGGGGAACGACCACAGTCACCCAGCTTTCTTCTTGCCTAGGAGTAACTACTTCCCTGTAACTCCTATCTATCACAGCCTCTGTGTTTATCAATGCAGGCATAGACCTCATGTACCCATGCTACCGTCTCCTAATACTTCTCTTCTTTTGCAAGAAATGAATGTATGTAACCAATGTGATCATGCACAGATTATTGTGTGGAATGCTTCTCTTAAGGGTCTGTGCACTGTTTCTCGGACCAGACTGCTGACCTGACAAATGAGCAAGAGGAACATGTTTGCAGATTAGTTATGTCCAGACATTTGATGAGAAAGCATCCAGCAGCTATTACCAACTGCCTATCAAGATTTTAAATGAAACTTTAGGTAACAGTAGTCCATTGCTACAATAACAAATCTTTATATTTATCTCTGCAATCTCCAGAACCAGAGCCACAGCCCGAAGAGCGAAAGTTCCAAACCCCAAACCTGTGTCTCCCAGCACTGCAGAAGACATCTCTGAGGAGAAATAGTCTGGACCTTCAGTGGATATGTTAAGACATTCCACTCACCCTCCAACAGCTCGCAAACATTCACCTTGGTGGGAAATATATCTCAAGTAGGCTGGAGGCCACAGGATGGACAGTCCAAAAGCCAAAGGAGGAAAAAATGGCCAATGTCCCTGTCACTCAGAAGTGGTTTGGACTATGGTACGATCGGTTCAGTTCAAATTGGAAAAAACAACTGGAGTCGCTGCAGGTACTGAGACCCAATCTGATTGTGAACATGTGAGCATTTCAGTTTCTATCCCAACTGCTCTAAACATATGAACAATTTTCTCTCATTTCCTTTCTATCCCCTTTAAACAGCTGAGCTCCAGGTTGAAATCCTATTGGCTGTTGCTGAGTCTCTAGCTCAAGTTGAGTGAGGGTCATTCCCCATTGTGAGGTCAGAGGCCCAGCCACAGGGTCAGGAGACTCAGAGGCCTGACCCAACAGCATGGTTTCTGTAGGATATCCAGGTCTCAATGTTCCCTACTGGGAAATGCTCAACTAAAAAGGAACCATCATGGGGCTCACTGTGGACTACACAGTGTGTTATGAAGGTGGAGAGGTACTGTACCTTTAAGGGAGTTGAAAAGCTAGCAAGAACAGCACAAAGTGTTCTGAACAAGATAACAATGTCGAAAAACAATGATGAACAAGGTAACTTAGTCAAAACCCATAGTACAGCTGTGTTGCTGTGGAACAAAAGCAAATTCGAATTCAGTCACTCAGTTTAAATTATGACCCAAGACACCAGAATCCAATCAAAATTGAATTTAGTATTTTGATAAACTTAAAACCAATGAAATTATCCTTTTTTTTGCGTATAAAACTGGACAAGAGAGACAATTTGAATTTGAGAAGTTGTGACTTAGTTAGCAAAGTCAAGTTAACAGGATGGAGATTAAAAGAGAAGGTAGTGATATATACAAATATGTCAAAACTCTGCCACATTTTGATGAGAAAGATGTTGAAGCCTTCTTTATTTCATTTGAAAAATTAGCTAGGCAGATGGAGTGGTCTGAGGACTTATGGGTAATGTCAGTTCAGGCTAAACTGGTAGGCAGAGCAAGTGAGGTATTTGCCGTACTGTCAGATGAGGGGTCAAGAGATTAGGAAAAGGTTAAACAGGCTATTTTAAGTGCTTATGAATTGGTACCAGAAGCATATAGACAGCGGTTCCGAAACATAAAGAAGGAACCAGGTCAGACTTACATTGAGTTCGAAGGAATTAAACATAATCATTTTGATAGATGGATGCGAGATTTAAAGATAAATAGAACCTATGAGGCTCCAAAAGAAATTATTCTGCTGAAAGAGTTTAAAAGCTCACTTCTAATGATGAGAAGAATTCATGAAGTGGAACAGAAAGTTCAGGAAGTGAGAAGAGCAGCAGAATTAGCAGATGAACAGATGTTGGTGCATAGGCCAAGCATCCGGCCAGAATTTCATCCTGTGAGGGATAGAAGTTGGGAGAAGGGGAGATCCTACACTACGAAACAAAGAGTAGAGAACACTGGTAAGAGTTTACCACAGGTTAAAAAAGAAGCCCAAGAGGGTGGAAAGGAGATGAAAGATTAGATTAGATTTCCTACGGTATGGAAACAGGCCTTTCGGCCCAACAAGTCCACACTGACCCTCCGAAAAGCAACCCACTCAGACCTATTCCCCTACATTTACCCCTGACTAATGTACCTAAGACTACGGGCAATTTAGCATGGCCAATTCACCTAATCTGCACATCTTTGGTGTTTGCACACCTTCGGCCTCTGGTGTTTCCACTGTGGTAAAGTGGGGCACGTAAAGTCACAGTGCTGGTCAATAAAGAAAAGAACTGTGGGAAAAGATGTGGTAAACGAAGCTAAGCCAGTGGCATTAGTGAAAGTAGTAAAGGAGAACCCAAGAATAGCCGAGGAGCTGCAGGAGAGTGCACAGCCTAGGCAGAGGCTGGGTATGGAGTTAGTACCTGATCTCTATAAAGAATTTGCCTGTGTGGGTAAAGTTTACTCAGAAAGAAAAGGGGGAGAAGGACAATAAGTTATAATTTTGAGAGATACAGGATCTAACCAGTAAGAGATGAATGAATTTGCATTCTTTCTGATCTGTTACCCGCGAGTGTGGTAATTTGTGGGATAGATGGACAGAAATTTAGCGTTCCCCTATGTAAGGTCAGGTTGGAGTGCCAACTCAAGACTGGGGAAGTAACAGTGGGAGGGATTGACAGAGTAAAAACAATGACTGCAGATGCTGGAAACCAGATTCTCGATCAGTGGTGCTGGAAGAGCACAGCAATTCATTGACAGAGTGTCAGTTCCTGGAACCCGATTTGTTCTTGGGACACTCTTTTTGTGGAGAAGCCCAAGGAAGACCTAGAAATTGAGAAGTTAAAACAGAAATATCCTGGTATTTTCCCAGACTGTGTAGTAACCAGATCCCACTATCATAAGTCATAGCACAAAGCAAAAATGAAAGAGAAAGATGAAGGAGTCGAGGTTCAGTTAGCGGACATCCTGTTTGATGTAATGGTGCAGGAAAACCCTGAACAGGCAGAGGGTCAGACAGAAGTATTTATTCCTGAAGGCTAAGGAACTTGCAACAGAAACAAGATGATAAAAGATATATATGTAGATGAGTAATCTGAAAAGGAAGCAGACAGTATTCCGGAGGGTTATTATCTGAAAGATGGAATCCTAAGACAGAAATGGAGACCACGGCAGGTTGTACAGAGGAGAAATAGGCCAAAGTGCACCAGATTGTGTTGCTGGTAGCATACAGACAGGAGGTGTTATGAGAAAGATCAAAATACCATAAGACATATGAGTGGAGGTAAGGCCATTCGGCCCATCGAGTTCACTCCACCATTCAATCATGGCTGATGGGCATTTCAATGCCACTTACCCGCACTCTCCCCATTTTTCTAAAGTCAATGGTAGGTCAATGAACTACCTGTAGGAAGTTATCTCGGGGTACGAAAGACTCAGGCTAAGGTACAAAATCATTTTATTGGTCAGGAATGCACAAGGATGTGGTTAACTTTTGCTGTGCATGTCATACGTACCAAATGGTAATAAGCCACAAGTGGTAACAAAACCAGCTATTCCTGCATTTGAAGAAACTTTCACGTGGGTTATAATTGATTGTGTCAATTCCTGAGAACTAAAAGTGGGAACCAGTACTTGTTAACCATAATGGATGAGTCTCCAGATTTCTAGAGGCAATTCCATTACGGAGTATCAAGGCAAAAACAGGTGGGAGAGGAGTTAGTAGCTTTCTACAAGGTATGGGTAACCCAGAGAGATTCAATCAGGCCAAGGGTCAAATTTTACTGCTAGGCTGTTTAAGGAGGTTATGGATAGCTGAGGTATACAGCTCTTTAAATCCAGTGCGCATCATCCTGAATCCCAGGGAGCTTTAGAAAGGCATCATACCTATTTTGAGAGCATATTGTCAGGATTACCCAATCGATTGGGATAAAGATATCCCATTTGTATTGTTTGCCATTAGAGATGCCCCAAATGAAACTACTCAGTTCACCCCCTTCAAGTTAATACTCGGGCATGAAGTGAGAGGCCCTTTGAAATTAATTAATGAAAAACTGACAGGACCAAAGTCGGAGATCTCACACTTAGATTATGTATTGGAGGTGAGGGAGAGATTAAATTGATAGGTGAGTTAGCTAAAGAGGGCACAGCATAGAATGAAGCAGGTGGCAGGTAAAAGCTCTGAGACTCAGACGTTTTTCCAAGGGGATGATGTGTTACTACTGTTACCAATGATAGGAGATCCCTTCAAAGCCATGTTTAGTGGTCCCTATCAAATTTAGAAAAACATTGAGTCAGGTGAACTATCTAGTAAAGATGCAAGATAGGAAAAAAAGGTATCGGGTATGTCATGTGAACATGTTGAAACCGTGTTATACTAGAGAGAAAGAATTGGAGAAACAGGTATTAGTTACTGCCCTACACAGAGAGGAGTCAAATACAGGTGGTGTGGATTTTAATGTGCCTCAAAATATATTGAAAATGAAGAAGTCCTTGAGGAGTGGGATAAGTTAGTAAACTATCTGTCTCAGGAGCACAGATGAAAGATTTATTACTGCAGTATAAGGACCTATGTAAGAATCAGATGGGGAGGACTAATGCTTTTGTACATGAAGTAGACGTAGGGAATACTGCCCCGATAAAACAACACCCCTATCGGCTTAATCCTTTCAAAGGCTCCAGAAGGAGGTGGAGGCCTTGCCCGACAAGGACATCATTGAACCAAGCCAGAGCGAGTGAAGTTTGCCGATTGCCTTCGTTCCCAAACTGAATGGGACTCAACGTTTCTGCATGGATTATCGAAATGTCAACACTGTTACAAAATCGGACTCATCCAATTCTGAGATTGGAGGACTGTGTCGAGAAAGTCGGACAAGCCAGTTACATCACCAGATTGGACTTACTGGGTGGTTACTGGTAGGTACCTTTATCAGAGACAGCAAAATAAATTTCTGCTTTTGTAACCCCAAGTTGGCTATATCAGTTTAAAGTGATGCCCTTTGGAATGAAGAACACTTCCACCACGTTCCAAAACTCATGAACAGAGTTGTGGCTGGGTTCACAAACTGTGCAGTCTATTTGGACAATGTAGTGATCTTTAGTAAGTCCTGGAAAGATCACATGGTACAGTTGGCAAAGCTCTTTGAATGACGACGACAAGCAAAACTGATAATAAACTTAAACAAAATTGAATTTGCGAAAGCAGAGGTGACGTTCTTGGGACATAACATTGGTCATGGAAAGTTGACCCCACAGAATGCAAAAATGAAGGCCATCAAGGAATTTCCATGGCCAACTTCGAAGAAAGAGGAGCTTCGGTCTTTGGACTAAGCGATTCTATCAGAAGTTTGTTCCATCTTCAGCATTAACTGATTTGCTGAAGAAGAACACAAAGTTTCGGTCAACAGAACAATGCCAGGAGGCATTCGAACATTTGAAAGCAATATTAACCACTACACCAGTTTTAGCTGCAGCAAATGTTTCAAAACCTTTTTTAAAGTTGCCTTCTATGCTAGTAACATAGGAGTTGGAGCTGTACTGCTACAGGAAGATGATGATGGGATTGATCTGCTAGTTGGTTACTTTTTGAAGAAACCCAACATCCACCAGAGGAAATACTCCATGATTGAAAAAGAACTATTGAGTTTGGTACTGGCCTAACAACATTTTGATGTTTATGTCACGAACGTGTGTCAGAGACAGTGGTGTACACGAATCGCAATCCTCTTACATTCTTAGAATGCTTTAAAGACATGAATATGCGACCATTTCATTGGAGTCTTATGTTACAGACATTTAATTTACATATCATACATGTTGTAAGAATGTAATTGCAGACGCGTTATTGCAGATTTAACTGAAAAGGTATAGATAAGATTGATATCTATTCCATGTTATATTTATGTGGGAAGAAGTTAATATGAACTCAGATTAACATCATATGTATGTCATGATATTGTTGTTAAGGAGTAGAGAAAGAAGAATGAAGCCATCTTTTCATTATGATGGTTCATTTTTTCTTAAGGGCCGAGGTGTTATGAAGGTGTAGAGGTACTGTATTTTTAAGAGAGTTGAAAAGCTAGCAAGAACAGCACAAGGGGTTCTGAACAAGGTAACAATGTAATACTTGGTCAAAACCAATAGTACAGATGTGTTGCTATTGAATAAAAACAAATTTGAATTCAGCCAATTAGTTTAAATTATGCCCCAAGATACCAGAATCCAATCAAATTTGAATTTAGTATTTTGATAAAATTAAAACCAATGAAACAATCTGACGTTTTGGGGTATATAACCGGACATTTTGAACAGCTCAAGAGAGAACTGCCACAGAGACTGCTAGCTCAAGAGCTGTCTGAAAGGTACCTGTCTATAGAACATCGAAACCGACCTGGGGAGAATCTACAGAGGAAAATCTACAAAGGAAAGTCGACAAAGCTAATTGGTTTTGAAACATGATTTTTTTTTGTAAATCTTAATCGAGATTTTTTTTATCAGATTAGTATTGTAGAGTGGGAAGTAAAAGTTAGGTTTAAGAAAAAGGAGTTGTAAATAGTTGTTGGTTGTAATATTCTCTGTTGGACTTGAAGAATAAAGTTGTTAATTTTTACTTTAAATAGTGACCCCTGGGATAGTTCTTTACCTCTCAAATTTTAACAAATTACAACATATTTTCTGTGTTGTTGGTTTAAATTAACAGAGGGTTTATCTCAGGTCATAACAAGTAGGACACTGGCAATTGCGGTCAGGGATTGGAGGTGAAATCCCAAGAGTTCCCATGCATTATCAGTGCCAGTGATTCTGCTTGGGAAGTGAATCTGCATGTGTTCAGGACAGGATCTATCCCAATTGAAGAGATCCTATCATTCAAAAGGATCAAATATCTATTGTATAGGGTGCCTCAGGGAAAGCACCAGATTCTAGTGGACTGTGCAACCAGGGAATTACACTGAAAGTATAAATACTATTCTGCATTACCTCAGTAAGAAAAGAACAATTCCAGTGGCCAGGAATTTGTTGGAGTAGCACAGCTGGAGTTGCATGTCAGAACCCTGCAGAAACCTGGACATAACAAATCACCTGAGGAATTAAAGACTCTGATGGGAGACCCATCATCTGGAACCCTCCTAAAGAATCCATTAAAGCTGGACTCCCTGGAGGTATATAGGGGATACAGAAGAATACTGAAGGAGGAAGTCAGGAGAGCATAAAGGGGGAACGAGATAGCTTTGGCTGAGAAGATTACAGTGAATCTGAAGAGGTTCTTTAAGTATATTAAAGGAAAAAAAAACTAGAGAGAAAATAGGACCCCTCAAGAACCAAAGTAGACATACATGTGTGGAACCACAGAAGATAGGTGATGTCCTCAATGAATATTTCCCCTCTGTGTTTACCATGGAGAAAGACAAGATGACATGGGAACTTGGGGAGGTTAGTGGTGACACCTTGGGGAAAATCCATATCACAGTAGAGGAGGTGTTGGATGTATTAGAATGTATGAAGGTGGATAAATCTCCTGGTCCTGACCAGATGTATCCAAGAACACTGCAAGAGGTTAGAGAAGAAATTGTGGGGCCCTGGCTGATATTTTTGCATCATTGTTAGCCACAGGTGAGGTCCCAGAAGTGAATATTGTGCCATTATGCAAGAAGAGCTGCAAAGAAAAACCTGGGAATATAGACCAGTAAGCCTCCCATTTGTGATGGGTAAGTTACTTGAGAAGATTCTGTGGGGTAAGATATACATGCATTTGGAAAGACAGAGTTTGATTAGGAGTAGTTAACATGGCTTTGAGAGTGCAAGATCATGTCTCACAAATTTGTTAGAATTCTTTGATGAAGTGACCAGGAAGGTTGCTGAGGATAGGGCAGGAGACGTAAGTCTTTATGAATTTCAGTAAAGCCTTTGATAAGGTTGCACATGGCTGGAAGGTTTGATTGCATGGAATCCAGGGCGAGTTGGCAAATTGGACACACAATTGGCTTTTCGGTAGGAAGCAGAGGGTAATAGTGGAAGGATGCTTGTCAGTCTAGAGGCCTGTGACTAGTGGCGTGCCTCAGGGGTTAGTACTGGGCCCGTTGCTGTTTGTTATGAAAATCGATGATTTGGATGAGAATGTATAAGGCATGATTAGTAAGTTTGCTGAGGACACTAAAATAGACGGTATCGTGACAGCAAGGGAGGTTATCAGACAATGCAGCAAGACCTTGATCAGTTGGGGAAGTGGGCCGAGAAATGGCAAATGGAGTTTAATATAGATATGTGTGAGGTTTCGCATTTTGGAAAGTCAAATCAAGGTAGGAATTTCATGGTGAACAATAGGGCCTTAGGAAGTGTAATGGAACAGAGGGACCTTGGAGTTCAGGTTCATAGTTCTTTGAACATGGAGTCACAGGTACACAGGGCAGTGAAGAAGACTTTTAGCACACTGGCCATCAGTCAGGGCATTGAGTATCGAAGTTGGGAAGTTATGTTGCAGTTGTGCAGGACTTTGGTAAAGCCACACTTGGAGTATTGTGTTCAGTTTTGGTCACCTTGCTATGGGATGCATGTTATTAAACTGGAAAGAGTGCAGAAGAAATTTACAAGGATGTTGCCAGGACTCAAGGGTCTGAGTTATAGGGAGAGGTTGAACAAGTCAGGACGTTTTTCTTTAGAGCTTAGAGACTGAGGGGGGATAGAGTCATAGAGATGTATAACACAGAAACAGACTGTTCGGTCCAACTCGTCCATGCCAACCAGACATCCTAACCTAATCTAGTCCCATTTGCCAGCACTTGACCCATATCCCTCTAAACCCTTCCTATTCTTATACTCATCCAGGTGCCTTTTAAATGCTACAATTGTACCATCCTCCACCACTTCCTCTGGCAGCTCATTCCATACACGCACAACCCTCAGCGTGAAAACATTGCCCCTCAGGTCCCTTTTATATCTTTCCCCTCTCGCCTTAAACCTATGCCGTTTAGTTCTGGACTCCCCCACCCCAAGGAAAATACTTTGTCTATTTACTCTATCCATTCCCTTCATGATTTTATAAACCTCTGTAAGGTCACCCCTCAGCCTTCGACTCTCCAGTCTGTTCAGCCTCTCCCTATAGCTCAAATCCTCCAACCATGGCAACATCCTTGTAAATCTTTTCTGAATCTTTTCAAGTTTATAGAACTGTACAAAATTTTGTTAGGAATGGATACGGTGAAAGTACTTTTAGGGAATCGAGGACTAGAGGGCATCAGTTTAAGGTCAGTGGGGAAATAATAAAAGGGAAGCTGAGGGGTTTTTATTTACACAGAGCGGTGTGTGTATGAAATGAGCTGCCAGTGAAGTGGGTGAGACAGCTACATTAAAAGGTATTTGGACAAATACATGGATAGGAAAGGTTGGGAAGGATATGGGCCAAGTGCAGGGAAATGGGGTCAGCTTGGATAGATGTTTTGGCTGGCCTGGACCATGCTATAGGACTCTATGACTCTGTGTCTGGAGAACATAGAGTCCTGCAGAGCTCAGTCCAGATGATGAGTCTTTGGACTCAGCCATAAAGGAACTGACGTACCTGCAGAGGCAGGCATTTGAATGTCTGATAGAGATACCAGAAACCATGTGAAAACTCCAATAAAAGGCAGAGGAATCAGTCCACATTCTTGCTGATGTTCTGGTGTTGGCATTGGTATTTTCTGGACTTGGTGGCAGCTGCCATAGAGAACCAGGTCCTGCAGAATGGCAAGTACGCCTGAATCTGCTCAGACTTTTACGCCATCTCTCAAGGCATGGATACATTCATTTATTAGCTGTTTAATAAAGGGCTGGGAGACCTTGACTGTCCTCTCCTCCTGATGCCCCAAACTCTCAATAGGTGAGGGAGATGCCATTGCTTGCTGACAGTGAAGGGAAACAACAAAGACAGAGACCTCAACAAACTGTTCTTTTGGGATACTCCACAGGTGCCCTGACACATCACCTGCTTACTGCCAGGGACCCAAACACCTCCAACTGCTCAGGCTGGGGAGGTGCACCAAAGATGTGCAGGGTAGACCCCAAGCAGAATAGAAACTTTTATGCGTCAGGCCAGAAAGTAGACATCTACCAAAGTTATTGATACATGATGTCAAAGCAAAAAGTAGGCTTCCAGAAGCTATGTCAAGGCTGCTGAGGTGGCAGCACAACACATTGCAAGGAAAAGTAAGATCAAAGAAAAGAAGTAAGTCAAAGTCAGGACAGGCAGGAACAAAGCAGAGAATGAGGTATATTAAACTGCATTTAATTCAAAGCAAGAGGGCAAACATGGAAGGCAGATGAACTCTGGGCATAGTTAGGAACATGGGACTGGGATATCCTAGCAATTCTAACACGTGGCTCAGGAATAGACAGGACTGGCAGCTTAATGTTCCAGGATACAAATGATACAGAAAGGATAGAAAGGGGGACAAAAGAAGAGGCGAAGTGGCATTTTTAATGAGGGATAACATTATGGTTGTATTTAGGGAGGATATTCCTCGTAATATGTCGAGGAAAGTTATTTGGGTGGAACTGAGAAATAAGAAAGGGATATTCACCTTGTTTGTATTTTACTATAGAACCCCCCCCCCCAGTAGTCAGCGGGAAATTGAGAAACAAATTTGTAAGGATATCTCAGTTACCTGTAAGAATAATAGGGTGGTAATGTTACGAGACTTTAATTTTCCAAATATAGACTGGGATTACCATAATGTTTAGGGTTTAGATGGAAAGGAATTTGTTAAGTGGGTACAAGAAAAATTTCCGATTCAATATGTGGATGTACCTACTAGAGAAGGCAAAATCACACCTACTCTTGGGAAATACGGCAGGGTACGTGACTGAGGTGTTGGTGGGACAGCACTTTGGGGCCAGCAACCATAATTTTATTAGTTTTAAAACAGTTATGGAAAAGGATAGACAGAATTGAAGGAAGGTCAATTCTGATGGTATTAGACAAGCACTTTCAATAGTTGATTGGGGGCGAATGTTTGCAGGTAAAGGGACGGCTGGAAAATGGAAACCTTCAAAAATGATGAGTCCAGAGACAGTATGTTCCTGTTAGAGTGAAAGGCAATGCTAGTAGGTGTAGGGAATGCTGGATGACTAGAGAAATTGAAGTTTTGGTCAAGAAAAAAAAAGAAACATATGACAGGTATAGACAGCAGATCGAGTGTATTCTTAGAAGAATAAAAAGGCAGTTGGAGTATTCTTAAGAGGGAAATCAGGAGGGCAAAAAGGGGACATGAGATAGCGGACGTGATCTATGTGGACTTCAGTAAGGCGTTCGACAAGGTTCCTCATGGTAGACTGGTTAGCAAGGTTAGATCGCATGGAATACAGGGAGAACTAGCTATTTGGATACAGAACTGGTTCAAAGGTGGAAGAAGGGTGTGGTGCTGGAGCGTTGCTTTCCAGACTGATCGTGTGCTACAATAATCAGTGCTGGGTCCACCGCTTTTCGTCATTTATATAAATGATTTGGATGTGAACATAGGGGGTATAGTTAGTAAGTTTGCAGATGACACTAAAATTGTAGGTGCAGGGGGCAATGAAGAAGGTTACCTCAGAATACGATGGGATCTTGATCAGATGGGCCAGTGAAACAGAGGACTGGCAATGGAGTTTAATTCAGATAAATGATAAACTTAGAGGTGCTGCATTTTGGAAAGGCAAATCAGGGCAGGATTTATACACTCAATGGTAAGGTCCTGGGGAATGTTGCTGAACAAAGAGACCTTGGAGTGCAGGTTCATAGTTCCTTGAAAGTGGAGTCTCAGGTAGATAGGATAGTGAAGGAGGCATTTAGTATGCTTTCATTTATTACTCAGAACATTGAGTATAGAAGTTGGGAGGTCATGTTGTACAGGGCATTGGTAAGTCATTTTTGAAACTTGAAATGGTTTAGAAAAGATTTACAAGGATGCTGGCAGGGTTGGAGGGTTAAAGGTAGAGGGAGAGGCTGAATAGACTGAGGCTGTTTTCCCTGGAGCATCAGAGGCTGAGGGGTGACCTTATAGAGGTTTATACAATCATGAGGGGCATGGGTAGGGTAAATACATAAGACCTTTTTCCTAGGGTAGGAGAGTCCAGAACTGGAGGGCATAAGTTTAGGGTGAGAGGGAAAGCTATAAAAGGGATCAAAAGGGCAATTTATTCACGCATGGTGTACGTATGGAATGAGTTGCCAGAAGAAGAATCATTTCATTGTAGACAACCATGTTGATTCTACGCACTCACATATGCATCAGGTGCACTGTTGCAAAGAACTCTGTAGCTGTCACTTTGGAAAATTCTAATCTCTGGAAGGTGGGACATAAGCTACATTGTTATATTTCAGGAGTCAATCAGCATAGTGTAAGCCCTCTATGTTTCTTCACTATAAGTGTCTTTGTGACATCCATGCATGGCTCCCACATAAGTTACAGAAAGCTGTTTGATGATTTGGCCAGAAAACTGAAGATTTACTGGTACAAGGGGAGCAATATAATGTAAATTTAATGTAAAATGTATGAGAAACAAAATATCATAATATTTATAGAGCCATAGAGTCATAGAGATGTACAGCATGGAAACAGACCCTTTGGTCCAACCCATCCATGCCGACCAGATATTCCAACCCAATCTAGTCCCACCTGCCAGCACCTGGCCCATAACCCTCCAACCCCTTCCTATTCATATACCCATCCAAATGCCTCTTAAATGTTGCAATTATACCAGCCTCCACCACATCCTCTGGCAGCTCATTCCATACACGTACCACCCTCTGCGTGAAGAAGTTGCTCCTTAGGTCTCTTTTATGTCTTTCCCCTCTCACCCTAAATCTATGCCCTCTAGTTCTGGAATCTCTGACCCCAGGGAAAAGACTTTGTCTATTTATCCTATCCATGCCCCTCATAATTTTGTAAACCTCTATAAGGTTACCCCTCAGCCTCCGATGCTCCAGAGAAAACAGCCCCAGCCTGTTCAGCCTCTCCCTATAGCTCAGATCCTCCAACCCTGGCAACATCCTTGTAAATCTTTTCTGAACCCTTTCAAGTTTCACAACATCTTTCCGATAGGAAGGAGACCAGAATTGCACGGAATATTCCAACAGTGGCCTAACCAATGTCTTGTACTGCCGCAACATGACCTCCCAACTCCTGTAATCAATACTCTGACCAATAAAGGAAAGCATACCAAACGCCTTCTTCACTATCCTATCTACCTGTGACTCCACTTTCAAGGAGCTATGAACCTGCACTCCAAGGTCTCTGTGTTCAGCAACACTCCCTATGACCTTACCATTAAGTGTATAAGTCCTGCTAAGATTTGCTTTCCCAAAATGCAGCACCTCTCATTTATCTGAATTAAACTCCATCTGCCACAATGGACAATGCTAAATGGTGAAATTTGAATCAAATTAAAAAATCTGGAATAATATGCTAACCTGATGGCACTGTTAAATGTCATAAAGACTCCTCTGATTCATTGTATCCTTTGAAGGAAGGAAATCTGTCATCTTTATGTGATTTGGTCCACATGCAACGCCAGACACACAGCAATGTGATTGATCCGTAACTGCCCCCATGCAATTACGAATGGGGAACAAATGTTGGCCAAACTTGTGATGCCGAAATCCCAAGAGCTTAAAAAAAATCCTGTCTGCTGTGTACACAAAAGAATGACCTGAGCCATAAGTTCAGCTCAAGTGTTATCAGCCATATGTGCAACAGTATGTCTCAGCAAAACATCCATGTTCTTCTACATATCCCCTCTCACAATGAAGGCCAACATACCATTTGCTTTCTTCACAGTTTGCTGCATCTGCATGCTTACTTTCAGTGATTATTGTACAAGGACCCTCAGATCTTGTTGCATCTCCTCCTATTACAAACTATCACCATACAGACAATATTGTACCTTCTTTTTATTGCTAACCAACTGGATAACATCACATTTGCAGAGGAGCCTCGATTATCCGAAGGACATAGGCGGGCAGTATTTCATTAGGTTAATCGAATTCTGGATGATCGAATGTCGGATAAAAATAATTTAGCTGAGCATCAGGACTTTGCGATCTTGCCGGATAATCCAATATTCGGATAATTGAATGCCGGCTAATCCAAGTTCCTCTGTATTATACTTCATTTGTCATGCATTTGCCCATCCCCTGTCCAAATCACACTGAAGCGTCTCTGCGTCTTCCTCATACCTTATTCACTTGTCCCCTAGCTGTGTGTCATTTGCAAATTTGGAGTGTTACATTTAGTTCCCTCATCTACACCATGAATATATATTGTGGATAGCTGGAGTCCAAGAACTGACACCTGTGGTGCCCCACTGCCTGTCACTTGGAAAAAGGCCAATTATCCTTACTCTTTATTTCCCATCTGTCAACCAGTTCTCTATCCATGTCAGTATATTATTCTCAGTTCTATACACTTTAATTTTACATGATAATCTCTTGTGTGGAACCTTGCTAAAACCCTTCTGAAAGTCCAAGTAAACCATATCCACTGTCTCCCCTTTATCAACTGTCCTACATACATCCTCAAAACATTCCAGCAGATATGTCAGGCATATGTCCTTTGTAAATCCATGACATCTGTTTGATCCTGTCACTGTTTCCCAAAACATCAACTATTAAATCTTTTATCAGGGACTCTCATTTTCCCCATTACAAATGTTGCTGATCTACAATGCCTTGTTTTCTTTTGACCTTTTTTAAAGATAGGTGCTGCATTAGATATTCTCCAATCTGTAGGAACTGTTTGAGTATATAAAATCTTGAAAGGTGACCTGCAATGTATTCATTGTTTCTAGGGCTGAAAGTCCCTGAAGTACTCTGGGATGTAAATTATCCTGCTCTGGGATTTAATGGCCTTTAATCTCATCAATTTCCCCAAAACGACTTCTCTAACACTGAATACCTTCAGTTCTGCCCACTCAATAGAACCCCATTAAAACATTCCCTGTTTCTGATTATAAGGTCTTCTCTAATCTTTTTCTTTTTACATACTAATAGGAGCTTTTGTAATCAGTTTGGTTGTTCTCTGCATATTCTCTCATATTCTATTTTTTCCTTCTTAATCAATTCCTTCGTCCTTTGCTCAAATTCTAAACTGCTTAAAATAAATTATATTAAAAATATATACAAATCACTATTTATATCCATCAAGAAACACAGCAGCATGGTGGCACAGTGGTCAGCACTGCTGCCTCACAGCACCAGAGACCTGGGTTCAATTCCCACCTCAGGTGACTCTCTGTGTGGAGTTTGCACATTCTCTGCGTGGGTTTGCTCTGGTTTCCCCCCACAATCCAAAAATGTGCAGGTTAGGTGAATTGGCCATGCTAAATTGCTCGTAGTGTTAGGTGTAGGGGTTTGGGCTGAAGGGCCTGTTTCAACTCTGTAAGTAATCTAAAAAGATCTGCTGCTTTGTTTTCGACCAATTTTTATGTCCCATCCTAAGACCTAACGTTATTCCTAATTTTCCTTGGTAATTGTAGTTGGGCCACCTTTCCTGTTTTATTCACTAAAACAAAACAAAGAAGCATGAATGCTGGAGATCTGAAATGAAAAACAGAAAGTGCTGGAAAAACTTGACAGGGAGAAATAAAATCTGCTAATGGGGACTTTAAGTAGGTGAAAATGGGTTGGCTGTGCTGAAAGCAGCCTGTATGATGACAGGACCTGGTGTACAGGATTGGTAAACGACATGGGAGAAGGTGCTCAGGCCCTAAAATTGTTGAAATCGATATTGATTCCTGAAGGCCGCAGAGTCCCCAAGTGGAAAATGAGATGCTGTCCTTCCATCTTGTGCTGAGCCTCGCTGGAGCACTGCAGCAAGCCTGAGACAGACATGTTGGCCAACTAACACGGTAGTCGGAGAGTTTTAGGATTCCTGATGAAGAGCGTATGTTCGAAACATTGACTCTCCTGCTCCTCGGATGCTGCCTGACCAGCTGTGCTTTTCCAGCATCACACTCTTCAACTCTGATCTCCAGCATCTGCAGTCCTCACTTTCTCCTAACACGCTAGTGTGTTGAAGTGGCAGATAAACAGAAGCTCAGGATTATTTTTGTGGACAAAGGTAGGTTTTCTGCAAAGTGGTTGCCGAGTCTGCGTTTTGTTTCCCCAGTGTAGAGGTGACCATGTTGTGACCAGAAAACACCATAGACTAGATTGAGTGAAGTGCAAGTAAATCGCTGCAGCACCTGGAAGGTGTGTGGGGGTTTTTTGATTGTGACGAAGGAGGCGTTCCACCTTCTGTAATTGCATGGGAAGGTGCTGTGGGGGTGTGTGGACATGTTGGGAGTGGTGGAAGAGTGGATCAGAGTGTCCCAGAGGGATAAGACCCTGTGGTGGCTAACGAGAGGAAGGGAATGATGTGTCTGATGATAGTATCCCCCCGGTGGTGGTGGAACTGGCAGTTAATGATCATTTTGATGCAAAGGCTAGTGGAGGTGGAAAGTGAGGACCAGGGGACACTATCGCTGTTGTGGGAGAGAAGATGGGGTTAGGGCTGAAGTCCAGGAGATGAGTCAGATACGCCTGAGGATCCTGTCAACCACAGTAGTGTGGAATCCTCAATGAGGACACTGGTGGATATTTCTGAGACCCCTGAGGAAGGTTGCATCATCAGAATGGATGCAATGGAGATGGAGAAACTAGGAATGGAGTCTATACAGGAAGCTGGTATGGTCCAGACCAAACCCCCTCAAAACATATCTAGGAGATTGCCTAAACCCTAACTTTTATCTTATTTAAAGACAAACATAAGGCACTGCATTCCAGATGTGATTCAATTGTTCAAACTGCTAGGCTTAAGCAAAACATACTTTATTTTGAGAGCACAGTTAAAATACAAATAAGAGAAGAAGAATTGGCATAATTTAACTCTATCAAAACACTTAACAAAATAATATATTATTTAATTGCTGTCCATCAACTCTTCCAATACAGCAGCATCCCACAAACACACCTTGAGAAAAGCAAATTCAGCACAACAGATTTCCCTCAATTGCTGTCTCCAGTCAAGGAGAAGGAAAACTGACAGAATGAATCTCAGAGAGACGATTCAAACTTTAGCAGCAGCAAAGAGAGAGCCGCATCTAGCAGTTTCAACTCCAAAACTCCAACTTCAACAACGGAAAGCAAAACTAAAACCCGATGTCTGTGTCAGCCTGACTCCACACATTCGTACTTCTTTTGACTAATTTTAAAAACCCAAAACTATTTACTCTCCTTTCCTTGGCACCAGGTTTACTACATGACTCTTTAATAGAAATAGCACAGAACAACTCCCTCTTAAAGACATATATTGTCACAAAGCAAGATGTGAGCATGCACAGTCAAGGTAACTGTGGAATCAGTGGGTTTGTAGTGGATAATGGTGGCCTCCTAGCCCCAGAAATGGAACAGAAATGACGAGGAAGGGAGAGAGGAGTCAGAGATTTACTTGCTAACAATGTGATCTCCTCTATCCTGGGGAGAAAAAATAAGATAAAATGCAGACTGAGCAACTGCTTTGCAAAATACTTACATTCTGTCTGCAAAAATAACCCCAAGCTTCCAGTTGCCTGCCACTTCAACACACCATCTGTTTCCACACCAACATTACTGTCTCAGGCTTGCTGCAGTTCTCCAGTGAAGTAAATCTCAAGCTCTAAGAACAGCATCTTATTTTCTGTTGGGGACACTGCAGCCTTCAGGACTCAATATCGAGTTCAGTAGTTTTATAGCCTGAGAACCTTCTCCCATGGCCTTTACCCACACACCCCACCCTAGCCCTTGGTGTACTTTCCACACAGCAACTTATTTTCATCTACATAAGGACCTCATTAGTAGATTTTCTTTCACCCTGGTTTACTATTGACCATCCCTTTATCCGCCTAACTGTCTTTCTCTCCTTCTGGGCTTCATCTCCATTTATTGCAATTCCTCTACACTCCCTTCCCACCTCCTGTCTTCACATATATACTATCCTTTCCCAGCTACAATGAGTTCTGAAGAAGGGTCACTTGACCCAAAACGTTAGCTCTGCTTTCTCTCCACAGATGCTGCCATATCTGCTGAATGTCTCCCATCAATTTCTGTTATTATTTACTGTTTATTTTTGACAGACAGGAATGAATAATTGTTGCAGTTCTTCCATATGCTCTTTAACTGTTTGTCACTGCTTATCCACCGTCAGCCCCTCAAGTAATGTTCCCTAATTTATCATAGAAAGCTTGAGCCTCATACATTTATTGAAGTTTCTGGAAAAACTCAGCAGGTCTGGCAGCATGTGTGCAGAGAAATCAGAGATAACTTTTCAGGTCCAGTGACCCTTGCCCAGCTTTAACTTCTCTGATTTCTCTTCACAGATGTTGCCAGAACTGCTGAGCTTTTCCAGCAACCTTTGTTTTTGTTTGTGATTTACATTTGTAGTTCTTTCAGTTTTTACCCACATAATCAGACACAGAATCAGTTGTGTCACTCTCCAGTTTAATGAAGAATTCTATCATATTATCATCATTTTTCCCCAACACATGTCTCACAGCTGCAATGCCAATTATATCTCTCTTATTCCACAATACTCAGTTGAAGGTGGCCTTGTTCTCTTGTGGGTTTCTCAACATATCGATTCAAAACTCATTTCCAACACTTCCAGGAATTCCTCCTGTGCAGTATTCTGACTGATTTGATTTGCCAAATCTGAATACAGATTAAAGTCTGGTTGCATCAAGTGAATTTAGAGAAGTGAAAGTGCAGATGGATGTAGTAACCGTTTAAAGCCACATCACTGCAAGGAAAATTTAGCAGGTACTTACTCTGAGGTGGTCAGAGGCACAATTTAACAGGCACATACTTACATTTTTGCTGTTGGGTTTCTGAAACCGTGAATTTCTCAACTGGGGAGAAATTAACTGAAAAGACAAAGTTAATTCCAGCAAGTTGCAGTAGCAATGAGATATAAATGCATGTAGATAGGTTTCTTGCCACCTGTTGAAGGTATATTCAACCTGCTGACAGAGAATTTAATCACTGAGATTTCTGATATTTTTCTTGATGAAGGGAATCTGATTCTTGGCCTTTTGCCTGATTAAGTTCACCCACCTGCCAGGATTCTTGCCATAGTGTTCTACGGAAAATACTACCTGTGGATCAGGTGAAAATATAATAACAATCTTTAGATGACTGTCAGACAAACCAAGGCAAGAAAGAAAAACATTCATGTAGCAGAAATTTCAGGATAATTATAAACAGCAGCCATAGCCTCCGTTTAATTCCAAATTTCAAGCATTTTATTTGTACGATATAATGTAAAAAAAGAAACAAAAATAAGTACAACAAAACAAATAAGGATCAATTTGGAGGGTTAGTGTGCCTGGTTTATAATATCCTTTGGAGAAAGTGAGGACTGCAGGTGCTGGAGATCAGAGTCAAAATCTGTGGCACTGGAAAAGCACAGCAGGTCAGGCAGTATCCGAGGAGCAGGAGAATTGACATTTCTGGCATAAACCCTTCATCAGAAATTCCTGATGCCAGAAACAGCAATTCTCCTGTTCCTCAGATTCTGCCTGACCTATTGTGCTTTTCCAGCACCACACTTTTCAACTTATAATGTCTTTTGAACATGAAAAGCCTCCATGTAATTAATACTTTTGGCTGAATGTTGTTAAATGGAAAAATGTTCTCAATATCTTGCAAGTAACATGTTGTCGTGAAGCACTGTAATTTGTGTTAACTGATAAAGATATATCCTGAAAGGATGAAGTGGAAGGAGGTCAGTGAGAAGGAAATAAGAAACTATAAATTGGTATTAAAAGGTTCATCAAAGGAATGGAAAATGGAATGTGTGTGAAAAGTCAAAGTTTGAACAATCAGAGCTAACTTCCTGCTTCAAAAATCCACAAAACTGGTACTGCAAAGGACATACTTTGTATTTTACTTTGTTATTTTCAATATCACAAATGATAGAACATTGTTTATAGCTTAAGACTTGACAAGGTTATGTCTCACTTCTTTATAATTGTATTAATTGCTTTGCTCATATGTATGAACACAAGAAGTTTTGCTATTCACTAAAACAAAATGAATTATGGAATGTGCTCCTAAATAACTTGTAAAATTCCTGCAACGCAATAATTACAAAATTAAGTTAAATTATTGGGTCATTGGCCTTTATTAAGGAATGTTTCTCAACAGAATTTTTTGGGAGCTATGTTTACCTCTGAGTTTTCTAGGATGATGTGCATAATGTCATAAACTAACACAACAAAGACAGATGGCCATCAACATACATTCATGTAAGTGTTATCTATGGTATATATGAATCTGTTCTGTCTTAATTTGATCTGGTCACTTGCTCTGTAAATAGACTATGCGTAAGACTTTAGAAAGATGTGTGCTGCCTTAATCTATATTATTACATAAATTCATTATTATTGTCTCCATGGTGACGAGCTTGAGAGGAAGCCTGAGACAAAATTTCATGGAGATCAGACATTGTAATTGGTTGTAGTTAGAGAAGACTGAAAAATTCAATCCTAAGACCATAAGTTATAGGAACAGAATTAGACCATTTGGACCACAAGTCCACCCCACTTCTTTTAAGACCCTTGGATGAAGTTCTTCAGGACTCAAACACTTACTAGCCTGCCTGTTCAATAATTTACTCAGTGCTACTTTCCTGGTGATTGTGATTTTCATGAGTTCTTCTCTCCTATTTTCTGATTCATCACAGCTTCAGGGGTGTTATTCATATCTTCTATGATGAAATCTGATGCAAAATATCTGTTTAATTCATCTGCCACTTCCCTATTGTCCATGAACAATTTTCCAGTCTCACTTTCTAGAGAACCAATGCTCAATTTGTTAACTGTTTTCTTTGTTATGGACCAGACCAACCTCCCTCAAAATATATTAAGAAGATAGTTTAGACCCTAACTTTTCTTATTTTAAAGGTAAGTGTAAGACAATGTGTTCTGGATGCAATTCGCTTTGCCAAACTACCAGACTTGAAGCAAAACACACTTTATTCATACACTATAATTAAAATACAGATAAAATAAAAATAAAAGAAAAGAACTGGTTTAACTATAATTTAAAATTATTAATAAAATAATATATATTAACTGCCATTAATTATCTGTTCCAATATAATAATGTTCCATAAACACACCCTTGGTTAAGACAAATTCAGTAAAATAGATTGTCTGACACGCAATTCTAGCAGCAGGAAGAGAACCCCAGTTTTTTAGCTGTAATAGAGAGGGGAATAAGAGCTTTGACATCCAGCTTCAAGACCCCAGTAATTGCAGAAAGCTAAAACTAAAAATTCTGGTTCTGTGGGAGCTTGATACCTTCCATTCAGGCTGCTTCTACTGTTCTAACTTTAATAAAGCCCTCATACAAAAGGCTTCATAAGTTGCTTGCTTTATTGGCTTTGGAGAAGATTGCTCTCCACCTCTCTATCTCAACCTTTCTTCATAACAAAAACCAGGACAAAATAAACCTCTTAAAGCCACAGTGTTGTCATACCCCCCCCTTTAAAAAAATCTATATACACAAAGAATGGGGGAGTTGAGGATAATGTCAAAGGTTGTCAAAGGATACAGCGGGATAGAGGTCAGTTGCAGATATGGACAGAGAAATGGCAAATGGAGTGAGGTGTTGCACTTTGGGAACTCAAATTTAAGGTAAAAGATACTGTTATTGACAGGGCCCATAATAGCATTCATGTACAGAGGGGTCGTGGGGTCTTAGTTCATAGCTCTCTGAAAATTACCACACAAGTAGATAGGATGGTAAAGAAGGCATATGGCATGCTTGCCATTATTGGTCAGGCATTGAGTACAAGAGTCAGAAAGTGAATTTTCAGCTTTATAAAAGTTTGGTTAGGTCGTACTTAGAGTACTGCATTCAATTCTGGTCGCCACACTACAGGAAGGATACGGTGGCATTGGAGAAGGTTCAAAAGAGGTTTACCATGCCAGTCCTCACTTTCCCTTTACCATAATGCTGCCTGGATTAGAGGGTATGAGAACCTGGACAACTAGGGTTGTTTTCTCTGGAGCGGTGGAGACAAAGAGGAGACCTGACAGACGTTTATTGTGAGAGACATAGATTGTGTCAACAGTCAGAATCCTTTTCCCAGAATTGAAATGTCTAATTCTAAGATGGAAAAAGTTCAAAAGAGATGTGAGGTACAAGCATTTTATACAGAGAGTGGTAGGTGCTTGGAACGAGATGCCGGTGTGGTGGTGGAGGCAGATACAATAGTGGAATTTAATGAACTTTTATGTAACGTGACTAAGCAAGGAATGGAGCAATATGGACCACATGCAGGCAGAAGGAATTAACTTAATTTGGTGTAATGTTCGGCCCAATATTATGGGCTGAAAGGCCCTTTGATGTGCTGTGCTGTCCTATGTTCTCATACACTAAGATGGCTTCATTTTTAAAAAACCTTTACCTATCACGGGTGGCACGGTGGCACACTGCTGCCTCACAGCGCCAGAGACCCGGGTTCAATTCCTGCCTCAGGCGACTGACTGAGTGGAGTTTGCACGTTCTCCCCGTGTCTGCGTGGGTTTCCTCCGGGTGCTCCGGTTTCCTCCCACAGTCCAAACCTGTGCAGGTCAGGTGAATTGGCCATGCTAAATTGCCCGTAGTGTTAGGTAAGGGGTAAATGTAGGGGTATGGGTGGGTTGCGCTTCGGCGGATCGGTGTGGACATGTTGGGCCGAAGGGCCTGTTTCCACACAGTAATGTAATGTAATCTAATCTAATCAGTACACTACAATACATATACATTACATTGACACTAAGCATGTAAATATTCATTTCTACAGTCCATTTGAGTCTGCTTTCTCCCACCAATGAATACCTCCATCCTCCTTCAACAAAGTCACGACAATATGTCGGCAATGACATTGTTAGGAAGTGATGTTGCAACTTTATAAAAGTTTGGTTAGGCTTTACCTAGAGTATTGCATTCAATTCAGGTCGCCACACTACAGGAAGGATGTGCGGCCTTTGAGGAGGGGGCCACGTAAATTGAATGATGGCAATAATAACCTCTATATAAACAATTGGGAATTTTTATCCTTAAATTTTTCCAAAGGCTTTAAGGAGTTATAATCAAAAGAGACAACTGTCTCAGACACATTACTGGCAATATAAATGTTGAAATGTTGCAACACCAACACCAAACTCAAAGATTCCTTCTCAATTGTGCAATATTTCTGTTGATGAGTATTCAATTTTCTAGAAAAATATCCAATAAGTCTTTCTAACTTCTCGTCATCTTCTGGCAAGAGTACAACATTAACACCCACATCACTCTCATCAATGGCCACCTTGAATGACTTTGCATAATTAGATGTGGTGAACACTGGGGCAGTGATTAACACAACTTTCAGGCTGTCATATGCCTTCTGACATTTCTCCATCCACTGGAATTTTCTTCAACAATTCGGTGAGTGGAGCAATCACACTGCTAAAATTTGGTACAAACTCCCGATAAAAGCCACCCTGTCCCAGGAATAGTAGTACTTCCCTCTTTGACAACGGTTCGGGAAATTCCCCAATAATCTTTGTTTTCACATCCTATAGGGCCATCTTTCCATGTCCAATGACATGGCCCAGGAATGTAACTTGGGGTTTTGCCAACTCATTTATCACCAAGCTTACCTTCTGAATTCGATTGCGCAATTCCGATAAATGCTCCAGATGTTCCTTCCATGTGTAACTAAAAATCCCAAGATCATCAATGTATACCACACAATTGGATAATCCCAAAATGACTTGATTGCTTAGTCTTTGAAATATGCCTGGTGCATTAGTCATAGCAAATGGCATGACTTTAAACTGGTACAATATATTCGGCATCACAAAAGCTGAAATTTTCTTTACTCTCTTAGATAAAAGTACCTGGCAGTAATCTCTGAGTAAGTTCAATTTAGAAATATAAGTTGCTTGTCTCACTTTCTCAATATAGTCTTCCAAATGTGGAATACAATATGAATCAGATTTTGTAACTGCATTGATTTTGTGATAGTCCACCCCGGGTCGCTGGGTACCATTGCTATGGGTGAGCTCCATTCACTGCAACTCACTTCGATTGTCTTTGAGCATGCATTCAATTTGTTTTTGAACCTGCACCAACTTAAGAGGATATTGTTTAATTGGAACAGCATTTCCTATGTTTACATCCTACATAATCAGATTAGTACTTCGATCTTATACCCACATATCTGCCTGTAATGGACAAGACCTCTTCAAAAATTAAGTAGATGGCATAAACCCTAACTTTTTTTTATTTTAAAGATAAATGTGAGGTGCTCTGTTGCAGATGCAATTTGTCCTTTTTTTTAAATGAAGAAAGGTTGAGACAAGTTTAATTGGTCAGCTACTCGACATTAAATAAAACAGAGATTTATTCAAACTCTATAGTTAAAATGCAACAAAAGAAAGAAGAACTTGGACTAACTCAACTCTACTGGAAAACTCAACTCAATAATATATACAGTAATTATTAACGTTTAACTGTTCCAATATAATAACAGCCCATAAACATACCCTTGGCAAAGGCAAAATAGATGGTTTTGCAAGAGAACCTCCAGTTTTAGCTGTCACAGAGAGAATTAAGAGCTTCCACTTCCAGCATCAAATCCCCAACAAGTGCTAATGAAGCTTAAAACTAAAACAGGACACCCTGGTTCTGTGGGAACTTGATCCCTTCCATTTAGGCTGCTTCTATTGTATCAACGTGTAAAAGAACTCCAAGGCCTCACAAGCTGTTAGCTTTATTGGCTTTGGAGCAGACTACTCAGTTGTCTCAAACTTCCTTCATTAAAAAAAACAAGACAAAATACCTCTTAAAGCCATTGTATCATCAAATCTTCTTTAAATATTTATCGAAGCTCTTATTCTCTGTATTATATTTCTGGCAAGCTTTCTCTTATGCTCTAATATTTCCCCTTTTCTATTCTTTGCTGTTTTTATATTCTGTCTAATCTTCTAACCTGCCATCTCCATTAGCACATTTATATGCTATCCTCTGCAAGTTTGATATTATCTTTAACATTTCGAGTCAATCATGGATAGTGGGTCCATCCCTTGGATTTTTTCTTACTCATTGACTGTATCTATCCTGTGTATCCTTAAATATCCCTTTAAACATCTGCCACTTCATTTCTGTTGAGCCATCATTTAATCTGATTTACTATTTTACTTTAGCCACTTTCCTACTTGTCCTCATAATTGTCCATATTTAAATTTAAAGACAAGAGCCTTCAGCCCACCCTTCTCACTCCCTCAAACTGAATGCAAAATTCAATCAAAAGACCATAAGATAAAGGAACAGAAGTAGGTCATTTGGGCTATCAAATCCACTCCAATATTCAATAAGATTATGTAGTCTGATAATCCCCATCTTCACTGTGATAACCCTTACGAGGCCTATGGGGAATCATTAAGTAATCTCCTTGTTGAGTACGAGTTCCTTTGGTAACAAGCAATGGCCTGCTGAGCTGGAACTCATCACCTGAGTCCTCCATAAAGCAGTCTCAGTGAATTAAATGTCTAATGATTACCATGGATTGTCGATTGTTGGAGGAAAAAGCTCCAGGCTCAGTAACATCCATTGTCTGTGTGTTCTTGTGGCACTGTGGTAATTACTCTACCTCTGGATCAGCAGACCTAGGTTCCCACCTACTCCAGAGGTATGTAATAACATTTCTGAGCAAGTTGAGTTAGAAAGTGTTGACAGATAATAGTTAGGGGCACCCTTGTAGCACAATGGTAATGTTCCAACTGCTGGACCAGGAGAACTGGGTTCAAGTCACATTGCTCCAAGAAGAGTGTAATAACATCTCTGAACAGGTTGATTAGTGTTATGGACTAGGCCAGACCACTCAAAACATTCTTAAGCAGGCAGCTCAGACAATAATTTTGCAATTTGTTTCGGTGAGTGTACAGTGAAAATTACCCGGATTAAGTTAGCAAGGTTGACTACCAGGTTTAAAACATCAAAGAAATTTATTCAAAAAATTACACAATGAAACACGAAGAACAGAATAAAGGACGCCTACAGAACTCAGTCTAAACTAGACTTAAGTATTCTGTTCCAAATACATTGGAACCTCGATTATCCGAACAAGATGGGCGGGTACTATTTCGTTCGGATAATCGATTATTCGGTTAATCGATTAAATGCCTTTCCTCTGGGGCTCGGAGATTTTAAAATCTGCTCCCTGTTCAGGAGGTAAGGCAGCATCACAGCACCCCCAACACTGACCCCTGAATCCCGTCCCGCTCCCCCCACCCCCAACCTCATCCAAAACCACCCCCGCCCCAAACCCCGTTCCACCCCGCCCTGCCTTCACCGCCCCAACCCCATCCAGCCCCACCCCATCCCCATCCAACACCCCCCAAACCATGTACAAAACTCCCCCACCCCAACCCCATCCAGCCCCACCTCAAACCCGTTCAACAACCCCCAGCCCCAAACCCCGTTCAACCACGCCCCCGCCTGCCCCACCCCAAACTCCATCCAGCCCCACCCCATCCCCGTCCAACACTCCCCAAATCCCTTCCAAAACTCCCCCGCCCTAACCCTGTCCAGCCCTGCCTTATCCCCGTCCAACACTCCCCCAAACCCCATCCAAAACTCCCCCCGCCCGCTATCCCCGTCCAACTATCCCCCGCCGACATAGGGGGTTTTTGTGATGGAGTGGTATTATTCTATCTTTGAGCCAGGAGGCCTGGGTTCTAGTGCCACCTGTTCCAGATGTGTCAAGTATCATCTCTGAAAACATTGATATAGAAAATAAAGCAGACCCAATGGTTTTTGTGAAACAGTGATAGCGTCCATACCTCAAAACCAGGAGGCCCAGTGGTTTGTAACAACATGTCTGAAGAGGTTGATTAGAGGATATCTATAAAACAGACCCAACCTCTTCCACTTTTCCTACTTCCCTACCTTTAAGAGTTTGCTTTTCCGTTAACAGGTTTTGCATGTAATTATTTAATTGGAAGCATGGGTGATTTACTGGTGGTGGGAGGGGGAAAAAACAATTGGAGATGGAACAAAATGTCAGTTTTGTGCGATAATACTTCTGGATATAAAATAAAATAAAGCAGACCCACAAATGGTGGCTCTATTTGGTGTCCAACAATAAGCATTGTTCCTTTCCAGACGGGCTTCCTGAGTTACTACATCCACTTTGCTGTTTTACCCCATAAAACTTGATTCCCTTAAGGAAATTTGACAAATGTGACAATAGTACATGTACTTCCTTCATCCAAACTCCTGCACTGATCCCTGTGGGACTTCAGTACTTACAGGTTGCCATACCCTGCTTGTCTCCTCCTCCCAGAACTCTAATAAACTTTAATAAAAGGCATCACTTTCCCTTCATGATACCATGCTGACTTCACTTGATTGTATTGTGTAGATAATGTCTACTGGGTTTCCACCATTCCTCGACCAAAGCAACATCTTCAAAATTTACAATTAGTTCTGTAAAATATTTTCTGCTTTTTTATAAATGCATGCAAAATGTCCCGTGTATTTTTTTTTTCAATTCAGGTACATACATGTCTTAAGAGAGGAAGAACAAGTACAGTGATAACAGTGATAACACTGAACTAAAAAGTTACCAGAAAGGTTAAACATATTGGGGCATTTTTCTTTCAAAAAAATAGAGGAAGGCATAGTGGGGAATTGATATTGATTTTTATCATTATGAATGAGCTGAACAGGGCGGATATGAAGACAGGAGAAAGTGAGGACTGCAGATGCTGGAGACCAGAATTGAAAAATGTGGTGCTGGAAAAACACAGCAGGCCAGGCAGCATCCGAGGAGCAGGCGATCGACGTTTCGGGCATAAGTCCTTCTTCAGGATATGAAGACAGTGTTTCCATGGAAGATCCCAATATTAGGGACCAAAATGCAAGGTAAATACTAATCCAGTGGGTGTGGCTGTTTAGAGTGAGCTGCTTAATAATGCTGATGGCATTTGTGTGATGAAGTAGTTCTTGGGTTCTATCTTTTTTGCTTGTCCCTTTGTGATTTGCAAAGACTGTTTGAGATAGAAAGACCTGTGGAAAACCATAATTAGCAACTCTCAGGAGACACAGAGAAAATAGGAGCCAGAGGAGGCCATTTGGCTCATATAACCTGCCTTCAAAATGATCATGGCTGATCCTCTACCTCAAAATCAACAGCTCTCTCCCCATACCCTTGGCATGTTTCATCTCCAGCAACCTATTTTCTTAAGTATATTCAATGCCTTGACCTCCACAGTCTTCCATCATAAAGAATTCCACAGGTTCACAACCAATAACATGAAGAAATTTCTCCCAGTCCAATCCAAAATATCTACTATTTATCCTGAAACTGTGGACCCCTTGTTCAGAATTCTGTAGCCAGGAGAAACATCATTCTTGCATCCAGTCTAAACAGCCCTGTCAGAATCTTATATGCTTTAGTGAGATCCCTCTCATTCTTTTGAACTCCAGTGAATACAGGTCCAGTCAGGAGCCTCTCATATGACAAATCTGCCATCTCAAGAATCCATCTGGGGAACCTTCACTATACTCCTTCTTTGGCAGGTATATCATTGTTTCGGTAAGATTAGGTTAGGGTGGTACGGTGGCACAGTGGTTAGCACTGCTGCCACACAACACCAGAAACTTGGGTTCAATTCCCGCCTCAGACATCTGTCTGTGTGGAGTTCTCCCTGTGTCTGTGTGGGTTTCCTCTGGGTGTTCCGGTTTGCTCCCACGGTCCAAAAATGTGCAGGTTAGGTGAATTGGCCATGCTAAATTGCCCGTAGTGTTAGGTGAAGGGGTAAATGTAGGGGAATGGGTCTGGGTGGGTTGCCCTTCGGAGGGTCGGTGTGGACCTGTTGGGCAGAAGGGTCTGTTTCCACACTGCAGGGAATCTAATTAGATTAGATTAGATTACTTACAGTGTGGAAACAGGCCCTTCGGCCCAACAACTCCACACCAACCCTCCGAAGAGTAACTCACTCAGACCCGTTTCCCTCTGACTAATGCACCTAACACTATGAGCAATTTAATATAGCCAATTCACCTGAACTGCACATCTTTGGACTGTGGGAGGAAACCGGAGCACCCGGAGGAAGCCCACGCAGACACGAGGAGAATGTGTAAGGAGACCAGAACTGCCATAAAAGTCCAGGTATCATCTCACCAATTTCCTACAGCTGCAGTAAGACTTCTTTGCTTCTGTACTCAAAATTCTTTGCAAAGAAAGCTAATACACCATTGCCTTTGAAATAACTCCACAGAGACCAATATCCCATCACTAAGTCATCATTGATTTACACATGCATAGTACTTGACACTGGTTCAGCTTCCTCAGAACCAGCTCTCAGACTGAACAGATCCTCTGACACTCCTGTTCATTAACTCTTTCTTCTTTTTTTTCCCTGATTACTCCTGCACTACTGCTTTACTGCGGGGTAGTGCTTTTTTTTCCCCAGCACCCGTCTCGTGTGTGTGTGCCCCTCCACGGCCCGCTGCCTGGACCTGTTTATGGCCAGTTTGGCCAGGCCCAGGAGCAGACCTACGAGAAGGTCTTCAGACCTGCCATCCACGCTCTGTACCAGGTGCCCGAAGATCAGGAGCATGGGACTGAAGTGCAACCAAAAACAGAGAAGGAGGTTTGACACTCCTGTTTGTTTTTTTTTGAATGTCGGGAGAAGTTCTGGGCATTGCATCTTTGGAGGGATAACATGGCCATTGGAAATTAGGGTTACAAGTGTTTTATCAGAGTGACATTTTGTCCTCCAATTCTTAAATTAAGAGACATTATGTAAACTGTAACAAAGCCTATTGAAAATAATTCCACAGAGGCCAGTATCCCATCAACAAGTCTGCTTTTATTTACACATGGACAGCCCTTAACACTAATCTAGCTCCCTCAGGGCCAGCTCTCACAGTGAACAGAACCTCGAACACTCCTGTTCTTTTCTTTTTATTTTCGTTTTTTTTAAATTACCCTCCACACTTCCGCCTAACTGCGCTAGTGCTTATTTCCCCCAGCACCCATGTTGTGTGTGTGCAGGTGTGAGGCACAGTGAGAGACACAGGGTGTACGAATCTTTATTCAATTTCCACCACCAGGAAGAAAGGAAACACCCGAGTGGCCAGTGACAAGCACTGCCCTTCACAAAAGGCAATGCTGTGTGACCAAGCAGTGAAGGGGAGGGCAGGGATTAAATCAAAGTAGAGTTATAGAACATAGAACATAGAAGAATACAGCGCAGTACAGGCCCTTTGGCCCTCGATGTTGCGCCGATCCAAGCCCACCTAACCTATACTAACCCACAATCCTCCATATACCTATCCAATGCCCGCTTAAATGCCCATAAAGAGGGAGAGTCCACCACTGCTACTGGCAGGGCATTCCATGAACTTACGACTCGCTGAGTGAAGAACCTACCCCTAACTTCAGTCCTATATCTACCCCCCCCTTAATTTAAAGCTATGCCCCCTTGTAATACCCGACTCCATACGCGGGAAAAGGTTCACACTGTCAACCCTATCTAACCCCCTAATCATCTTGTACACCTCAATCAAGTCACCCCTAAACCTTCTTTTCTCTAATGAAAACAGCCCCAAGTGTCTCAGTCTTTCCTCATACGATCTTCCTTCCATACCAGGCAACATCCTGGTAAACCTCCTCTGCACCCGTTCCAGTGCCTCCACATCCTTCCTATAGTATGGCGACCAAAACTGCACACAATATTCCAGATGCGGCCGCACCAGAGTCTTATACAACTGCATCATGACCTCAGGACTCCGGAACTCAATTCCTCTACCAATAAAAGCCAGTACGCCATATGCCTTCCTCACCACACTATTTACCTGGGTGGCAACTTTCAGAGATCTGTGTACATGGACACCAAGATCCCTCTGCTCATCCACACTACCAAGTATCCGACCATTAGCCCAGTACCCCATCTTTTTGTTATTCTTCCCAAAGTGAATCACCTCACACTTAGCTACATTGAATTCCATTTGCCACCTTTCTGCCCAGCTCTGCAGCTTCTCTATATCCTGTTGTAACCTGCCACATCCTTCCTCACTGTCAACAACTCCTCCGACTTTCGTATCATCCGCAAACTTGCTCACCCAACCTTCTAACCCCTCTTCCAGGTCATTTATAAAAATGACAAACAGCAATGGTCCCAAAACAGATCCTTGCGGAACACCGCTAGTGACGGCACTCCATGAAGAAACTTTGCCATCAACTACTACCCTCTGTCTTCTTCCATCCAGCCAATTCCTAATCCAAACCTCCAACTCACCCTCAATGCCATATCTCCGTATTTTCTGCAGTAGCCTACCATGGGGAACCTTATCAAACGCCTTACTAAAATCCATATATACCACATCTACCGCTTTCCCCTCATCAACCTCCTTCGTCACCTTTTCAAAGAATTCAATAAGGTTTGTGAGGCACGACCTGCCCTTCACAAAACCATGCTGACTATCCTTGATCACATTATTCCTATCCAGATGTGCATAAATCCTATCCCTTACAATTCTCTCTAAGACTTTGCCCACAACAGAAGTGAGACTCACCGGCCTATAGTTACTAGGGTTATCCCTACTCCCCTTTTTGAACAAGGGAACCACATTTGCTATCCTCCAGTCTTCTGGCACTACTCCTGTAGACAAAGAGGACATAAAAATCAAGGCCAATGGCTCTGCAATCTCCTCCCTTGCTTCCCAGATAAATACCTTATTGAATTCTTTGAAAAGGTGACGAAGGAGGTTGATGAGGGGAAAGCGGTAGATGTGGTATATATGGATTTTAGTAAGGCGTTTGATAAGGTTCCCCATGGTAGGCTACTGCAGAAAATACGGAGATATGGCATTGAGGGTGAGTTGGAGGTTTGGATTAGGAATTGGCTGGATGGAAGAAGACAGAGGGTAGTAGTTGATGGCAAAGTTTCTTCATGGAGTGCCGTCACTAGCGGTGTTCTGCAAGGATCTGTTTTGGGACCATTGCTGTTTGTCATTTTTATAAATGACCTGGAAGAGGGGTTAGAAGGTTGGGTGAGCAAGTTTGCGGATGATACGAAAGTCGGAGGAGTTGTGCCATCAGGCCCAGGGGACTTATCTATTTTCACCTTTTCCAGGATTTCCAACACCTCTTCTCTACATACCTCAAAGCCATCCATTCTACTTATTTGTGACTCAGTATTCACATCGACGACAATGCCCTGTTCCTGAGTAAATACTGAAGAAAAGTATTCATTCAGTGTCTCCCCAATCTCTTCCGCCTCCACACGCAACTTCCCACTACTATCCTTGACTGGACCTATTCCTACCCTAGTCATTATTTTATTCCTAACATACCTATAGAAAGCCTTAGGGTTTTCCCTAATCCTACCGACTAAGGACCTTTCATGTCCCCTCCTTGCTGCTCTTAGCTCTCTCTTCAGGTCCTTCCTGGCTACCCTATAACTCTCAATCGCCCCAATTGAACCTTCACGTCTCATCTTGAGATAGGCCGCCCTCTTCCATTTAACAAGGGATTCCAATTCCTTATTAAACCACGGCTCCCTCGCACGACCCTTTCCTCCCTGCCTGACAGGTACATAATTATCAAGGACACTCAATAGTTGCTCCTTGAACAAGCTCCACATATCATTTACACTCTTGCCTTGGAGTCTACTTTTCCAAGCCACACATCCTAAGTCATGCCTCACCGCATCATAATTTCCCTGACCCCAGCTATAACTCTTGCATTTCCCTGACCCCAGCTATAACTCTTGCTGGGGTTATAGTTGGAGGGGGAAATAATGCACTGCACTTCCTGCGGCGCCCACCTCTCCCTGAACAACTCCAGGGTGTTGGTGGACACCGCGTGCTCTTTTCTAGAGACACCTGAGCTCTAACGTAACCGTGGAAGAGGGGCAGGCAGTCGGCCCTAACGATCCCCTCCACAGCCCGCTGCCTGGACCTGTTTATGGCCAGTTTGGCCAGGCCCAGGAGCAGACCCATGAGGAGGTCTTACACTCCTGATCATATGTGTCAGGCCCAGTTTTTAATTGGACTAGGTTAACAGCCACAATCAGGGAATTCATATTCTATGAGGTCCACCTGGCTGACGTCGATACAATCATGACATCCCTCCCCCTCTAACTAAGTCCAGAGACATGGGCCTTTTCTTTCTCCTGTAGCCTCTCCTGGTGCGTTTTTGCACTGGGTCCAGTTTGTCTGACTCAGCCTTGGAAAGAAGTGACTCATACTGGACCATAGCTCGCTTCTTATGTCCAGTTCATCCTCTTTGTCAGGCGGTAAAATCATCGAGGTTGTGACATACACTGTCCACATCAGACTTTTCTTGAAGCTAGACAGAGGAGGTGAACCCACTGTTTCTGTCTGCTTTTCTGGAAGTTCTGAGGGGCTGAGTGTGTACTGCTCCTGCCCCATTTGTGGTTTGCAGCTTTCATGTGGTCCATATGCTTGTTCAGAATTGCCTCACCTACCCAAACTCTGTATGTCATGGGACTTGATCTCACGTTGACCGTGCCTCTTACCCACGCAGGGCCATTTCCATGGTTTTTGCATCAAACTCTGTTCCCCTGAAGTAAACTGTCTCTCTCACTTAGAGGAGTCTTGTGTTTGACATTGGCATTCCTGATACTGTTTCACCCTCCCCTCCAGGTCCGGGAAGATCAGATTTAATCTGGTATGGAGTCTCTTCTCCCCATTAGCAATTCTGCTGGAGCTATTCCTGTAGTTGCGTGAGAGGTGGTCTGATAAGAACTAGGACAGTTTGATATGGAGTATATCTGTATGTTGTTTTTTTGAGCCTGCCTTCAAAGTTTGGACTCCCCTTTCCATCAGACCATTGGGCGATAAATAGTATGGAGCTGTCCTTATATGCTGAATGCCATTCAACTTTCGGAAATATTCAAATTGCGTATTGGTAAATAATGGCCCTTGTCTGTAATCAACATTTGCTGGAGTCCATGGATAGAAAAAAGTGCTAGCAGCTTTTTGAATGGCATTCAGCAAATGAAGACAACTCCATAGCATCCATCATCGTCCCCATGTTCGACAAATGAACTCTACACACATCCAACCACTTTAAGTGGGCATCCACAATGACTAAGAACATTGAACCCATGAAAGGGTTAGCATAGTTGACCTGGAATCAACTCCAAGGTTTACCCAACCAATCCCACAAATGTTGGGGAGCTGCTTTGTCCTTGTTGGCATGCTGGGCACTGCCCCACCAACTCAGTGATATCTGTATCCAACCCTGGCCATCAGACAGAATTCATACCAACATCTTCATTTTGGACAACTCTGGATGACTGTCATGAAGTTTTCAGCCAGTAGCTGACGGCGACCTTTGCATGTGGCAAACCCATTCTTGCTCCCTATAATAAAATGTTGTCTTTTAAGGTGATATGGTCTTGCCAGGTCTAGAAAGGTTTCAACTCTGGTTGTGAGGGTCCTATTGTTTACCCCATCACCACTAGCTGTTCCAGTTTTGCCAGGACTGGATTGTTTTGGTCCACAGTTTGATATTGTCAGCGGTGACCGGAAGGGTGGCCAGAAACTTTAAAACCAGAATGACTCTTACAGCAGTGGCACCACCGTGATGCATCTGCCAGTGAGAGATGGCACAAGGCATCCTCATTTGCTACTTGACTTCCCAGACAGTATTCCAATTTGTAATGGCGTACACTTAGAATGAGAGCCCACCACTGAGTTCAACCTGAAGCTATGGGTAGCATGGTTGTCCTCTTTGAGTAGCTCTAACAGGTGTTTGTGGTCTGTTCCTATTATAAGCTTAAGTCTGTAAAGGTATTGGTGAAACTTTCTCACACCAAAGGTGACTGACAAACCTTCATTATCTGCCTGAGCATGTTTGTGCTCTGCATCAGCCAAAGTACAGGAAGCATATGCTATTGGATGTTTCTCTCAATGGGCCACCTGTTATGAAGAGGCATTGCCAGATCTTGCTGGGATCATGATATGCCAACACTTTAGCCACTTCTTCACTTCCCTAAAGGCTACGCTACCATTTCCAAGGCAGACCCTTTCACAATAGCTGAAGTAAGAGTGCCAAGATGGAGGCTAGATTACGTATGAACTTTCTGTAATAATTCACCAATCCAAAAAAAACCTAAGCTCTGAAACAGACATAGGGGCTGGAGTGCCTTAGATCACCCTCACTTTATCTTCCAATGACTGTAACCTGGTCTTGTTGACTCTGTACCCAAGTAGAGCATTCAGGGTGCATGGAATACACATTTTACCCTTCTCAGGTGTATGTCCACCTTGAAGAAACATCTAAGAACTATGTCTAAGTTCTCTAAGTGCACTTTATTGGTCTTCTCTGTTATTAACATGTCATCCAGATAAATGATGACCTAGAGTAGACCTTGAAAACCTTTCCCCCTCATCTGCTGAAAAATGGTACTGGCTGACAATACCCCAAATGGTGGTCTTGTATATGGGTACACCCCTTATTGGTATTAATTGTAGCCTACTTCTGAGAATTGTCATCTGACCACAATTAGAGGCTTATATCCAGCTTTGTGAAGGACAGCACCCTTCCCCCAGCTTTGCATGTAAATCCTCTATGCAAGAGTGTGGGTGGTTATCCAGCCATGAGAAGCAGTTTACCATTTGTTAAAAATCCTCACAAAAACCACCTGTCAGGCTTCACAATGGATTCCACTGGTGCTGCACATTCCGCAGACTGTACTGGTTTGATGATTCTATCACTTTCCAGCCTTCTGATTTCTGCCTCTACTTTTGCATTTAAGGCAAATGGCACTGGGCAGGCCTTGCAGAGTCATGGAATTGCTTCCTTATCAACACGTAAGGTGGCTTTGACTCCTTTGGTAGCCTTTAGATCTTCCTGAAAATCAGCTGGCTATTTAACTAGGACTTCATTCAGGCAACCATTTTCTAATCGAAAAATGTTGAGACAATCAAAATAAAACTTTTTCAACCAATTTCACTCCATCAGGCTTTTGTTACAATTAGTGGTGATTGAACCAGCTGCTTCTCATATGAGACTGGAACCAAGTTGTCCCCTTAATCTGTAAAGATTCCCCGGTAGAGGCTGTCAGTCTAGCCGATATCTTATGCAAACTTAAGGGTTGGAGTTCAGAACAAATTTGTTAAAGACTGGTTCTGCAACCACTGAAACACTCCACCAATATCAATTTCCATTAGAACTGGGCGACCATTTAAGCAGATGCTTATTTTGACTGGTTCTGATCTGGATGTCACTAAGCAATTTAACAGTTCCAAACCAGATGTGAATGGGCTTTCCAAGTGTGTACTCTCCTGGATACCGGCCTATTAATTCTCTTGCTCAAATCAGGCCTAATGAGACTCTTTTCCTGTTTTGAGTACGCATGGCATCAGCTATTACAATAACTCGCCAGCTTGGATCCTGAAGAAAATGTTAACTGTTGGTTAAGGCTTGGCTTTGTTTATGGTTTTTGCTGTGGGCTGACCTAGAGACCCTCTGATCAGGTTATGTCCTGGTTGAAGTTATGCAATTGCCTTCACTCAAACGGTGTCCCCCAAGCTCAGTCAGCCTGGCGAGGGGGTCCTCTTTTATCAGCATACCCTGTAACTCATATGCTCCACTTGGCACATTTTCTAATGGTAAAGCCAGTTGTAGTGCCTGTTTGAAGTTGGGTTTCAGCTGGTTTTTGCATGGTTAAATCATCAATTCCACACACCAAATCATCTCTCAGCATCTTACTATGGATTAAACCAAAGTCACATGCTTTTGCTAGTCATTTTAACCTTGTCAAAAATCCCCGGCACAGATTCGCCTGGTTCTCAAACTGCCGAGTAAAAACAAGAGGGTCTCTGAATTTGTGGAGGCTTGGGGTTATAAAATACCTGAAACAAATCCATTAACTTTTGAAAGGCTTAATTCCTGGTACCTCAGGAAAATAACCATTAAAGCTGCAGGTCCACAAGCTGTCAGGAGAATTACTCATTGCTTTTCATCTGCCCCAATATCATTTGCCCGGAAAAAGTAATGCATTCTTTCCACACACTAGGCCCAGCCTACGATGGAAGGATCAAATGTGTCAAGTTTCCTAACTAACGGCATGATACCAGAAATGCTTACCCTAATTCAAAGGTGACTGTTGCAAACAAATTTCTTCAGGAGCACTTTTTTTTCCCCCATCACAACTGAATTAACTCCACAGAGGCCAATATCCAGTCACTAAGTCATCCTTTATTTACATATGCATAGGACTTGACACTGGTCCAGCTTCCTCAGAGCCAGCTCTCAGAGTGAGTAAAACTTCTAACACTCTTGTTTTTTTTTGTTCTGTGCTTTCTTTGTCATTGCAAATACAATGAACATTTTATTACATATACAAATGCAATGCCTTTTTCAGTCAATTAGGTGATTTTGAAAAACTAAACCACCACCACCAGGGGATTTCTTGCCATCAGTGCATTGTACCTTATAGTCATTCATGAAAACTAAATGCAAGATATTTCACAAGAGACTTGCATCTAATCCATTTTTCCTTTTCTAACCAGGTGAGGGGAAAAATCAAGGCTGTAATAAGCCCTTAAATCTCTTCAACTAACATTTCAATACATTAAAAAGTTAGTTCACAATACTGTAGATGTTTAAGTTAATAATTTTACATTTCTGTCAAACACACAATACAGTCAGGCACTCAAGATGTTAAGGATGTAACTTGTTAAAATACCTGCATTTATTGTATCTGGTAATGTAACATTAAAATGTGTTACAGGAGGCATAAAACACTCTTGTTTATATTTGTCAGTCAGGGCTCCCTTACTGGACCAGGTAAACAGCTCCAATCAGGTAACTCTTATTCTATGAGGTCCACCTAGCTGACCTTGTTACAATCACTACAACTTTCCTAACTGTTTGCTGCACTTGCAGTAATGACGAGTGTACAGGATATCCAGGTCTGTTTGTACATCGACATTTCCCAATCTATCACCATTTAAATAATGCTCTGCCAATCTGTTTTCATATCAAAGTAATCAATTTCACACTTCCTTCTAGAGAACAGTTGTGTTAAACTTGAAACATGAACTGTTTCTCTCTCCACAGATGTTGTCAGACCTGCTGAGTTTCTCCAGCACTTTCTGTTTCTCTTACACATCTCCAGCATCCACAGTACCTGGCTTTTAACTTCATACTTATATACATTTTACATACATTTGTTTTGTCACTCAATTTGCACAAATTACCTTGAAACTTCTTTACATCCTCCTTCCCACTTGCAATCCCAGTAGTTTTCTGTCATCAACAAACTTGGAAGTAATGTATTTGATTCCTTCATCCAAATGGTATGAATAGCTGAGGTCTACGAATCCTAAGATTGATTTCTGAGATACTTCTGTGTTACTGCTTTCTACTCCAAAAATGACCAATTTATTGGTACTGACTGATTCCCATCTGCTAATCAATTCTTAGTCCACACCAGTACATTACTTCTAATGTATCATATTACTACCAGTCCCAGGAACATGCTGCAATCAGTGAACTGGTGGTAGAGGAAGTGAATATTTAATATGATGGATGGTGTCAAACGTCTTTCATACTGCTAGAATTTTATACATGCAGGCAAATGAGGAGTATTCTATCACACTCCTGATGTGTGCCTTGTGGATTATACTAAGAATTTGGGGAATCAGGACCTAACCTTGTGTTGCAACTGCAGTATTTATATGGCACCGTTTATGGTTATGTTTGTGGTTGATGGTGACCCGTAGGCATTAATGTTAAGAAATTGAGTGATGGTAATACCTTTGAAAGTAAAAGAAAGGTAGTTAGACTGTCTCTTCTGAAAGTGGTCATTGCCTGGCATTACCGTGAGCTTACTTGCCACTTATCAACACAAGCCCAAAGATTAATTAGCACTTGCTATATGTAGGCATGGGTTATGAATGGAACTGAACACTGTATAAGTGTCAGTGATAATTCCCATTTCTGATCTTACGATGAGAATGGTCAATGACGAAGCAGCTGAAGATATTTGGGCTAAGGATACTACCCTGAGAAATATTTTGCAGTGATATCCAGCTGTTGAGATGACTGTCTCCAATATTCACAATCATTCTGTCTGTACTCAATATGACTTTTACCAGTGGAAAATTTTCATTCAGGTTCCCGTTGGGTTCAATTTTACTCGAGCTCCAAATTGCAACATTTGATCAAATACCTTTATATCGATGGTATCACTCTCAGCTCCCCTTTGGAATTCAGCTCTTGCCAAGCTTAGCCCAATGCTGTGATGAGGTCTAGAATTAAATTGTCCTGCTGAAATCCAAACTGAGCATGAATGAACAGATCATTGTTGAGTAGGTGTGGTTTGAAACAATTATTAATGACTTTTCGATTATTTCGATTGAAAATAGACAAGTACAGGGCATTCTGGTATAACATGCGTTTTGTCAACACAAAGTGGTCATAACACAATTGATGGTTATGGATAATGCTTGGATAACATGAACTTTCCACTGAATAGATATAGCGATTTTCTATAACCATCTTCTACAGCATGACTTTCTATTACAGTTTTCCATAGCGCGATTTTCTAGAGCGCGGGGTTGTAGAAGAACGCAACTGTTGTGCTATAGCAGAATAACCTGTTTAGATTTTGGAGTTCCTCACTTGCTTGATCAGGTCAAAATTATTGAAAAACAATGCCAACCTACACTTGGTGTGGCAATTGTTCAGCCTGGGTTTGTCTTGTTTCCATTTTTGAGTGCACAATGTGCCTGGATACTTTTTCATTTTGTTCAGTGAATGACATCATTGTAGCTGTTTTGGAACAGCTCACTGGAGGCACAAACAATTCTGAAGCACAAACCTTCAGCATTACATTTAAGGCCCATATTTCTGTATTTACTGCACTTAGCCATTTCTGGATATCACATGACATCCAGGGGGGAAAAGAGGATATTTTGAAGGCTTGGTATGGGTTAAATCAAATGAAAAGAGACTTATGCATAATATAAACACCAGCACAGACTTATTCTGCGCAAGGCCCTATCTCTGATGTATATTCTATAATCCTACACTATGAAAACATTTATTGAGCTGTCCATTATGTCTTTTAAAACCTCATCATTTTTTCTCATGTTGTGATGAAAGTTCATTATATTTTATTGTTTTTTGGAAACTTGGATCAAGCATGTGAGGAACTCCAAAATCTTAACAGGTTGTTCTGCTATCACGCAACAGTTGCGTTCCTCTACAACCCCGTGCTCTAGAAAATGGTGCTATGGGAAACTGCAATAGAAAGTCATGCTGTAGAAGATGGCGATAGAAAATTGCTATATGTATTCAGTAGAAAGTTTATGTTATGCTAAGCTAGGCAAGAGCTGAATTCCAAAGGGGAGCTGAGAGTGATACCATTGATATAAAGGTATTTGATCAAATGTTGCATCATAGAGCTCAAGTAAAATTGAACCCAATTGGAAAGTAATTTTGAATGATGAGTTACAGACAACATTTACAAGATGGCATGTAATCTTAATTAAATGACCATCAAGCCACATATGGAGAGATGTCAGCAAAGTGCTTAGTAATTGAGTTTAATGAGAAAAAGAGAAGGAGCCATAAATGGATTCATGCAACACTCTGTTAGCAAACAGCAGCAGTCAGGTCTGAGTAGAAGTTCTGAGATGCTTGGAAGACAGTCAGAAGAAAGCTTCAGGAGTAGAAGGCTCTGAAGGTACCAGAGAAAGACAATCCTATAAGGCTGATGAAAACATAAGTTAAGAACTAAGGCACTCCATTTTAAAATTAAAGATTGCCCTATTGTCCTAGCTTTTACGACAGAAATAAGGGAAAAGTTTACCGAGGACTGTTTCAGAAGGCTGTGGAAGTGGGGAAATTGAATATTTTAAGAAGATAAATGGATTCTTGTTCGGCAAGGAAATTAATGGTTATGAATAATAAATGGGAATGAGGAACATGGTAACACACAGATCACCAAGATTTTACTCAATGGTGAAGCAGGCTTGAGTGGTCTATTTCTACACCTATTTTTATGTTCATATGTTTCATAGAATCAATAGTGTTTAAGCTGAACATTTGGCTGTAACCCTGCATTTCCTGAAGCTAATCCACAAATCCTGCACATCCCTGGGCACTATGGGCAATTTAGCATAGCCAATCGATCTGCCTGGCACATAGAGGAATAGAATCATAGCGATGTACAGCATGGAAACAGACTCTTTGGTTCAACTCATCCATACCAACCAGATATCTTAAGTTAGTCCTATTTGTCAAAACTTGGCCCATATCCTTCTGAAGTCTTCCTATTCACAAAACTATCCTGATGTCTTTTAAATGTTGTAATTGTACCAGCTTCTACCACTTCCTCTGGCAGCTCATTCCATACACACCCCACTCTTTGCATGAAAAAGTTGCCTCTTAGGTCCCTTTTAAATCTTTCTCCTCTCATGCTAAACCTTTGCCCTAAAGTTCTGGACTCGCCCACCCCAAGGAAAAGACTTTGTTATTTACCCTACCCATACACTCATGATTTTATAAATCTCTACAAGATCACCCCTCAGCTTCCAACACTCCAGAGAAAACAGCCCCAGCCTATTCAGCCTCATGCTATACCTCTAACCCTCCAATCCTGGCAACATCCTTGTTAATCTTTTCTGAACCGTTTCAAGTTTCACAACATCCTTCCTATAGCAGGGAGACCACAATATTCCAAAAGTGACCTAGCCAATGTTCTGTACAGCCACAAAATGACCTCCCAACTCCTATACTCAATGCTCTGACCAAGAAAGGAAAGCATACCTTCTTCACTATCCTATCTACCTGAGACTCCACTTTCAAGGAACTATGAACTTGTACTCCAAGGTGTCTTCGTTCAACAACATCTCCAGTACCTTACCATTAAGTGTAAAAGTCCTGCCCTGAATTGCCTTTTCAAAATACAACACCTCACATTTATGTAAATTAAATTCCACCTGCCACTCCTCAGCTCATTGGCCCATCTGATCAAATGCCCGTGGCACTCTGAGGTAACTTTCTTTGCTATCCACTACACCTTCAATTTTGGTGTTATCTGCAAACTTAATAACTATACCTCCTATGTTCACATCCAAATCATTTATATAAATGACAAAAAAGCAGTGGACCCAACACTGATCCTTGTGGCATACCACTGGTCACAGGCTTCCAGTCTGAAAAACAGCCCTCCAGCAGCACCCTCTGTCTTCTACCTTTGAGCTAGTTCTGTACCGAAATGGCTAGTTCTCCCTGTATTCCATGTGATCTAACCTTGCTAACCAGTCTACCATGAAGAACCTTGTTGAATTGCAAAATCCCACAGACAATTGCCCGAGATGGAATCAAACCTGGATCCCCAGTGTTATGAGGCAACAGTATTAATCACTGCCATTGCGCTGCTCTATTCAGCAGGATATTTGCTTGCCCATATTTGACCTAATGCTATGCGACTTCATGGTGTCTGGAGTCAATGTTGAAGACACCCAGGACAATTCCTTCCCAACTATATGCCATGGTGCCACCACCTTTCAATCTGACCTGCCAGTGAGACAGGACATACCCAGGGATGGTGCTTCTGTGAGTGTGATCATGTCAGGATGCTGCTTGATTGTCTCTGAGACAGTTCTCCCAAATTTGGCACAATCCCCCAGATATTGATACAGATGATTTTGCAGGGGCAACAGGATTGTTTTAACGGTTGTCCTTTATAATGTCTTAGTCAATGCCAGATGATCCTTCCAATTTCATTCCTTTTTTTGAGACGAGTAGGAAATACAACTGAATGCCTTCATTGGCCATTTCAGAGGTACATTAACATTCAACCACATTGTTGTGGGTTTGGAGTCACATGCAGGTCAGAACTAAGTAATAACTTCAATATTTTTCTTCTCTAAAAGGCATCAGGGATTGACGAGTTTTTTTTATGACAATCGGCATCAGATTTTCAATTCCAGATTTTTCTTGAATTTAAACCTTACCCTCTGCCATGATAGGATTCAAAGCCAGGTTTCCAGAACATTATCTGGACTTCTGGAATACTACTCAAGCAATAATATTACTACGCTATAGCCTCCCCTGGAATGGTGCAATTTGTCATGAGATCTTCTCAATTATTCTTGTATGGTGTTTGCATTTTTTCTTTTATGTGATGAATTTGATTTTCTTTTGTTAAAAATAAATTGGCAACCTTTTGTGAATATGTTCAGTAGCTGACCTCCATGGTAAACTAAAAGCAAAATTCAACTTTTGGTTTATTGAACCAGGCTTCATTCTGGGATTTGATTTGTCCAGTCTAACTATCACTTGAGATCAAAATATTTTCGTTCTGTTTTCTTGATTCCTTTCATCAACCTAATTTTTAATAGTGTTTTTTTTTCATTATTCTTCATTTTATTCACACTTCCCTCTTCAATTTTCATTCATTTACAGTCTCAATTTTCTCTTCTTAGGCACAAAGAAGACTAATGATGACTTTCTTCCAGAATATTGGGTCTTGAGGTGACTTAACAGTCCAATGCTCAAGTTACACATCCTCCTAAAGGTGGTTCAGGTTGAGTTTGAACTTGCAGGTGGGTACAATGCTTGGATTTTTACACTATCTTCTTCTGCTGTTTGTTACAGGTTTCTCCCCCCCGCTACGTTGTTGAAGATGCTCAAAATGGTTGACGTCTTAGTGGATGCTTCTTCTCCAGTATGAGTTTGCCAGGGCAAGGGATTCAAATGTTACATTTTTCAAGGATGCATTGAGGACATCCTGGAAGTGTTTTCTTTGCCCTCCTCGTAATTCCTGCCTACCCAAGCTTGGAGTTGTGAGCTAGCACAGCAGATTGGCAGTAAACGATGGCTTAATGTTTGGCATTTGGCTTGAGAGAGGACACTGACACTGGAGTGACTCACCTTCCCATTGAATTTGTAGGATTTTGCAGAGGCACCTGTCATGATATTCCTTAAAAGATTTGAGATGTCTGCTCAACATTGCCCATGTCTCCAATGTGAACAGAAGAGCAAGTGACAGTTCTGCCATAGAATCATACAAAATAGAAACATACCCTTTGGTCCAATTCTTCTATGCCAACCAGTTTCCCAAATTAAACTAGTTCCATTTGTCTGCGTTTGGCCCATATCTCTCTAAACCGTTCCTGTTCAAGTACCTGTCCAAACATCTTTTCAATATTGTAACTGTACCTGTATTTACCACTTCCTCTGGCAGTTCATTTTACAATCGAACCATCCTTTGTGTGAAAAAGTGGCCCCTCAGATCCCTTTTAAATCTTTCTCTTCTCACTTTAAAAATATGCTACCTAGTTTTGAACTCCGTCATCCTATGAAAACTGCTTTGCTATTCACCTTACCTATGCCGCTCATGATTTTATAATTTGGAAATGCCGGTGTTGGACTAGAGTGTACAAAGTTAAAAATCACACAACACCAGGTTATAGTCCAACAGGTTTAATTGGAAGCACTAGCTTTTGGAGCGTCGCTCCTTCATTAGGTGGTTGTGGGAGGAGCGGTGCTCCGAAAGCTAGTGCTTCCAATTATACCTGTTGGACTTTCGTCTGGTGTTGCATGATTTTATAAACCTCTAAAGATACCCGTCAGTGTCCCATGCACCAGTCACAAACATGCCAGCCTATCCAGCCTCTCCTTAACTTAAACCCTCCAGTGCTGGCAATATTTTGATAAATTTTATCTGCACCCTCTCCAATCGGCATCAGATTTTCAATCTCCAATTTAATAATATTCTTCCTATAGCAGGGTGACCAGGGAATATGCAGTGCTTCAAAAGTGGCCTCACCAACATCCTGTATAACCTCAACAAAACATCCCAACTCCTATACTCAACGGTCTGAGCAATAAAGATAAGCTAAATGCCTTCTTAGCCACCTTGCCTACCTGTGACGTACCTTTCAAAGAATTGTGTACCTGAACTACCCAGGGTCATATCATTAACCCTGTAAGTCTTGCCCTGTAGACCATATCTGTGTGCTAGGCTTGAGACCTTAATAGGTGCCTTCATTTTCTAATTCTGATCCTGTACCTTTGCAATTTATTTTGTAAAATCCCATGCCTGCAATCCTGTATGCCTGTTTCTCCTCCATTCTTTGCTCTAATGGTTGTTCCTTATTTTAAAACCTGCATTAATTCAACCCGTGCTTCAGTTTTATATAAATCATTTCTTTTTGCATGGATCTTAAATCTTACTACTCCCAAGATACTCATTCACACCTAGCTTATCTACTTGATCTATTTCATTATTCATTCCGAGATTTAGCAATACCTCCATCCTTATAGGCCTATTAACACTGCTTCAAAAAGCAACCCTGTAAACATTTCATGGTTTACATTACGTTTCTTCATCCTCTGTCTCATTAGATAATTCAAATCTGCCAGAACAGTAATTTCATGATTCCTACTATTTTCTTGAATCTGACTGGAAATTTTATCTTCCATTTTCTTCCCACAATTTGGAGATTCTATACACAACCTACTCATGCAATGAGTCATTCCTTTAAAAAAGTCTTTGACCTCAAATTAAATGTTTTCTCTTTACAAGATGTCTTTCCTCTTTCATGCCAATCTTGGCTGTGTGCTGCTTTGATGTCAAAGACAGAGACTCTCACCTCTCTGGCATTTGTTGTATGTTGGAATATTAACTACTGCAACTTGTGTTTGGAGTGAACTGCTGCCATAACTTCCTAATGTTCTAAAATTAAACAGTGAACTAAACCAAAATTAGAATTGGCAGTCCCAAAGGTCACTGTAGCAAAGCTCAGATCACAAAGGAAACTGACAAATTTAAATCAAAATATTGCTTTCAGGTGTAATGAGATAGCCTGGATCCCTGAGTGCTCACTCATAACAAAAGACAGGAAGCATAGCAATGGACATTACATACAATCATAGAGTCATCAAGTCATACAATACAGAAACAGACCCTTCAGTCCACCCAGTCCATGTTGAACATAATCCCAAAATAAATTATTTCCACCTGCTTGCCCTGGCCTAAATCCCTACAAACCTTTCCTGTTCATGTAATTATCCAAATGTCTTTTAAACATTGTAATTGTACCTACTTCCACCACTTCCTCAGGAAGTTCATTTTACATGCGAACCAGCCTCTGTGCAAGAAATTTGCCTCTTATGCCTTTTTTAAATCTCTCTCCTCTCAACTTAAAAATGTGCCCCCTAGTCTTGAAATCCCCAGCAAGGGAAAAGACAACTACCACTAACTCTATCTATATCCATTGTTATTTTATAAACTTCATTCAGATCACTTCTCAACCTTCTATGCTCCAATGAAAACAGTCCCAGCCTATCCAGTCTTTCTTTATAACTCAAACCTTCCATACTCAGCAATATCCTGTGCTCCCTGTCTGAGAATGTTCAGTATAGACATAAACATGTTGGGGAGACAGGAGTCAGGTACAATGACTTCCCTCTTGACATGCTGCCTGAACCTCTTCATGGCCATTTGGCTAGGACCCGGAGCAGACCCCCATGAGCATGTTCTCTGCAGGCCCCTGACAGAAGCATTAGGACCCAGGTTCAAAGTGAAATTCCATCTGAATGGGTGTCAGCTTAGATAGAACATCACATGTTTGTGCTGCCTCAGCAACACAAGTGCCCTCAAGAACAAGTATCAATCTTTTCAGGCTCTGTACAGCTTTTGGCCACAATCTAGATACTAACTGATACATGCTTGGCAAGTTCTTCTGCATCTTCCAGTCTGCTCCTCCACTATTTAGCATGTCCCGAGTCTGGTTATTCCAATACACCTAGTCCTTTTTTCCAACCATTGAATACTGTATTGGTGCACGTGCAGATTCCTGAGCAACAGTTATCCAACAACAACCACAATTCCTGACAGGAGAGAATTCCAGTATGAGATCCCAAGCACAAATTAAGTCCTCGAAAAAGGCAGATAACTTCTGTAAAAAGTTGTTGATATCTCTGGAGACCAGGAGCTGCATGTCATAACTGAGACCATTCAACTGGCAGAAGAAGTATGTCATCAGGGCACAGTGTCTCGGCAGGGTCTCGAGGTATAGGTTCTGAAGGTGGTAAGTCACATCTGAGTACAAAAGTACACCAATACCTGACTGACCTCTATAAATGGATAGACTCAGATGACTATCAGTACTTCAACTGTAAGCCTTTTGTCACGGAAAATGCCTGATGACCATCTTCTGTGTATTTGTGACAAACACCAGGGGAGAGATCAAGTGACCAGCTAATATCACATCATGGCAGCAATCAGTTGGTTTACAATCAACAATTGACCCCTATAAGACAGCATTTGTAGCAGTCCTGTCCAGTGCCCTCAGTGACTTTTCCAGTTTCAACATTTTTAGAGGACAATCCTCACGCTAGTGCAGACCCTTCCTATCACAATGGTATGCTATAATGCACACTTTCTTCAAACTCTCCTTTCTTCAGCTTTCATGTGCTTTCACTCTTGCACCTGGAATCTTGTACTGCTCTGAACATTTCCTTCTTCCTTACGACCTCCCCATCACCCCAACTAAAAACTTTATTCCTGACCTCAACTTGTCTCACTAAATTTTTCTCACATCAGGTTTTCCCAGGACTGTAGGAAGCCCAGTGTACTTCTTTCAAAACTCCAACAACAACATGGTCTCTAATCAGTTATCTTTTAAATGTCCCATATTCAAAGTTAACTGCTGTGCAATACAGGTCTTTGCTACAGAATCTATGCTATCAGTTATCTTTGCTTCCAGTTACTATGATTTTAGTCAATCTATGATTATATTTGACAGAATACTGACGTGTGTATCAAAGTGTCAATAACCTCATTATAAGTACAAAAACAGAAATTGCGAGAGAAACTCAGCAGTTCTGTGGAGAGAAATTAGAGTTAACATTTGATTCCAGTGACCTTTCTTCAGCAGAGGTGAGTTCTGAAGAATGGGCACTTGACTTGAAATGTTAACTCTGCTTTCTCTTGACAGATGCTGCCAGACCTGCTGAATTTCTCCAGCAATTTCTGTATTTGCTCATATCTTCAACATCTGCAGTTCTTCATTTTATTTTACTGTTCACCTCATTATAAGTGATGGTTCTTCATTTATCAAGCCTACCACCATTACCTTACTAAAATACAAGGTCCACAATGTTGCAGATTGCATAGAGTAGGATACTGAAGTGATCTTTATTTCATTTGTCTGCTAATCTTGAGGTATTGCAGTATCTAATAAATTGTCTGCACTATTTCTGCCACTTTTCAGCTCTTTGTAGGCCTGGTATATGCTGAAAAGAGATGGGTATGATGGATATGTTCTATAGCTTTCCCTTATTGAATCTTACTTCCCATGTTATTTTGTTTTCACTGCCAGCTGGCTGCATCTTAATCATTGGGCTGTTCGTTTGGTGATTTTCCTGCTACTCAGTCCTGCTGTGGGATAGCCTTTAAAGCTTCTTTCACTGCTGAGTCCTGCGGTTGTATCTCTCATTCATTGTCACCATCTGTTATTGTGGAAGTGATCTTGGAAGACATTAGATTCTCCACATTACTTCAGGAGGGTTGCTTGAATCTAAGATCTTTTTCAGGTAAGTATTAATTCAACATTCCATAACCTATAAATGCTCTTAGGTTTTGCACGACATCTACACACTCGCATTCTCTTCTCTGTACTCTCATCATATGATCTCTTACATCACACAAATAGGTTGCTATTTAAATATTTAAGTATTAATTCTTTACTTTATAGTGAGAAGATTACTGGAGTAGGAGGGTCGACATAAGATTTCCGGGGCTTTGTTCTACTAAATAAAACATCAAATGAGGTCAATTGGCTTAAATTCACAGAAGTAAAAGGCAGCCACAATGTTGAGTGTGTAGTATAGATCCTCAAACAGTGGGGAAGAGTTAGAGGAGTTAATATAGGCAAAAACAACAATGCAGTACTAATTGGGGACTTCAGCCACAGAGGGTACAAAATTCTTGAACCCATTCAAGAGAACTTTCTTTAGCCAGCATGAAACCAGCACAACAAGAAAGGATTCAATCCTAGGTTTAGTCTTCGGAAATAAAGCTGGGCAGGTGGCTAAAGTAAGAGTGAATGGCCATTTTGGACATTGTAACTATAATGCAGTAAGACTTTAGCAACAGTGTGGAAAGAGACAAAGAAAACAGGAGTAGCTGTTCTAAATTAGGAAACAAAACCTTTATAAAACAAAGATATTCCGTTAAAGCCAGACTGGTTGCAGCTACTTGAAGGAAAGTCAGTGTAAAAATCAGTGGGCGTATTCAGAAGCAAGATTCTAAAGCACAGTGTAGAGAAAGCCTCGTAAAATAACAGGGTGACGTTGCCAAATCTAGAGTCACCTGGTCCCAAGGATTGGGAGCAGTTTTAGATTTCAGTGAAGGAGGACAAAGGGATTGATTAAGAGGAGGAAAATCAAATACAGGAGAACACTTGTGGTGTAAATACAAACTGATTGCAAAATGTTCCATAGGTATGTGAAGAGATAAAGATTAGTGAAGTCAAATGTAGGTCCCTTTTAGTCAGGAATGAGGGATGTTATAGAAGATTGAATTGATCTTCCTTAACAAAACATTTAAAAGACATCTGGATGGGTACATAAATAGGAAGGGTCTAGAGGGATATTGGCCAATTGCTAGCAAATGGGACTAGATTAATTTAGGATATCTGGTTGGCATGGATGAGTTGGACCAAAGGGTCTGTTTCCATGCTCTGTGACCCTAAAACTAAATCACCATCCCTGATTGGAAACATAAAAAATAGCAGCAGCAGTAGGCATTTCAGCCCTTCAAACATGCTGCCCAATTCAACATAATCATGGCTGATGATGCAACTCAATATCTTCTCCCTACTTTCTCCCCACATCCTTTGAGCACATTAATCCAACTCCTTCTTGAAAACATTCAGTGTTACTCCTCAACTGCTTTCTGTAGCAGTTGCTGGCTGGGTGAAGAAATCTCCTCCTCACTCCTGTCCTCAAAGAAATGGCAGACCAATTAAAATAGGTTGGTTCGGTTTTCACAAAAAAAGGACACAAATGATGTCCCAAAAATGTTGGGGAATGCATGGTCTAGTGAGTGGGTGGAACTGAAGGAAATCAGAAGTGGCGTTAAGGAAATTTATTGGATTAAAGGCCAATAAATTCCCAAAGCCCAATAAGCTACATCCCAGAGTATACAAAGAACAGACCTTCAAAATAGTGACTACAATGGTGGTCATTTTTCAAGATTTCTGTAGACCAGCTCCTGTAGATCGGAGGATAGCTAATATAATCACATTATTTAAAAAAGGAGGCAGGGAGAAAACAGGGTATTGTACTCTCTTATTCATTGTAGGGAAAATGCTAGAGTCCATGATAAAAGATTTAATAGCATCCACATGCTATTAGGGAGAGAGTTCCAAGCTTTTGAACCATCAACATTGAAGGAGTCGATGCCAAGTGTCCATCTGGCTTCATTCCTTTATTCCTTTTCTAGCAATTTATACAACTGCACGACTTGCTCCGCCATTTCAGAGGACAGTAAAGAGTGAGCCACAGTGGTATGTGGAGCTACATATAGGCTGGAACAGGTAAGTATAGCAGATTCCTTCCCTACAAGACATTCGTGAACCAATGATGACAAGCAACAATGGTTTCATGACCATCATGACTTCCAGATTTTAATTGAATTTCAAATCCACCATTTACCCTGGTGGGACTCCAACCCAGGTCCCCAGAACATTACCAGTGTATCTGGATTAATGGTCCAGTGACAATATCACTTGTTTCCAACTGGGCCCAGATGGGGAGCAGACCTGTATTAGAGGGGAGTGGCAGTGGGATATAAAAACCAGCAGCAGAATGTGCTTTTGAGCTGCTTCTATCCACCTGAGCAAAAATGGACTTCACAGAAAAACAGGTAGTTGACTGGAAAACATTTCTCCTACATCTGTTTTGGTCAGGTTAAACTCAGGATATGATATGAGAGCTGAAGATCACAGTTAAGAAAAACACTTTTAAAACCTTCAACATCCACATTATTTCATTAAACAGAATGTGCAGGTAATGTGTTATGATATGTGGTTGCTGATGAACATTGGTGCAAACCAGTAACCATGGCTATAAAACACAGAACAGAGGTAGGCCACTTGGCCCATCAAGTCTACTCTGCTATCCAATGAATTGTTGGTTTGAAAATATTTGACTCTACTGTTGAAGTATTTTTTCCACAAACCCGGACGACACAAGTTTCACTACAACAGTAGATGCTTTATTATCGGACAGCTGACGAGCAATTGTCAGTGACAATCCTACCTGTGGTGCCACTTCTCAACAAATCTCTGCTCTACACACGAAGGCAGGACATTTTATAGGAATAATACAGAGGTCAACAAGTCACATGGTTGATTGCCGTTACCTTGTTTAAGACAGGTAACTACAGTTTTACAATGCCCAGTAATTGCTGATTTCCTGTGATAACTAATGAATGCTTTCAGGGATTGGTTATTGTAGTTGAAAAGTGTGGTGTTGGAAAAGCGCAGCAGGCCAGGCAGCATCCGAGGAGCAGGAGAATCGACGTTTCGGCCATAAGCCCTTCTTCAGGAATGAGGCTGGTGTGCCAAGCAGGTTATTGTATGCTTCATAATCATATGTTGATGGATAGAGATTTAGACAAAAGGGCTTTCCTTTGTTCTCATTGTTGGATTCATATGCCCATGTTAATAGGTAAGGGAAGCATGATAATGGAAACAGGAGGCATTTAATAAGGTTATGGCCAAAGCTGTCAGTCTTGTCCAGGGAGGACAAACACCTTTGCCTGAGGCTGCAAGTGAAATCCAAATATGGCTCCAGAGGATTCTGTTCTCCGGGAGTCAGCCAAACGCCCCCCCCCCCCCGCTGTGATGTGCTGTCTCATTCTCTAAGAGGGCAGGCATGTAATCGATACTGCAGTAAGTCCTTTTAACAGTGGAATGGTTAACCCTTGAGTTCCCAATATGTCATGATAAAGAAGTAAAAATGGAACTTATTCATTTTGGCTTTCAAACTTCCTCACTACTTTCCTGCCTTACCACCGTAACCATTGATTCCTTTAAAAAAATTGTTTACTTCAGCCTTGAATATATGAAATAAAATTGACCCAGCCACGACATCATCTATGATAAAGAATTCCATAGATTCTCTACCCTCTGAGAACAAATTCCACCTCATCGCTGTCCTTATTGGGTGGCCCCTTTCTCTGAGATATGATCTTAGTCTCTGAAGGGGAACTTCCTCCTTATCAAGCCCCTGAAGAATCTGAATCAAACATTGAATGCTGGAGAAACTAAGCAGGTTTGGCAGCATCTGTGGAGAGAGAAACGGTAACATTTCCAATCCGGTTTAAATCTTCTTCAGAATTCAAGGTCAAAGAATTGTATAGGTTTCAATAAGGTTGCTTCTCATTCTTTTAAATGAGTACAATGAGTACAAGAGCAACCTAGTCAATCTCTCCTTATTAGATAGTCATCAATACCCAGAATCAACTTAGTGAACCTTTTCTGAACTGCCTGCAATGCCTGTTCATCTTTGCTTAGAAAAGGGGAACAGAATTATTCACAATATTCCAGCTGTGGTTTGATTACAACCCATTTGCCTTCCCTATTACCTGTTGAACATGTATAGCAGATTTTCTGTGATTCATGTGCGATGATTCCTAAATCCCTCTTTGTGCTGCAGCTTTCTGCAGTATTTTCCCATTTAAATAAAATCCAGTTCCTCGATTCTTCCTGTCAAAAAGCATAATTTACATTTTCCCACATGATATTCCTCTGCCAAGTTTTCATCTATTTACTTAACTTGACTATACTATTCTTTGTCACATCCTCACCACTTATCTTCCACATAATGTTTGATTGAAATGCAATCTTGGTGATATTATATTTGCCTCTGTCATCCAAGTTATTCATATATTGTAAAGAATTATGGTCACAGCACTGATTCCTGTGGTACTCTACTAGTTATAGCTTGTTGTCTGGAAGTGCCCCTTCCATTTCCAATACTATCATCAATCCTCTATCCATGCTGATATACTACACCCAGCAGAATGCACTCCTTTCTTATTAAGTAGCTTTACATGCAGCACCTTATTGAACACCTTTTGGAAATCTAATTGTTACATCTTCTGATTTCCCCTTTATCTAACCTGCTTGTTACTTTGTCAGGCCTGACATCATCTGCAGCAAGTGTTGGTTCCTCTAGGAACTTGGGCTCAAAGTTGATGAGCTTGAACCTAAGCTGCAGATACTGTGACACATCGGTGAGGGAGCAAGGGCACTGTTACAGAAGACATGTAGATTAATTACATCAAATCTGCTCTGAGGTCATGGATAGGAAGGTGTAACTGCAAGCAGGACAGGTATTGGGATCCAGAATTTAACTTTGAAGGAGACTCAGCCAGTGACCTTATGTAATAAGAATGGGGTTCTTGTTCCAGTGTGAACAAGGGTACAACTTGCAGGGAGCATGAATAAACAAAGCATAGTGGTGCAGAGCACCATTCAGCTGGGGAGAAAAGAGAGACATGGTCGTGTTAGTGGAATAAATACTGTTCTCTGCAACTAAGATAGAGTTCCAAAGGCTATGTTGCCTATCTGGTGCCAAGGACTTGTGTTTCGAGTTGGAGAGAAATTATAATGGGAGGGAAATGATCCATTTATTGTAGTCCATGTAGGTGTCAATAACCCAGGAAGGTCTAGGAAAGAGTTTCTGCTGTGGGATTATGAACAGTTTGGGACTAAATTAGAACCACAAATCACCTCTGAATTACTACCTGAGGTGTTTACAAATCAGCACAGGGAAAATATGATTAGAGGTAAATGTGTGGCTCAATTCATGGACTTTGGCACTAATACCGGGGAAAAAGAGCTGTTCCAATGGGATGAGCTTCATTTGATCTGGGACCAGTGCTGAGACTAGTGTCCTGATGAATTGTATAATTATGGAAATAATTAGGTTTTTCAGTGTCCTGATGAATTGTATAACTATAATTGTAGTTAGGGTTTTCAACTAATTTGTTGTGGGGGGTAGTTCAATTAAGGGAAGTTCAAAAAAATTAAAACCATAGATACGGGGTGGAGAAGAGGCAAACAATAATCTGTGTGCCAGGAAAGAGCAGAAAAAAAAAGAATACAGCAATAGAAATTAGAATCAGAATGAGTAATAATGGTTAAAAAGTCAAAGCTTAAGACTCTTATTGCAGACAACATTTCCACTAAGATAAGTGGATGACACAAATAGAACTAAATGACCGTGACTTGATAGCTATTATAGAAATGATGTTGCAGGGTGACTATGAATGGGTTATAGTCAATGCAATAAAAAAAATTGACGAAAAGGAAAAAGAGATGGGGTAGCTTTATTAAGAAACAAAGGTGTCGGACTCTGCAAGATGGCAACAATTCTGTAGAACTGCTGTGGACAGCTCTGCCTAACAGCCAAGGCATACTGGTGTTTTTTGCCATCCCTGGCCAACTTATGTGGTGGAATTATTAGTTTAAAACCTTACAGAACATATATATTGTTAATATTTGGGAGTGGGAAGGATGCCAAAGGGAAAAGGAGCAAACAAACAACAGCAGAGAGGACACTCCCCTGCAGCACCTACTACACCAGAGACTGCAGCAACAGCAGCCTCTCCTGAACCCCACCGGGGCCCTGACAGACTCAGGAACTGGCTGTGGGGATGGAGAGACTTACCTTGAAAGTTGAGGCTGTGATTGAGGAGATCCGTGGGAAGAATCGTGCCCAGGTCCAACCTATTGCATCCATGCTGCAGAAGCATGAGCAAGAGATCCAGGGCCTCAGGGAGCAGCTGGAGGAGGTGGAGGGTTGAACTAAGGCCTCGGAAGCTATGATGGAGTCCTCATCCAGTCAGACCCAGGTGCTAGAGCGAGAGGTGCAGGCCTTGCAAAACCATATCGACGACCTTGAAAATCGAGGTTGGAGGATAAATCTCCGAATTGTCGGGCTTCTTGAAGGTGAGGAAGGTGAGCAGCCAATGAGCTTCTTTGAAAGCTGGCTGCCAAAGTTTTTGGGCCTTCACATCGAGTCCAGCAGGCTATAGATTGAAAGGGCTTATCGGGTTACAGGGCCGGTGCAGCGCCCCTGCTTGGTCCTAGTGCACTTCCATTCATATAAGGACAAGCAAAAAGTCATAGAAGCTTCCAGATCCCTGGGCAAAGATCCACAGGCCCTGCTGTACAAGGGGTCAAAATTCATGGTTTTCCAGGATATCTCTGCAGCTTTAATTCAGAAGAGGAAGTCCTTCGATGAAGTTATAAAGAGGCTGAGGAACCTGGGCCTCCAGTACTCCATGAGATACCCCGCAGTACTTCGTTTCAGCCACGAAGACTCAGTTTATACATTTGACTCGGCGGATAAAGCTAAAAACTTTGTCGACACTGTAAAATAGATGGATTAGCCTGAGAAATACAGTTAATGTTTATTCTCTTTTCTATCTTTCCCAATGTTTTCCCTTTTTTTAAAATTCCTTTCTTTCGGCCTAATAATTTCCTTTTTGGAAAAGGGAGAAAAGACTTTGGAATAAGTTGTTCCTTTTTTTTAATAACTGGATTTTCTGATGGGAAATTTTGTGGATGTTCTTTGTTGTCTCTCACCCTTTTTTTGTTTGTTCTGCTTCTAGGGGTGACATGAAGCCAGGGATGGGTGGAATGCTCATCCTTACTTTGTCTTTTTTTCTGTTGATTTAAGCATCATCTCCTTGTTTTTTTTCTGGCCTTAGGCTGGGGCACAGTCCGGGTTTGAAGGAGCTGTGAAGGAGGGGATGGGTAGGATGAGTGCTCCCTATGGGCAGGGGGAAGTGGCTTCCATTCAAGGTTTTACAGTTGGTTTTCTTTGTAGTGTTTTGGTAGTAATAGTTGTTTGTAGTTACGATAGAGTAATTTTTGTATATATAGTTTTTCGATTCTATGAGTCTTTATTTACTTATGCTCGGCACTTTGTAAGCAGGGTTCTACCTCCGAGGGGTTCAAGGGTCTCTGAAAGGGGATATGGCTAAGTGTTTTATTAAATGGTGCACCTGGAACATTAAGAGAAGTCATTGGCCTGTTAAAAGGAAAAAAGTGCTTTCTAGCCTTAAGAGGGAAAGGGTTGATATCGCTTTATGCAGGAAACCCATCTTGATGATGGGGAACACCTGAAATTACAGCAGGGAGGTTTATGATTGGGTATTCTTTTCATTCTTTACTACCAAAAGTAGGGGAGTGGTGGTACTTATCCAGAAAAATCTTCCGTTCACATTATTAGAGTAGGTGAAAGATGAGCAGGGACGGTTTGTGATATTTAAAGCCCTGATACTTGGGGAGGAATATGGCATTTTAAATGTCTACTGTCCTCCGGTGCATCCCCTCAAATTTTTGATTAGTGCTTTCTCTAAGTTGAGTGCTTTTGGAACACAGCACATTATTATGGGGGGGGGGGGGGGGGGGGGGAGGGATTTTAATTGTCTTTTGGATCCAACAGTGGACAGGATGCCTTGTGGGCCCCCAACTATTTCTTTGCAGGCCAAGCAGGTGGTTGACTTATGCGAAGAGTTGGGGCTGGTGGATATTTGGAGATGTCTTCACCCTATCGGCAGGGACTTCACTTTTTTTCAAACCCACATAAATGTCACATGAGGATTGACCTCTTTCTGGCTCCCTCGGCACTTCGGGATTTGATTATGGGTTGTAAAATTGGGAATATAGCTATCTCAGATCAGGCGGCAGTATATTTGGAGGTCAAGGCCAAGAGTGAAGGGCTAGGTTTGCGGCACTGGCGTTTGGACCCTTTTCTCCTTAAGGATTCCAAATTTGTAGAAAAACTTTTGGAGGATTTCAGGAATTCTTGACTATCAACCTCAGGCATGGCTAGTAGTCCATCTATGCTATGGAAGACTGCTAAGGCCTTTGCTAGGGGATTAGCTATTTCATATTCGGCTAGCTGGAAATGACAGAAGGAGGAACAGCAGTGTCTACTTGAGATGCGGTAGAAAGCCATGGAGGCGACACATTTTGCACGGCCTTCGGTGACTAAGTTACAGCGGATCATGAATTCAATACTGACACAAAATGCAAAGAAAGAACTTGCTTTTGCTAGACAAAGGCTGTTCAAATATGGGGATAGGCCAGGGAAGTATTCAGCGTACCTGACTAGGAAAAAGCGTGCTCCCCAATCCATTACTGCAATCAGAGACAGCGCCAGGGTCCTTACATACGATGCTAAAAAGATTAATGATGCTTTTCGGAAATTTTACTCTGAATTGTATCGGTCTGAAGGTTGCGAAGACAGGAGGGCTAAAATGGAGACCTTTTTTTAAGAACCTGGATCTCCCAGGAGTAACCTTGGAACAGGCCTCTCTCCTTAAGGCCCATTGACAGTTCAGGAAATACAGGAGGCAGCTAGGCAACTCCAGAGTGGGAATGCGCCTGGCCGTGATGGTCTCCGGGTGAGTTTTATAAGGAGTTTATAGGGATTCTGTCAGGACGATGTTGAAGATGTACAATCACTCCTATATGCATGAATGCCTACCACCATCTTTGAGAGAAGCTAATATTTCCTTAGTCCTTAAGAGGGGGAAGGTTCCTGAGGATTGTGCCTCATACAGGCTCATCTCTCTATTAAAATCAGATTTCAAGATTCTGTCCAAGATCCTGGCGCTGAGATTGGAAAAGGTGTTGCCCCATATTATTAAAGAGGACAAGACGGGCTTTATAAGGGGCCATAGGTCCGCTAATAATATTAGAAGGTTGCTGAATATGGTCCAAGTTTGTCAGCAACGATCGCTTCAGGGGTTGGTGATTTCCTCAGATGCAGAGAAAGCATTTAACTGGGTGGAATGACCATATCTTTTTTATATCTTAGAACAGTTTGGGTTGGGTGGGGTCTTTGCTAGGTGGGTGGAGGTTTTATATCACCACCCTCTGGCTGCGGTCATCACCAATGGGGTGAAGTCTGGGAATTTTACGATCGGTAGGGGTAGTTGGTAAGGCTACCCACTCTCACCGTTGTTGTTTACGTTGGTAATAGAGCCCCTGGCAGAGGCCATTTGTCAGAATGTGCACATAACCGCTCCGGAAGTGGGATCGAGGGCACACAAGATTACACTGTATGTGGATGATGTCCTTCTGTTTTTATCGAACCCGATGACCTCCGTACCCCATTTGATACAATGTATCAATTCATTTGGGCCTATTTAAGGATATATGATTAACTTGGCAAAATCGGAGGTTATGCCTTTGAGGAACCTTAAGGATGTGCCAGAAGATGAAGGTGGCTCTAAGTTCCCTTTTAAGTGGTCACGGGCAGGGTTCCAATACCTAGGCATTTTTATTACCCCCAAGTTTGATCTGTTATTTCAGACTAACTTTGCTCACTTGCTCGACAATATTAGGCGAGATGTCCAGATCTCCAGAAATCTTCCAATTTCATGACTGGGCCGAATATCTCTTATTAAGATGAATGTTGTTCCTCATTTACTTTATCCCATGTGTATGCTCCCTATAATGTTTCCCAGGTCAACGCTGCAGAAGCTTATGGGATGGTTTGGTTCCTTTGTCTGACATTGTGGGCGGCCCCTCATCAAACTTACTAAATTGCAGTTGCCTCGAGGAGGGAGAGGAGTTGATTTCCCAGACATCAGGAGGTGTCAATTGAGTAGGTAACGATCCAAACTCAATATGGCTGGATATTGAGGCCTCCCAAGTAAAGTGCCCTCTTATTAACCTGATGTTCATAAATAAGATGAGGACAGTTATGGACCACTGCCAGAACCCCATTGTCATTAGTACAGTCAAGGCATGGAGGGTGATGCGTCAGAGTGAGGTTTGTTTATCCCATACTTCGCCACTTACACCTACAGTTGGCCTGCCAGGGTTCCGACCAGGGATGATGGACTCAGGGTTCAAAATATGGGCAGCGAGAGGAGTTTCTAGTTTGGAGACTTGTTTGAGGGGGAGGTTATGATATCTTTTGAGCAACTGAGCTGCAAATACGGGTTACCCAGCAAAGATCTTTTCTGGTTTTTTTTCAGGTTGGGGATTTCATCCAGAAGACGACCACACTTCTCACTAAGCCCTATAAACCCAATACAGAGAGGTTGTTGCTATGTTCCACAAGCACCCTTTCAGTTAGTGCCCTCTATCGCCTGCTGGGTGGCAGGGCCTGGCAGGATATTAACCGGCTATGTGAGGTCTGGGAGCAAGAGCTAGGAGTGGAGATCTCTTCTGAAACATGGGAGAGCATATTGGTGAATACTCGAAAGATCTCAATCTGTAATAGGACATGCGCTACGCACAGGGCTCATCTGGCACCAGACCGTCTGGCGAAGTTTAAAAAAGGGGCAACTTCAGTGTGCCCCAAATGTAAAATAAGTGTAGGTACTCTTACCCATCGCTTCTGGACATGCCACAGGCTCCGTGTTTATTGGAGCGCTGTGGCGGGAGAGATAGGGAGGGTATTGGGGATTGAAGTCAAAGTAGACCCGGTATCTCTCCTCTTAGGTCTACCGAGTTTACCATATTTAGACGGGCATGGGAAGAGACTATTTAATATTCATGCATACTGTGCACGGAAGAACATTCTGATGAACTGGGTGTCTGAGAACCCGCTGGGCTTGCTGGGATGGCAGAAATTAATTATGGACCACATTCCCTTGAACTTTTTTATAAACATGGTGCACCACACAACAGACTATTTTTATAGGTAAAAACAATGACTGCAGATGCTGGAAACCAGATTTTGGATTAGTGGTGCTGGAAGAGCACAGCAGTTCAGGCAGCATCCAAGGAGCAGCAAAATCGACGTTTCGGGCAAAAGCCTGAACTGCTGTGCTTTTCCAGCACCACTAATTCAAAAAAAGACTATTTTTATAAGATGTGGCAGGCCTACTTGAGTTATTTGGAAATAGTTTTGTCAGTTGTCTTAACTAGGGCATTTTTTTAACCAGGATGGTTAGATTTGTCAAGCCCTTGGCCCTGGAGGGGATCTCCTGAGTTAATACGGGTATGTATTCAATGCTCCCGTTCCTTTGTTTGGGCGCTTTGCGCCAAGCGTAGCTGTTCTGTATTTTGTGGGGTTTTTTTTGTTTTTGTGGCTTTTATTTCTTTTTTTTGATGTTGCTTTGCACAGTGTTAGGGTTTGTTTTGTATTATAGGGTAGGTTAATAGTTAGTAGACAGTAGTTGTATTGTAATTTTTGTTTTTTTCTTTTTATTATACTGATATTTGTTATTGATTGTATTTTTCAATAATTGTATGTGTTTATAAAGTTAAAAAAAATTGCTAATAAATATATTTACAAAAAAATAAGAAACAGAGGTGTCAGTGGGGAGAAGTGATATAGGGTGCAATAGATAATGATGCGGAACTGGTTTGGGTGGAAATAAGGAATAACAAGGGAAAGATGACATGGGTGAGAGTCATTTATAGGCCCCTGAAGAGTTGCCTCACTGTAGGACTAAGTTTAAATCAGGAAATGATGGAGGTATGTAAAAAAGGCACTACAATTGTCGCGGGTAATTTTAAACTGTGTTGACTGAAAAATTAGATGGGTAAGAGGAACTTGCAAGATGAATTTGTGGAATGTATCAGAGATTGTTTCTTGGAGCAGTATATTACAGAATCTATTTGAGAATGTGCTATTTTAGATCTAGTAATGTTTAATGAGTGGTGTTTAATAAGAGATCTCCAAGTTAAAGATCTCTGGGGGCTAGCAATCACAACATGGTAGAATTTCAAACTTAGTTTGGAGGTGAACAACTTGGGTCCCAAACCAGAGTCTTCAAATAAGAACAAGTACAAAGGTATGAATAGAGCTGTCTAAAGCAGATGGAGAAACAGATTGAGGAGACGCTCAGTAGATGAACAGTGGCAGAGGGTTGAGCAAATATTTCATAATGCTCAGCAAAAATTTATTTGGGTCAAAAAGAACTTAACAGAAAGCATGAACTACCCATGGTTAACAAGAACAATCTAATATGTATTCATTTTCACACTATAGTTAAAACTTGGCACACAAGGCAGCAAAATCTAGTGGGAGACCAGAGATTGTGAATATGTTAGAAATCAGTGGTGGATCACCAAAAAGCTAATAAAGAAGAGGAAAATAGATTATGAAAGTAAGTTGACAAGAAAAGTAGAAACAAGCAGCAAGACTTTCTCTGGATATATAAAAAGAGAGTAGCGAAGTGAGCATGGGACCCTTAGAGGATGCAACTGGGGACAGATAATGAGGAACAGGAAAATAATAGATACTTTAAACCAATATTTTGCATTGATCTTCATGGTTATGGACACTTTAATCATTCCAAAGTATTAGATCAGAAATGGACTCATGAGATGAAATGTCATGTAACAATCTTTATCACAAGAGACAATCTATTTGACAAATTAATGAAACTGAAGGCATGCAAGTCAGCAGGATATGATGGCCTGCACCTAAGGGCTTTAAGAAAAATTACTGCAGAGATAGTAAAGGCATTAATTAGAATATTATGGAATTCATTGGATTTCAATGATTGTGATACCCCTGTTTGAGAAAGGAGAGAATCAAATGAGAGAATTATAGGTGTTATAAGTCAGACTAAACCCCCTCAAAGTATATTAAGAAAATAGCTTAGGCACCAACATTTTTTTATTTTTAAAGGCACGTGTAAGATGTGTTCCAAATGAAATTCGATTGGTCAAACTATCAGACTTGAACTCACTTCACTTTCACACTATAGTTACAATACAAACAAAAAAATAGAAAGATTGTAATAACAACTCTATTGGAAAACTTTAACAGGATAATAAATTATTTAACTACTGAATAACACTGTTCAAATGTAGTAGCATCCCATAAACACACCTTTGGCAAAGGCAAATTCAGTAAAATAAATTGTCTCACATGCAAGTATCACGGCAGAAAGATCTTAGCTGTAATAGAGAGAGGAATAACAGCTTCCACATCCAGCTTCAAGACCCCAGCAACTGCTGAAAACTAAAATGAAAATCCTGATTCTCTGGGAGCTTGACCCCAGTCATTTGTGTTCCATCTATTGTTCCAGCTGAAAACAACCCCAAGGCCTTACTTTACTTTATTGATTCGGAACTTACTGCTAGCCACTTTTGTCTCAACCTCTCTTCTTAAAAAAAGCCACAACAAAAATATACCTCTTAAAGCCACAACATTGTCACACCTCCCCTCTTAAAAGAAATGAACCATCAATATACAAAGAGGCTTCATTTTTAAAACCTTTAGTTTTATGCTATTAATACACTACAATAATATACATTACATTGATTCTAAGCATGAAAACATTCAATACTACAGTCTACTGTAGTCTGTTTTTTCTCCAAGTACCTCTGTTGTAACTCATCAAAGCCGGGACAACGTGTCAGCAATTACGTCCACTCATTGTGTATAATTTACAAATTGAATGGCTACAATAATAAGCTCCATCTAAGTAGTCTGGAATTTTTATCCTTAGTTTTTTCCAAGAGGTTATGGTCAGTATATACAATTGTCTAAGACACATTACTGGCAGCATAAATGCTGCCATATAAATTACTGGCAACATACAACAGGCTACGCTGAGGGAATGTGCTGCCACATATCTCGCAAACTCCTCAATCATCTCGTGCACCAACACTACAGCAGGCACCATAACCTTGAAATCAAGATTGAATCCACACTCTCAGCTTGTGCTCAAGATAGAGCAGTACAGTTAAGCAACGCTGCCAAGCAGACAAGGCAACAGAACTACACCGCATACATTCACACCAAGAACAAGAAACTGGAGAATCTTGGCATCACCACCAGCAGTAGCCAAGCCTCCCCTGGCACCACAGTTGAAAATGTTATCACCACGGAGAAATCAATCATCAACTTATCAGACGATACCCTTCAACCGGAAGAGATTGAAGTTCTCAGCCAAGGGCTCAATTTCTTGCCCACCGCAAAATGGACCCCATTGGCCTTGTGGCAGACATAGAGGAATTCATCAAATGAATGAGATTCCGAGAATTCTTCCAAGACGTCAGCAGTTGATTCCAATGAGTCAAGATTAGACTCATTGGAATCTGCAAAAGCACAGCAGGTCAGGCAGCATCCGAGGAACAGGAAAATCGACATTTCGGGCCGGAATCCTTCATCAGGAATGAGGCTGGAAGCCTCAGATGTGGAGAGATAAATGGGAAGGGTTGGGGCTGGGGAGAAGGTAGTAGAGAGTACAATAGGTGGATGGAGGAAGAGGTCAGAGAGGAAGGTGGAGCGGAGAGGTGGGAAGGAAAATTGACAAGTGGGACAGGTCATGAGGATGGTGCTGAGCTGGAAGTTTAGAAGTAGGGTAAGGCGGTGGAGGGGAAATGAGTAAACTGGTGAAGTCCACATTGATGTCCTGGGGTTGAAGGGTTCCGAAACGGACGGTAAGGCGTTCTTCTTCCAGGCGTAGGGTGGTGAGGGAGTGGTGGTGGAGGCCCAGGACCTGCATGTCCTCGACAGAGTGGGAAGGGGAGTTGAAATGTTTGGCCATGGTGCAGTGGGGTTGATTGGTGTGGGTGTCCCAGAGATGTTCCCCGAAGCACTCTGCAAGAAGGCATCCAGTCTCCCCAATGTGAAGGAGACGCATCGGGAGCAATGGATGCAATAAATGACATTTGTGGAAGTGCAGGTGAAACTTTGGTGGATGTAGAAGTCTCCTTTGGGGTCTTGGATGGAGGTGAGTGGGGAGATGTGGGCGCAGGATTTGTTAATCCTGCAGTGGCAATGGAAGATGTCAGGACGGGAGGGTGGGTTGTTGGGGCATGTGGACCTCACTAGGTAGTCACAGAGGGAATGTTCTTTGCAGAAAACGGATAGGGGTTGGGAAGGAAATACATACTTGGTGGTGGGGTCTGTTCGTAGGGGTGGAAATGTCAGCGGATGATGCAAGTTATTTGTAGGTTGGTGGAGTGGGAGGTGAGGACCAGGGGTGTTCTGTCCTTGTTATGGTTGGAGGGGTGCTCTGAGGGTGCATTGGAAGGTATCTTCAACTACATGGGAGGGGAAGTTACAGTCTTTAAAGAAGGAAGTCATCTGGTGTGATCTGTGGTGGAACTGGTCTTCCTGGGAGCAGATATGGCAGAGGCGGAGGAATTGGGAATACGGATAGTATTTTTGCAGGAGGTAGGGTGGGAGGTGGTGTAATCCAGGTAGTTGTGGGAGTCAGTGGGCTTGTTAAAAATGTTGGTGTTAAGTCGGTTATCATTGATGGAGATGGAGAAGTCCAGGAAGAGGAAGGAGGTGCCAGAGATGGCCCAGGTAAATTTAAGGTCAGGGTGGAATGTGTTGGTGAAATTGATGAACTGCTCAACTCCTCATGGGAGCAAAAGGTGGCGCCGATGCAGTCATCAATGTAGCGGAGAACGGGAAGTGCTGTTGTTGTAACTATGGAAGATGGACTGTTCTATGTAGCCAACAAAGAGATAGGCGTAGCTGGGGCCTATTCGGGTGCCCGTGGCTACCCCTTTCATCTGGAGGAAGTGGGAGGATTTGAAAGAGAAATTGTTGAGGGTGAAGACCAGTTCAGCCAAACGAATGAGAGTGTCAGTGGAAGGGTACTGTTGGGGATATCGGAATAGGAAGAAACGGAGGGCTTGGAGGGCCTGGTCATGGCAGATGGAGGTGTATAGGGATTGGATGTCCATGGTGAAGATGAAGCGTTGGGGGCTGGAGAAATGGATATCTTGGAGGAGGTGGAGGGCATGGGTGGTGTCCCGAACGTATGTGGGGAGTTCCTGGACTAGAGGGGAATAGGACAATATCAAGGTATATAGAGATGAGTTCAGTGGGGCAGGAGCAGACTGAGACAATGGGTCGGCCGGGGTAGGTAGACTTGTGGATCTTGGGAAGGAGGTAGAATCGGGCGGTGCGGGGTTCTCGAACTATGAGGTTGGAAGCTGTGGGTGGGAGATCTCCTGAGGTGATGAGGTTGTGTATGGTCTGGGGGATGATGGTTTGGTGATGGGGAGTGAGGTCATGGTCGAGGGGGCAGGTGGTAGGAGGAGGTGTCTTTCAGTTGGCTTCTGGCTTCAGCAGTGTAGAGATCGGTGCGCCAAACTACCACAGCCACCCCTTTGTCAGCTGATTTGATGGTGAGGTTGGGATTGGAGCAGAGGGAGTGAAGGGCTCGCATTGTGACGATGAGTCGTTGGAGTGGGGGAGGAGGGTAGACAGGTTGAGGCGGTTAATGTCCCGGTGGCAGTTGGAAATGAAGAGATCGAGGGTGGGCAATAGACTGGTATGGGGTGTCCAGGTGGATGGAGTGTGTTGGAGGTATGTGAAGGGATCCTTGGAAGGTGGGCAGGAGTCCTGATTGAAAAAGTTAGCTCGGAGGCGGAGGTGGCAGAAGAAGTGTTCAACGTCACAATGCGGATTGAATTTGTTGATGTGTGGACTGAGGGGGATGAAGGTAAGGCCGTTGCTGAGGACTCAGTGAGGGGGAGGTCTGGGGGTATGGTGAAAACTCAGCAGGGCTGGGAGCTAGGAGCTAGGACCTGGTGTGGGTGCGGAGCTGGGAGTGGGGGCGGAGCCTGTAACTGGAGTGGACGGGGTGGTGGGGAGAATGGGGGTGGAGTCATGAGCAGGGTTGATGTTTTCCTTGGGGTTCTGGGAGGGCAGGGATGGTTACAGTGGGATCCATTGGAGGGCATGCTGGCAGTGTGAAAGTGAGTGTCATTGGTGGGGGCGGAAGTGGCGACGGCGGCAGTTGGTGGGGAGGGGGGCGAAGTCGCGGAACTAGTGACGCCAGTGATGACGTAGGGGGTAGAAGTGACGAGACGCATGGTGTGGGTGAGGTCTTCAGGGGCGGAAGTCACTGCGGAAGCGGCCATAATGGGGATGGAAGGCACGGAATGCGTAGTGGCGGTGGTGACAGAAGCAATGAAACGCGTGGAGTGGGTGACGTCGAAGGAGGCGGAAGTGGCTGCAGTAGTGGTTGCAAAGGGAGCAGAAGTTGTGGGAAGCGTGGTGTAGCTGATGTCACAGGGGGCGGAAGTGGTTGCAGCGGCGGCAACAGGAGGGGTGGAAGTGTATTCTCGGTTAGGCCTTGCGTTGATCTTGGCGGTGGCGGATCTCGTGGTGAGTGAAGCGGTGGTTGGTTGCCCAGCAATTTCGGTGGCTGTTGTCTGGCTGGCATGAGAAGCCGTGGTTGCAAGCTGCCGGTCGATGGGGGCGGAAGTGAAGACATCAATCTCTGTGGTGATGGTGGCTGTCCTGGCCTCATGGCTGATGATGGCTGAGCAGTTCCGGAAGCCAGGGGAAGCTTCTGGAATGTCCAAGGAGCGCTGGTTATTGAAGTGGGTATATAGAAGTTTGTTGTACTTACAGTTTTTGATGTTTGAATAAGTGTAGAAATACTGTTTGTTGAGAGTATGAATTCTTCTTAGGATATAGTACAGAAGGGGTCCTTTACAGTTTTGAGAGGGTGTGGCCCTCAGTTGAGGCATAGCTGACTGTAGAGAGGTTAGGTGGCAGCGCATGGCTGTGAGTATGGAGTGCAGGATCCTGAAAGAGAACCGTTGCTGGTGGTTTTGAATTTGTAGTCCGTACTGGTTGTCCTGTTCAGATCCAAACTGTGCTGGTCTGAATGTAGTCCGAAGTCCATTTGGGATCAGTTGATTCCGTAGGCAGGCGCTGAGGAAGCAGACGTGGCTGTGGTAGTGAATCAGTTTCAAGACATGGTTGAAGAGCTTCAGGACAGAGGAGATAACCTGGGGATTGCAGTGAGAGAGGGAGAGAGACTCACTGAGATCTTTGTAGAGAGAGGAGGAGAACTTCTTCAAGGTAGGCATCTTTGCAAGAGGATTTGGAGTGAGGTTAAAATCAGCTAGGCAAAAGTGAGGACTGCAGATACTGGAGATTAGAATCAAGATTAGAGTGGTGCTGGAAAAGCACGGCAGGTCAGGCACCATCTGAGGAGCAGGAAAATCGACATTTCGGGCAGGAGCCCTTCATCAGGAATGAGGCTGGAAACGTCAGGGGTGGAAAGATAAATGGGAGAGGGTGTGGCTGGAGAAAGTAGTGGAGGGTGCAATCGGTGGATAGAGGAAAGGGTAAAGGTGATAGGTTGGAGAGGAGGATGGAGTGGATAGGTGGGAAGGAAGATTGACAGGTGGCACAAGTCATGAGGACAGTGCTGAGCTGGAAGTTTAGAACTGGGGTAAGATGGGGGAGGGGAAATGAGGAAACTGGTGAAGTCCACATTGATGCCCTGGGGTGAAAGGGTTCCGAGGCGGAAGATAAGGCCTTCTTCCTCCAGGCGTTGGGTGGTGAGGGATGGCAGTGGAGGAGGCCCAGGACCTGCAGAGTGGAGGGGGAGTTGAAATGTTTGGCCACGGGGCAGTGGGGTTGATTGTTGTTGGTGTCCCGGAGATGTTCCCTGAAGCGCTCTGCGAGAAGACATCCAGCCTCCCTAATCTAAAGGAAACCGCATCCGGAACAATGGATGCAATAAATGACATTTGTGGAAGTGCAGGTGAAAATTTGATGCATGTGAAGGATCCTTTGGGGCCTTGGATGGAGGTGAGGGGGGAGGTGAGGGGAGAGGTCTCTACTACCTTCTCCCCAGCCCCACCCCCTCCCCTTTTCTCTCTGCATCCCCGAGTCTTCCAGACTTATTCCTGATGAAGGGCTCCTGCCCGAAATGCTGATTTTTCTGCACCTTGGAAGCTGATTGACCTGCTGTGCCTTTCCAACACCACTCTAATCTTGACTCTAATCTCCAGTATCTGCAGGCCTCACTTTCACCTAGTTGATTCCAATGAGTCAACTGATGAACTAGAACAGTTATCAGAGAGATCTGTAGATGAGCGATCAAGGAAGGAGTCAATTTAGACACCTCCAGAGGGTCACTGCCCTGGGCTTGACATATATGATCAAACCATCAGAAAATGTGTGAATGCCAGGTTCATCAGCCGCACCCAAAGGTAGAGCAAAACATCACCCGATCATAATGCAACACCATCCATGCTCTCAAAACCAATCACAACATTGTCATTAAACCAGCAGATCAAGGAGGAGCCATTGTCATTCGGAATAGAACAGACTACTGCAAGGAAGTGTAGTGACAACTGAACAACCAGGAACACTACAGGCAACCACCGGCCGATCCGACCAAAGAATACACCCAAGTAAACACATTGATCAAGACTTTTGATCCAGTCCTCCAGGGTTTCCTATGTGCTCTCATCCCATGTTCTTCTTATGTAGGGGACTTCTACTGCCCACTGAAGATACACAAAGCCAACACATCCGGGCGTCCCATTGTATCAGGCAATGGAAACCTCGCTGGTTATATCGAAGGCATCTTGAAACCCATTGTACACGGGATTGCTAGTTTCTGTTGAGACACTACAGATTTCTTACAGAAACTCAGTACTCACAGACTAGTCAAAATGGGAACATTCTTCACTATAATGAATGTTTCAGCACTCTACACCAGCATCCCCTACAATGACGGCATCGCTGCAACAGCGTGAGTTCTCAATACCAACAATTGTCAATCTCCAAGCACCATCCTACAACTTATCTGCTTCATCCTCGACCACAACGTCTTCACCTTTGACATCCAGTTCTTCAGCCACACAGAACAGCCACAAGTTCGTGCACAAGTTCAACCAAGACTTATTTGCTGCACAGGACCTCCAACCAGCACTCCAGATATATTGATGACATTTGCTTCCTCTGGACTCATGGCAAGGAGTCACTGAAACAACTATGCAGTGATATCAACAAGTTTCATCCCACCATCAGATTTACTATGGACTACTCTTTAGTACCTACCTCATTCTTGAACACATGCATCTCCATCAAGGATAGACACCTCAGTACCTCACTCTACCACAAACCCACAGAAAGCCTCACAATGCTACACTTCTCTAACTTCCGCCCTAAATATATTAAAACAGCCATCCCCTACAGACAAACCCTACGCATCCACAGGATCTGTTCAGATGAGAAGGAACGTGACGGACACTTGAAGGTGCTCAAGGGTACCCTCATAAGAACAGGGTACAATACTAACTCATCAATCACCACTTCCGACATGCCACAGTGAGAAACCATAATGACCTCCTCAGGAGACAGACATAGGTTGCCGCCGATAGAGACCCTTCGTTGTCCAGTACTTCCTGGGAGCCGAAAAAGTATGCCATGTTCTTTGCAGCCTGCAACACATTATCAACGAGGATGAGCATCTTGCCAAGACCTTCTCTATGCCTCCACTTCTCATCGTCAAACAACCGCCAAACATTAAACAGATGATTGTTTGCAGCAAACTGCCCAGCCTTCAGGACAACATCGACCACAACACCGTACAACCCTGTCATGTCAACCAATGCAAGATGTATCAGAGTATCAACATGGATGCTACCATTACCTGTGGGGATACCACTCACCGTGTACGCAATAGGTACTCATGTGACTTGTCCAATGCTGTCCATTTCATATGCTACAGGCAAGGATGTTCTGAGGTAGAGTATTTTGGTGAGACCAAGCAGATGCTATGACAACAGATGAATGGACGTCGCACAACAATCAACAGAAAGAGATGTTCCCTCCCAGTTGGGGAGCACTTCAGCGGTCAGGGACATTTGGCCTCGGATCTTCGGGTGATCATCCTCCAAGGCAGACTTCAGGATAGGCAACAATGCAGAGTGACCGAGCAGAGGCTGATAGTCAAGTTTGGTGCCCATGAGGTTGGCCTCAACCGGGATCTTGGGTTCATGTCACACTAGAGGTGACCCCACTACACTATATAAGTACACATACACACACACTGTTACATACTCACACACTCACGCAACCTTCTCTTAAACACATGCTCTTTCTCATATACACACATAAATACACCTCAGGCTCACACCCACACACACATTTTACCAAGCTTTCACACATGCAAACACACAATCTCTCACATGCACTCACACTCATACGCACGCACTCACATGCATACACTCTCTCTCTGTCTCTCCCCCCACTCATGCACGCACACACACATATAAGTCTATGGGGTGAATATGTATTTCCAGAAGTATATTTGCAGATATATTCTATTTTGCTCAAAAAATGCACAATCTGCAGGCAGTCAATACATGTAATATTTTTTAAATTCCACTTTGGAAATAGAACCAGTCTGACTCAAGATTGGGATACAGACAGCCTCTGACCTCACACCTTTAATGCATTGTCTGAGCTGAGATATCACCTTTTGTTACAAAACTTTAAGTTATCTTGAGAAGGTGACTTAAAAGAAGTTCTGAGACTTATGTATTAATGAAACAAAACCTGCAACCATTGTAAAAGATGAAAGACTTAACAATCCAGGTTTGTTCAATATATCATTTCAGTTGCATGGCACTGTAATATTTTGCTATAAATTCTCTGTCTTGTGATCTTATACTCCACAACCACCTAATGAAGGAGCAGTGTTTCCAAATAAACCTGTTGGACTCTAACTTGGTGTTGTGTGATTTTTAAGGTAAATGTTGAAATGTTGCAACACCAACACCAAACTCAATGTCTCCTTCTCAATTGTGGAGTATTTCTATTGATGAATATTTAGTTATTTGGAAAAATATGCAATGGGTCTTTCTATCTTCTTGTCATCGTCTTATAAGACTACAACACCAACACCCACAACACTCGCATGGATAGCCACCTTGAATGGCTTTGTGTAGTTAGATATGGCTGACACTAGGGCTGCGGTTAACACAGCTTTCAGGATGTCAAATGCATTCTGACAATCTTCCATGCATTGAAGTGTTCCGCACTTCTTCAACAGGTCAGTCAGTGGAGCAACCACACTGCTAAGATTAGAATGAATTTTTGATAAAATCCACTCAGTCCCAGAAATCATGCACTTCCCTCTTCGATGGTTTAGGAAACTCCCCAATAACGTTTGTTTTTACATCCTGTGGAGCCATTTATCTATACGTAATAACATGGCCCAGAAACGTGACTTGGGCTTTTGCAAGTTCACTCTTAATCAGGTTTATTACCAAGCCAACCCCCAAAGTTGATTGGTCAATTCTGACAGATGATCCAAATGTTCCTTCCATGTGTGATTAAAAATCACCAAATCGTCTATGTATACCACACAGTTGGGTAATCTCAAAATGATTTTAGTGGTTAGTTTCTGAAATGTGCCTTACACATTTTTCATTCCAAATGGTCTGACTTCAGGCAGGTACAGCCCATTCAGTGTCACGAAAGACAAACTTTTCTTCACTCTTTCAGATAAAGGACCTGCCAGTATCCTCTGAGTTGCTTGTCCCACCTTCTCAACACAGTCTTCCAAATGTGGAATAGGATATGAGTCAGATTTTGTAACTGAAGTGACTATAAGTCAGTCCACTCATATTCGTTGGGTAAGTAGTCCACACATATTCATTGGGTGCAATTTGGTTTTGGCGCCATTACAATGGGTGAGCCCTATTCGTAACAACTCACTTGAATTATGTCATCTCTGACCATGCCTTTAATCTATTTTTGAACCTGTGCCAACTTTACAGGGTTAAGTGTATAAGGATATTGCTTCATTGCAACAGCATTTCCTATATCTACATTGCAACAGCATTTCCTATATCTACATCATGCATAATCGGATTAGTACTTTGCAGGTTATTCCCACAAATCATGCCACGTGACTGTAATAACTCTTTCATGTAAGTTTAATTTTCCTCTGGAAGTAACTCAATAATTTATCCCAATTTCTGAGAAGTTCCTTGTTCAGAATCATCTGAACTTGGTTCTGCACTGCAACTCTAACTCTGTGTTGTAACCAGTAACACATTCTTCTTTTGCTTTTCTTCCCTGTCAAAATACCTGTGGAGCATACTCACATGACACACAGTGTGAGATTTCTTTCTTTCTGGCATTCTTATTAAATAATTCATCTCACTCATTTTCTTATCGATTTGATAAGGCCCGTTAAATCTGACTTTTAAAGGTTCACCAACCACTCGGAGTAACACTAACACTTTATTTCCGATAGCAAAAATTGAAAAATTTTTAATCTTATGTCTGCTTCGTGTTTCATCACATGTTGTGCTACTTTTAAATACTGTCTAGCCAACTCACCCACTCTATTTAATCTCTCTCTAAAATTTGACACATAATCCAAATATATAGTGTCTGAACACTGACTCACCAATTTCTCCTTAATTAATTAATTGCAGTGGTCCTTTCACTTCATGCCCAAAAACAAGTCAAATAGACTGAATTTAGTTGATTCATTAAGTGCATCCTTAACTACAAAAATCACAAACGGAATTCCTTGATCAAATCCTCTGGAACGCCTTGACTATAAGCCTTCAACATGGCATTTAAAGTTTGATGCCACCATTCTAGGGTGGTATGGTGGCTCAGTGGTTAGCACTGCTGCCTCACAGTGCCAGGGATCTGGGTTTGATTCCCACCTCGGGCCACTGTCTGTGTGGACTTTGCACATTCTCCCCATGTCTCTGTGGGTTTCCTCTGGGTGCTCTGGTTTCCTCCCACAGTCCAAAGATGTGCAGATCAGGTAAATTGACCATGCTAAATTGCCCTTAATGTTAGGTCTATTAGTCTGGGGAAAAATGTAGAGGTTTAGGTGGGTTACTCTTCAGAGGGTTGGTGTGAACTTGTTGGGCCAAATGGCCTGTTTCCACACTGTAGGGAATCTAATCTGAAGTTCCCTGCTATTCTGGATTGTAGGCAGCCGATTTGAATTGTCTTATTACTAAACTATCCATACCTTTCTTGGATAACCTTAATGTAAAATTTGACCCTTGAGCCAACTGTATTGCTGTGGATCATTCATATCCAGTAAAAACTTTATGTAACTCTTCTATAATCCTTTTAGCCATGATACTGCATCATGGAATGGTCTTTAGAAATCTAGTGGACGCATGCCCATTATGGTCAACAAATGTTGATTTCCACTTTTTCTTTTAGGTAGGGGCCCTACGCAAACAATTAAGACCCTTGTAAAAGTTTCCTTAAAAGTGGGAAAGCATATGAACGGTACTGGTTTTATCACTGCCTGAGGTATTGCAATTGCCTGATATATATGATACATATAAAATTCAACTTTTGCAGTCCACGATAATAAAAATCTTGTTGCATTCTGGCTTGCGTTTTCTTTATTCCCAAATGACCTCCTATTGATAATTCATGTACTACCCACAACTCTTCTTGTACACCCCCCAGTCCAAAACCGACGTCTCCAAATCATTTCTATAACCCATCAGCAATACAACTTAGTGGACCTCCGCCCATTTCTCATCCACCTGAATATGTGATGACCTCCATTTCCTCATCAAAACTTAATTTTGAAGGTAGTAACCTTCTGGGATACACTCAAATTTTTCTTCTGTGAATGTTGTTTGATACAACTGCTTTAGTTTTTGACCTTTCTGTTTTAAGTCAGTGAGCTTCTCTGAAATAAAAGTATCACTTTGTCCTCCACCTGTTCTTGTTTTTTTTCCCAACTATTTGATCAAACATAGTTTGTGATAATTGAACTTAAACTTCCTTACAGTTATTCCATGATTCCTCCTATTACCTCAATCTGTGGCTTTGTGACCTTGTTATCACACAGTCAGGAAAAATCCTACTAGGTACTTCCTTGAGCATTTCAGTTGATTTTCCTATGACTTTTCAATCACAGTAAGCATCACTCCCACCTGTAATCCAGCTATATCATTACCAAAATATATCTAGAACTAAGAATTTTTCTATTACTCTGACCAGTACTTCACCACTTTTCACTGTACTCTCGAACCTTACTTTAACACTGCTGTTCTCACCATGAATTCCACATATTACCACTTTTTCTGGCAATACTCCTTCTGAGTTACAGATCTCCTCATTTCCCATCATCCAAGATTGACTTGCTGCTGTATGGCTTAAAATTTTAGTTTCTTTACCTGCTCCTTCTGGCATACATGAATTAACCTTAACCACACAAGTAAATTCTTTAAAGAGATCTGGTACTTTCTTATTGACCAACCCCTAAATGGGATGTATATTTTCTTACAACTTCTTAGCTTCCTCTGTACTTTTGTTTATCACTTTAACAAAACTCACTGGCTTAAGCAATTTCCCATATCCATCTTCCCAGTGCTTTTTCTAAACAATCAACACAGTGACTCCATGTGGTCTATTTTAGTACACTGAAAACACCTGAGTTTTTATACTTCTCTTTCTACCTCATGAGTCTCCTTTATAACATCTGGTAAACTATCTTTACTATCTTCAATGAGATCTCCTTTTCTCTTTCCACCTGAGGATTTCTGTTTGCTCCAATTTCTATCCCTCACAGTTTGAAATTGATGTTGGAGACCAAACTTTGATTTACGAACCAACTCATAACCATCTGCCATTTCAACTGCTAAACTTGTAATCTTAATTCTCTGCTCTTTCACATGAGTCCTCACTACTTCAGGAAGTGAATTCGTGAACTCCTCCAAAATAATTGTATTTTTAAGAACGTCATGTGTTTGATCTATTTTCATTGCCTTTATCAAAGTTACTTTGTTTGATCCTTTCAAACTCTATGTATATTTGACCAGGTTCCTTTCTTCGATTCCTAAAACATTGACTGTAGGCTTCTGGCACTGATTCATATACACTTAAACTGCACCTCCTCATACTCCCCAGATGCCTCCTCTAATAGTGATGTAAATACCTCACTAGCTCTACGTACCAACTTTGTTTGGATCAACAATACCTACATGTTCACCAGCCATTTCATTTGTTTAGCAACCTTCGCAAATGGAATGAAAAAGGCTTCTACATCCTCCTTGTCAAACTTGGGCAATGCTTGGACATATTTAAATAGATCCCCACCAGACTTACAGCTATGATGGGATTGTTCTCCATCACTGTCTTCATCATTGCGCCTAACTTTCATCTCTATCTCCCCCATTTTAAATTGACTTTGAATTTTTAGTTCCAATCTCTGAAGTTCAAAAACTCTCATTTCTCCCTTTCTTCTGCTTTTGATTGTGGTTCAAACTATTTAATTGCCTTTTCTCCTTCTTTTTGTTTTGCTAGTGTATTCTTTATTTTTCTTTTTCCTTTGCCATTGCCTCTTATTCAAGCTGCTTCATTTGCAAATGAAGTTTAGCCATTTCCAAAGTTTCCAAGTCCATTTCTGGAAATCATAGATGTTGAGCAATTGCTGCAATTATCTCCCCTTTTCGCATGGACAAAGGCAACCCCAACTCCAGCTTGTCTGCCAATTCCAAAAGCTTTGTCTTGCTCACTTTCTGTAAAACTCCCAAAGTGATGTCTTCCACCTCCAGGAAACCCTTGAGACTGAAATACCTACTACTACAGAAGTTACACCCTATTTAAACCAACTGAATGTAACACCCAAAAAAAAGCATCACCATCCAGTCTTTGAGTCTAATAATCCTTAATCCAACGTGGAATTAGAGATTTTGATCTCAACAAGAGGTCCCAATTTGTTATGGACCAGACTAAATGCCCTCAAAGTATATTAAGAAGATAGCCTACCCAAAGGCAAGTGTAAGATATTGTGTTCCAGATGCAATTTGATTGGTCAAACTACCAGGCTTGAAGCAAAACACACTTCATTTTCACACTATAGTTAAAATACACACAAAAGAAAGAAGAATTGGAATAACTTAACAGAACAATAGATTATTTCACTTCTATCAACAGCTGTTGCAATATAATAACATCCCACAAGCAAACCCTTGGGAAAGGCAAATTCAGTAAAATGGATTGTCTCACATGCAAGTCTAGCAGCAGGAAGAGACCCCAAGCTTTTAGCTGTAACAGAGAGAGAAATAAAAGCTTCCATATCCAGCTTCAAGACCCCTGCAACTGCCGAAAGCTAAAACTAAAAGTCCTGATTCTCTGGGAGCTTGACCTCACCCATTCATGCTGCTTCTAATGTTCCAACTGAAATAAAAACAACACCTCACAAGCTGTTTACGTTATTGTTTTGGACAGACCATTGGTTACCTCTGTCTCAGTCTCTCTTCACAAGAAAAAAAAGGACAAAATACACCTCTTAAAGCCATAGTATTGTCACATAGGTCAGTTAGCCTAATTTCTGTCACTGAGGAAGATATCGGAGGACATTTAGAAAAGCTTAATGTAATCTAATAGTCAAGATAGTTTTGTGAAAAAGATGTCGTCCTTAACAAATTTCACTTGTATTCTTTGAGGATATAATAATTAGACTTCATAAAGACAGATCCTGTGGATAGAATGTATTAGATTTCCAGAAAACACATGATAAGGTGCCACATACAAGAATATTTCTCAAGATAGTGCTCACAGCACTTAGGGGTAGCATATTAGAATGGATGAAAGATTGGTTAACATGGAAGACAGTCAGGATTAATGGGTCTCTTTCAGGTTCAAATGATGTAATGAGTTGAGTATCACAATGTTCAGTTCCAGAATCTCTAATATTTTATATCTGAATTTGAGTATGGGGCAGAATTATTGATTTGGAGCAGGGGGCAGAGTATAATGTATTCAAACTTTCCAGTGATCCAAAAATAAGTGATGAGGACGTAAGGAATCTCCTTATCTATCTGTAGATAGTTGAATGAGGTGGGCAAAACCTGGCAGATGGAGTTTGATATATGAATGTTTGAGGCCAGAAAAATCAAGAACAGGTCAGCAAACATCTAAACTGAAAGCATTACTGCAGAGCAGTTTCAAGTTAACCGTAAGAGAAAAAGGAAGTATGAATATCTTTCTCAATTTGTGGTGGAAGTGAAAAAACTCTCCGAATCAGTGACTTTGGATTACTTGTTGATGCAATAAGATGATTAAGTATGTGGTTTGAAGGAAATGTTGATACAGATGCAGCTGTTAGTAGAATATAAACTGTCTGCTGGAAATCTCAGAACAGTACTTTGGAAGGTTACCTCTGGAGGACATACCTAGCAAGTTAGGTGCCACAGGATCAAACAATTCTGAAATAAACACAGTTACTCAAATACACTGAAGGTATAGAGAAATCAATTATTATCCAGACCAGATTTTTGAAGATCAATCTGTAGTGAATGCAATCACTTAGCTCAGTCGTGTTACAAAACTTACAAAACTGACATCTCTGTCACCTCGAAGAACAGGCGCAGCAAGTATAGGAAATATCAATCTTCAAATCTCACACCATCCTGATCCTTCATTGTTAGTGAGTTGAAATCCTGAAGTTCCCTCATTAACACTGAATGTCCGTCCAGCTCACAGACTGCAGCACAAGTTCAAAAAGGTGGCTCACCACGACATTATCAGAAGTAATTGGGGTCAGACAAGAAATGCTGGCCTTGCCGGCAATGCACACATCCCATAAACTAATTTTAAGAAGTCAATAGGTTGTGCCAGATTGGAAGCAGCAAGAAGCACAGACATAAATAATAAATTGGCTTCCATTATGATAGATCCAATTAGAAATCTACGTAGTAACCTTACCATGAAGTGATATGGATGAAGAAGATTATTATTCCTATATATTTCTCATCGAAATAGAGTTACATAATGTGATTTACAATTCAACAGTATGACTGCAGTAACTATTATGTTATCAAAACATGAAGAAACATTCTGGAATATTGCCATATAAAAACTACACTTTTTAAAAGTATTATTCTGGGCACCCATTGCGAATTCTTGAAGCAAAAATATGCAAGCACATAACAAAGCTTAGATGAAACAATTGTCTTAATTATGATTAAGAGCAACAGCGCTGATGTTTCTGACCTTGAAGTTAATCTAGACCAGAATTTTGAAAAATCCCACGAACAAACTGTATATTAATTCTAAGAGTATATATTCACAGAAATATACAAGTCCTTATTCAATGTAAAATTTGTTATGAATGGGAAATAATGTACATATGAACTAACAAAATAGAACCAGGTTGTGAAAGACGACTGTCAATGCATCCATTGTTTCTAGGGTCACTTCATAGAGTCATAGAGTCGTAGAGATGTACAGCATGGAAACAGATCCTTCGGTCCAACTCGTCCATGTCGACCAGATATCCTAACCTAATCTAGTCCCATTTGCCAGCATTTGGTCCATATCCCTCTAAACCCTTCCTATTCATATACCCATCCAGATGCCTTTTAAATGCTGTAATTGTACCAGATTCCACCACTTCCTCTGGCTGCTCATTCCATATATGCACCACCCTCTGCATGAAAAGGTTATCCCTTAGGTTCCTTTTATACCTTTCCCCTCATACTCACTAGTTCTGGACTCACCCACCAAGGGGACAGACCTTGTCTATTTATGCTATCCATGTCCCTCATGATTTTATAAATGTCTATAAGGTCACCCTCAGCCTCCGACACTCCAGGGAAAACAGCCCCCGCCTAATTAGCCTTTTCCTATAGCTCAAATCCTCCAACCCTGGCAGCATTCTTGTAAATCTTTTCTGAACCCTTTCAAGTTTCACATCATTCTTCCAATAGGAAGGAGACCAGAATTGCACGCAATATTGCAAAAGCAGCCTAACCAATGTCCTATACAGCCACAACATGACCTTCTAACTCCTATACTCAATACTCTGACCAATAAGGGAAAGTATACCAAACGCCTTCTTCACTGTCCTATCCACCTGCGACTCTACTTCCAAAGAACTATGAACCTGCACTCCAAGGTCTCTTTGTTCAGCAACACTCCCTAGGACTTTCCCATTAAGTGTATAAACCCAGCTCTGATTTGCTTTTCCAAAATGCTGCACCTTGTGTTTATCTAAGTTAAACTCCATCTGCCACTCCTCAGCTCATTGGCCCATCTGGTCAAGATCCCATTGTACTCTGAGGTAACCTCCTTCACTGTCCACTACACCTCCAGTCTGCAAACTAACTAACTATGCCTCCTATGGTCACATCCAAATCACTTATATGAATGATGAAAAGCAGTGGATCCAGCACCAATCCTTGTGGCACACCACTGGTCACAGGCCTCCAGTCTGAAAAGCAACTCTCCACCACAACCCTCTGTCCTCTACTTCAAGCTAGTTCTGTATCCACATGACTAGTTCTCCCTGTATTCCATGAGATCTAACCTTGCTAACCAGTCTCCTATGAGGAACCTTGTCGAATGCCTTACTGAAGTCACCTAGATCACATCTACCGCTCTGCCCTCATCAATCCTCTTTGTTACTTCTTTTATAAACTCAGCCAAGTTCGTGAGACATGACTTTCCATGCACAAAGCCATGCTGACTCTCCCTAATCAGTCCTTGCCTTTCCAAATACATGTATATCCTGTCCCTCAGGATTCCCTGAATAACTTGCCCACCACCAATATCAGGTTCACTGGTCTATAGTTCCCTGGCTTTTCCTTACCACCTTTCCCAAATAGTGGCACCACGTTAGCTAACCTCCAGTCTTCTGGCACCTCACCTGTGACTGTCAGTGATGCAAATATCTCAGCAAGGGGCCCAGCAATCACTTCCCTAGCTTCCTCCAGAGTTTTAGGGTACACCTGATCAGGTCCAGGGGATTTATCTACTTTTTTGCATTTCAAGACATCCAGCACCTCCTGCTGTGTAATACGAACATTTTTCTAGATGTCACCATCTATGTCCCGACATTCTATGTGTTCCATGTCCTTCTCCACAGTAAACACTGTTGCAAAATATTCATTTAGTATCTCCCCCATCTCCTACAGCTCTACATGTAGGCTGCCTTGCTGATCTTTGAGGAGCCCTATTCTCTCCCTAGTTACCCTTTGTCCTTAATGTATTTATAAAAACCCTTTGGATTCTCCTTAACTCTATTTGCCAAAGCTATCTCATGTCCCCTTTTTGCCCTCCTGATTTCCATCTTAAGTATACTCCTACTGCCTTTATACTGTTCTAAGGATTCAATCGAACTCTCCAGTCTATACCTGACATATGCTTCGTTCTTTTTCTTAACCAAAACCTCAATTTCTTTAGTCATCCAGCATTCCCAAGCACCAGCTCCTCAGTCTTTCCTTTCACCTTAATAGGAATATATTTTCTCTGGATTCTTGTTACCTCATTTCTGCAGGCTTCCCATTTTCCAGCCATCCTTTTACCTGCAAACATCTCCCCCCAATCAGCTTTTGAAAGTTCTTGCCTAATGCCGTCAAAATTGACCTTCCTCCAATTTAGAACTTCAACTTTTAGATCTGGTCTACCATTTTCCATCACTATTTTAAAACTAATAGAATTATGGTCGCTGTCCCCAAAGTCCTCCCCCATTGACACCTCAGTCACCTGCCCTGCCTTATTTCCCAAGAGTAGGTCAAGTTTAGTACCTTGCCTAGTAGGAACATCCATATACTGAATCAGAAAATTTTCTTGTACACACTTAACAAAGTCCTCTCCATCTAAACCCTTAACAGTCCCAGTCCCATAACCACCCTATTATTCTTACAAATAACTGAAATCTCCTTACAAATTTATTTTTCAATTTCCCGCTGACTATTAGGGAGTCTAATAGGTGATCCAATAAAGTGATCATCCCTTTATTATTTCTCAGTTCCACGCAAATAACTTCTCTGAATGTATTCCCAGGAAAATCCTCCCTGCATTTAACTGCAGTAATGCTTTCCCTGATCAAAAACGCCACTCCCTCTTGTCTCTTGCCCCCCACCTTTCTATCCTTCCTATAGCATTTGTATCCTGGAAAATTAAGCTGCCAGTCCTGTCCATCCCTGAGCCACATTTCTATCAATGCTATGATGTCCTGTTTTCCTAACCATGCCCTGAGTTCAACTGCCTTCCCTGTTCAGCCTTTTGCATTGAAGTAAATGCAGTTTAATTTATCAGTCCTGCTTTGTTCTCTGCTTTGTTCCTTCCTGCTCTGACTGCTTGATTCGCTCCCTTTCCCAACTGTTCCAGTCTCCTATTGATCTCTGTCCATACTGTTTTCCTGGGTTCCACACCCCCATCTTATTAGTTTAAATCCTCCTGAGCAGCTCTAGCAAATCTCCCTGCCAATATATTAGTCCCTTTCCAATTCAGGTGTAATCTATCCTTCTTGTACAGGTCACCTCTACTCCAGAAAAGATTCCAATGATCCAAAAATATGAACCCTTCTCCCAAGCACCAGCTCCTCAGCCACGCATTCATCTGCTCTATCCTCCTATTCCTACCCTCACTAGCTCATAGCAGTGGGAGTCATTTCTTTAAGGACACTGGGATAAAGATTATCAGGTCTTGAGGATTTCTCTTCCTTCAATCCCATCAATTTCCTGACTCATACTTCCCTACTAATACTGATTTTCTTCTATTCCACTCTCACTAGAACCTGCATGCCCAGTATTTTTAAGACCATAAGACCATAAGACATAGGAATGGAAGTAAGGCCATACGGCCCATCGAGTCCACTCTGCCATTCATTCATGGCTGATGGACATTTCAACTCCATTTATCCACACTCTCCCTGTAGTCCTTAATTCCTTGCGAGATTAAGAATTCATCAATCTCTGCCTTGAAGACGTTTAATGTCCCTGCATCCACTGTGCTCTGTGGCAATGAATTCCACAAGCCCACCACTCTCTGGCTGAAGAAATGTCTCCTCATTTTCGTTCTAAATTGACCCCCTCTAATTTTTAAGGCTGTGCCCACAGGTCCTAGTCTCCTTGCCTAACGGAAACAACTTCCCAGTGTCTACCCTTTCTAAGCCATCATTATCTTGTAATTTTCTATTAGATCTCCCCATAACCTTCTAAACTCTAATGAATACAATCCCAGGATCCTCAGCTGTTCATTGTATGTTAGACTTACCATTCCAGGGATCATCTTTGTGAATCGCTGCTGGACACAATCCAGTGCCAGTATGTCCTTCCTGAGGTGTGGGGCTATATTCCAACTCTCTTGATATAAATGACAACATTACATTCGCTTTCTTAATCACGGACTCAACCTATAAGTTAACCTTTACAGAATCCTGGACTAGCACTCCCAGATCCCTTTGTACTTCAGCTTTATACCGTTTAGAAAATAATCCCTGCCTGTATTCTTTTTTCCAAAGTGCAAGATCTCGCATCTGCTCACGTTGAATTTCATCAGCCATTTCTTGGACCACTCTCCTAAACTGTCTAAATCTTTCTGCAGCATCCCCACCTCCTCAGTACTACCTGCCTGTCCACCTAACTTCATATCATTAGCAAACTTCACCAGAATACCCCCAGTCCCTTCATCCAGATCATTTATATATAAAGTGAACAGCTGCAGCCCCAACACTGAACCCTGCGGGACACCACTTGTCACCCGGCTGCCATTCTGAAAAAGAACCTTTTATCCCAACTCTCTGCCTTCTATCAGACAGCCAAACCTCAATCCATGCCAGTAGCTCACCTCGAACACCATGGGCCCTTGCCTTACTTGGCAGCCTCCTATGAGGCACCTTATCAAAGGCCTTATGGAAGTCTAGGTAGATAACATCCGCTGGGTTTCCTGGTCTAACCTATTTGTTACCTCTTCAAAGAATTCTAACAGGTTTGTCAGGCACGACCTCCCCTTACTAAATTCAAGCTGACTTGTTCTAATCCAATCCTGCACTTCCAAGAATTTAGAAATCTCATCCTTAATGATGGATTCTAGAATTTTACCAACAACCAAGATTAGGCTAATTGGCCTATAATTTTCCATCATTTGTCTTGATCCTTTCTTGAACAAGGGGGTTACAACAGCAATTTTCCAAACATCTGGGACTTTTCCTGACTCCAGCGATTTTTGAAAGATCACAACCAATGCCTCCATTATTTCCTCAACCACCTCCCTCAGAACTCTAGGATGTAGCTCATCGGGACCAGGAGATTTATCAATTTTTATACCTTTTAGCTTTCTAGTACTTTCTCTTTTGTAATGCCTACCAACTCTGTCCCCTGACTCTCCTTAATTGTTGGGATATTACTCATGTCTTCCACTGTGATGACTGATGCAAAGTACTTATAAAGTTTTTCAGCTATTTCCTTATCTAACATCACTAGCCTTCCAGCATCAATTTGGAGCGGCCCAATGTCTACTTTTGCTTCTCATTTGTTTCTTGTGAATTGAAAGAAACTTTTACTATCATTTCTAATATTACTGGCTAGCCTACCTTCAGATTTGATCCTCTCTTTCCTTATTTCTCTCTTTGTTATCCCCTGTTTGTTTTTGTAGTCTTCCCAATTTTCTGATTTCCCAATGCTCTTGGCCACTTTATAGGGTCTCTCTATTTCTTTGATACATTTTCTGTCTTCCTTTGTAAGCCATGGTTGTCTAATCCTCCCCGCCCCGATAATCTTTCTTTTCTTTGAGATGGACCACTGTATTGTGTCCTCAATTACACACAGAAACACTTGCCATTGTTGCTCTACTGTTTTCCCCACCTGCTCTGCTTCCAGTCCATTTTCATCAGTTCCTCTCTCATGCCCCTATAATTATGTTTCTTTAACTGTAACCCCACTATATCCGATTTTGTCTTTTCTCTTTCAAACTGCAGACTGAGCTCTACCATATTATGATTGCTGCCTCCTAAGTGTTCCCTTATTTTAAGATCTTTTAAGATCTATGGCTTATTACATAGAACTAAGTCTAGAATAGGCTGCTCCCTTCTGGGCTCCATTGCAAGCTGTTCCAAAAAGCCATCCTGTAAGCATTTCATTAATTCTCTTTCTTTGGCTCCACTGGCAACATTATTCACCCAGTCCATTTGCATTGAAGACCCCTATGATCACCGTAACCTTGCCTTTCTGACATGCCCTATCTATTTCCTGGTACATCTTGCGCTCCTGGTCCTGACCACTGCTGGGAGGCCTGTACATAACTCCCTTTATGTTATTTTTACCTTTGTAGTTCCTCAACTCCACCCACACAGACTCCACATCATCTGACCCTATGTCATTCAGGGCCAAAGATTTAATTTCATTCTTAACTAACAAGGCAACCCTGCCCCCTCTGCCCACTTTGTGGATTGTTTTTGGGATTGCATTTTGGGATGTTATTTGTATCATTTTTGGGAAGAATGCTAAGACTAAGGCAGGTTTAAATGCAGTTGATTTACAGATCTAATACAAGTAAATTAATAGTTGAACATTTTCTCAGGGGCTGAATGACTGTGATATTTATTCATTTCATTATTGGACAAGATTTGCCTGACTCTTTCACATAAGCCCGTCATAGGTAGAATTAGGCATCAAAGTTAATATATTTCAAAATGATGGGCTGAATTTTACAGGAGTTGAGCATAATTTTGAATGCCATATCATTGGCACTGTGCCATCATCCACAAGCCCCCACCTTGGAGTAAGAAAGGCTTAAGGTGAACGCTAATTGAGTCCCTAAGTGCCACTCCCGCCAAGAAATCCCCCCACCTTTTCCTTCCCCATCTCCGGCTGTCCACCATGATCCCTCAAACTCTCATGATGATCTGGGAACATGGTCCCACTGAGACTCTGGATTCACTGTCTGGATTGTAACTATAGCAGACCTATGACTCCAGTTTAGAATCCAGAAATGTTAGCTTTCAATTATATAATGCAGCCTAGAATTACAACAACTAATAAGATACTCTGAAGAATAATGAAAATCTCTAACTTTCTGACCTTTAGAAAAAGAAAATCATATGTAAGTTATTTGCAATGCAAGAAATATGTGTTGGGTTAAAAATGTTAATGAAAGTAACACATTTAAGGTGGAGACGTATATGTTTGGCACTAAAGCTGACAAACCTGTCAGAAAAATGAGGCATGTAATTTTCCACAGATCTTAGAAACTCCATACCAAAAATACACTGCATCTCCACATCTTCTGGAAAGAAGTCTTGGAAAGTTACAAATTTCTTAAGGAATCAAGGTGAATTTTCAAGCTGTCATCAATGGTATTCTGGAGCAGCTGATTGGTATTTATTTTGATTGAAGTCAATGGTGACCAAAACCAGGAATTTGTTAGAACTGGTGTCTGTACCACATAATATAGTAGCAATTTGAAAATCTACTTCATGATGTTTGGGAAATCAAATTCCTTAATTTGCAGTGATTTAAATTGGTTTACAGGAAGTTTCTGTCATCAGTAGAATTATAATGAAAGCTTAAATGAAGCACTAAGTTTTACAGCTCTAGGATAAGGTGAGGACTAAAATTAGGCAAATAACAATGACATCCTGATTGTTGTCAACCTACCTCCCATTCTACTAGGTGAGGCAGACATTGGCCAGTCTGCTAGTACCTGAACCATTTGAGGCCCTTAAGTGGTTGTTGAAGGGTTTCCCTGTGTTTCTCTAATCCATTCCCTGCTACTGTCTCTACCATGATCCCTCACCAGGACCCGCTAACCTGGCCCCAGTGAGATTCCAGATTTACCTTTATGGAGAAGCAGCAGTTTAGGTATAGTACATTAGTTAATTCGGCTATTCTGTAAAATGGAGGAGTAGAGGCAGCGCACATCCACCTTCCAAATGTCTTGCAGTCTTTAGTAGTGTTTGGTAGCAACAGTGTTTGGTCTTCCCTTGGACTGGTGTAGAGGAACATCTTCCCAGAAGGAGATCATGGCTTGTCCCCCTGATTCCTTTCATACTCTGCTTTTCCTACCTAGCCCATTATTTTGGGCATGGCCACCTAGGCTGTGTCAATCAATTATCTGAAACTTTTGACCAATGACCATGGGCAACTACTCATGATGCCAGGGTGACTGTTGCCCCCTTCTCCACCTCCATTTAAAGGTTATTTTTAATTCCTTCTAAGAAGAAAAACTACTTATTTTTTGAAACACTGCATTAATAATAGGGTAATATAGCATATGTTTTTTTTGGCGAGTCATGAACTCATGTATTCATATACTGGAGATCTGTTTATATTTGCAGAAAGCTAGTTACTGCTGAAACACTCAGGCTACACATAAAATACTAAATATGAAAGACTGAAAGAATTTCTGTTTTCTGTTAAAGGAGGCTCCTTTCTGTTAAAGGAGGCTCCAATTTTCAACAACTCTCTTTGGAAGATAATTTCAAAAACTAATGAACCTTTGAGAGAATAGGTCCCTCCTCGTCTTCATTTTAACTGTATTAAGGTTTGGAGCTGAGTGGCACTGGTGAACTGCCCAAAATGCAGTACCTTATCAGTTTGCCTTTCTAATTAGCTGCATGGTAACTTTTAAAAATTATACTCTCCGTGTTTAATTATTTGGAAGTTACAAGTTGCTGTGCTTGTTCACATCTGGAAAAGTTGACATTGATAAATCAGGTGCCAGTCAGAGAAAAATGTGGCAGGGGCGATGTGATAAAATTGCTAGATATAATACTTAATTATCTCATCTATATATATGGAGCCAAGAACACATAAAGAGAAGACACTAAGAATGAAAGAACATTGATCCACAATATATAACTAGAGTTTTAAATTAGTTTGTAACTTTTTAATGACAACTGTAAGATTACTTTTGTGACTGGAGACATATGCATTAACGCAATATTTTCTAACTGTTTTGGGGAATTAAAGATGTATATGACATCTAGAAACAGACAACATAATTAAGCCATCATTTCACATTCTAATATACTAGGCTCATAAATTGCAAAAGCAAAGGTTCATGAACAGATGCAAGATAAAAACCACTTGGCTTGCATTTGAAGCTCCATTATCCTTGGCAACATGCTAAACTTCCTGTCGCGCGTTCTGAACCACTGAGGATACAGATGGTGGGTGGCTCTCCAACCAAACTAGGGCATGTGAAATGACAGGATGCTGTGTGTATAATTAGCAGAAAGTGTGGGGAGCCGTGCTGACGTCATCCGGTAATTGCTGTGCTCTGACGTCAGGGCCGAGCCGGAACGAGGCCGGCGAGTCAGAGGTGGGTGACGGCGCTACGCCGTGACGCGCTGACGTTTATTTAAAGGTCGGGCGCACGCGGAGGGGGAGGGGTGCGGGGAATTGGTATGGCCGGACAGAAGTGGTGGAGTCTGCGGGAGTGAGTGGAGCAGGAGCAGGAGCAGGAGCAGGAGCAGGAGCAGCGCTGCCCGCCTCCGACAAAGGCAGGGATGGATGGTGACGGTTGGAGCGCCGCGTGATTGGAATCTTGACCCGGCTGTTGCAGTCGCCTCGCGCCGGTTCGCTCACTCTGATTTTGCAGCCGTTTGGGGCCGCGGTTGGCGACCGCCCCCAACCTTCTCTCTCTTTCCCCCCCCCCCCCCCATCTCTCTCATTTCACCTCTAAGGCATCCGGACTGAAAAAGTGGGGGGAGGCGTCGCTTGGAGCACCAACGGGAGTTATCCGTGAGTAGCCGCTGTCTGTGGACGGGTCTCCGCGCCCCTCTCTCCCTGTACGTTCGGGGATGAAATGATCCGCTCCGACGTATCTCTGAGCTGGGCTGAGAGCGCCTAAGTCTCGGCACCATCTCCCATCATTAACGCCATACAGCGAGAAGCGTCCCCCGCGGGCGGAGAATCGGCGTGTCTTCATCAGGAGGAGAGAGGAAAAAAATGGGGTGAGACATTCCGTTCCTTGCTGCTGTTTGCGATATTGAGGGAGGAAAATAAAATAGACACTTTTGCCCCCGTGCTGGGTTGAGTCAGTCTGGGTTCTCGCCCCTCGTTAAGTTTCAACATATACAGCTGCTTTCAGGTTAATGCCAGGTCGCTGACGCTGGTGCTTCGGGCGCTTGACATTAGTGAGTGTCCATGGACGCGGATCAGTTACAGCACCCACTCAAACTCATAGCTACGTCCCCATGGTTTATATTAGCACAGTTTTAGACACATAACGCTCTCGCAGCCTTGCTACAGAGTCGGGACTCACCGGGGCATATTTTAGTCGCGTCAATCCTGCGAAGTTTCAATGCATCTTTTAGAATGTCCCGGTATAATAATTTGAAGTTTGAACGTTGGCTTGGGTTTGACCTGAGCATCATTCCCGTAATTTGATAGCGCTTTATTGCCTCAAATTGTGACCATATCCAGCACCTCTGCGTGATGTGGTTGCACGGAGCTCTTTTAAAACTTCTGTTCTAAGTGTTCACCGCCCTGAATGAAGGCTAGACTCTGTATATCGAGTACTCAGTTTATCTCAAAGAATGGTGATATAATTAATCTACGATAAGGGCCTAAAGTTAGATTATTGTTTAAACAAAAACGAAATATTTAAAATATTTTGAATTGAGGAAATCTCAAATCCTCTTTCTTGAAGGATCTTTCCTGAGCTGTTAGTATCCGAAGAAGCAAGAATTCTGTCTTCATTATACCGTTACACTTTAGCAGATTTATGAATGGGATCTATTCGCTTTTATTTCAGTGTAATTCTCACATCTTTCAAAAGGAAACATTCTCCGAAAACTGCTTTGACATAAGTTTTCAGTGAAGGCTGAAACTATTTAGTATAATTCACTACATTAGTAAAACTTGAAAACAATTGTCACAGCATCTATTTTCCAATTTGGTTAGTTGAATGGTTTCTTGTCATATTTAATTAAAATGCAAAGCTCACTTGTATGGTTAAAACACCATTCTACATTCATTGTTTATGTGAAGGAGCAGCGCTCCCAAAGCTAGTGCTTCCAAATAAACCTGTTGGGACTACAACCTGGTGTGTGATTTTTAACTTTGTACCCCCGAGTCCAACACCAACATCACCAAATCATCACTTGTTTGTTGGTAGCTCTGGGTTTTATGGCTAAATTCTGAAACTTGCACATTACAGTAGAGGAAACCTTAAAGGCAAGCTGCATGAAATGTGAAATCAGTTGTACCCATTTGTATTGTGGATGAAGTATCCATTGCACTTAAAATTTGTCATTCCACGGTGTCACTTGACCAGGTAATAATTGCTATTTGTCCTTGATAACACATGGTGACTACTGTTTGAAGTTTTTTTGCTTAACTTGCGCAATAATTAGTGTATTTACTGAAGTAAATGTGAATTAAATTGTGACTTTTATGAAATCTGTCTATTTTGTCATTAAGTGGTCAGTCCAAATTATTTGTGCTAACTTTCTATAGTTAATTTAAAAGTACTGACTTGACTTTTTATCTTCAGGAGAATTGGTGCTTGAAGTTAACCTTTGTCAGTGAGCATCCAACATTTGAGTTCCTCATGAAAATGAGCAGTTCTTCCAAATTGGTTTGAAGTCTATTCAGAATTTTTTTGTAATCCAATTTATTTTCCTTTACTATTTTATAAGAATGGAAAACCTTTTGAATGTTTTCTGTAGAGCTACAGAAATATAATTTATACAGTGAAGGAATGCATTTTGTTGTAAATTATCTACTTTTATCTCCGAATTAATCCAACAGACATTATGCTAAGACTTGTGGCACTACAGGTTAGATGAGTTTTCTCCTCCCAAATCTTAGCCAGCACATTTGTGGATTTACTAACTGGTTGTATGTAATGGCTTTACTTGAGATGTAACAAGGTGGTAGAGGAAAAGACAGTCATTCCATGTTTATAGTCCCTTCAAGTTATGCTTCAAGCAGGGAGGCTATTGTTAGTTCTCTCCAGTTCTGCAGTGCATCCCACAGCTGTGTCATGTCTTCATTTAGGTTGATGTGTATTCAGTTTGTGATCTATGTTGTCCTTTTGGACACCGGTGTCTATCAAGCTGTCATTGTCTACTTGCTGAGGAAAATCATTGAACAGCTGGGCTCTTCTTTTGAGAAATATTGCAAATGTGAGACTGAAATGTAAACAAAAACATTGGAAATGCATGGCAGATCTTTGAGCTAAAGGAGAAAGTTAGGTACATCAGGTTTACCTTTATTATGTGAGCTAAAATGTGTAATCTCTTGTTTAGTTTTACAAATTCAGTTGAAACTTGAAGTTCTTTAGAATTATTATTTGGATTTGATTGTTAAAATCAGTTATTTTTACTTTTTATTACACTAAGTTGCAGGCTAGATAGAGGAATCTGAAAGTGATGTATTTGGATTTGCAAAAGCATTCTATAACATACTGTACCAAGAGATTATTACACAAAACAGACTTTACAGATTGGGGGTCAATTATCATGGATTAAGTTTTGGAAAATTGACAAAATATAGATGGTCAAAACGTAAATGTTCCACTTTATAACTGTGTATCAGAGAGATTAGATTTTGAGTCTGACTATTAACAGTCCATATCCAAGGCTCGATGAGGAGCAAAGCAGCGCAATAGCAAAGCTTTGCCATTGCTGGCAATTTGAAATAAAACACAAAATTAGGACAGATAATAGGGGTAGTGACTTCACTCAGTAGTAGGGGCATGGAATGGTCTGTCTGCAGCAGTAGTAGACTCGCTGACGTAAAGTGCATTTAAATGAGCATTGGCCATACATATGGATAATAAGGACAACACAGTGGCTCAGTGGTTAGCACTGTTGCGTCACAGCACCAGGGTCCCAGGTTTGATTCCAGCCTTGGGTGACTCTGTGGAGTTTGCACATTCTCCCCCATGTCTGTGTGGGTTTCCTCCAGGTGCTCCGGTTTCCCACCTCAGTCCAAAGATGTGCAGGTCAGGTGAATTGGCTATTCTAAATTGCCCATAGTGTTAGGTGCTTTAGTCAGAGGACAATGGGTTTGGGTGGGTTTCTCTTCGGAGGGTCGGTGTGTGGAGCTGTTGGGCCAAAGGGCCTGTTTCCACATTGTAGGGAATCTAATCTAATAGAACGGTGTAGGTTAGATGGGCATCAGGTTATTTTCACAGGTCTGTGCAACATTGAGGGCCGAAGGGCCTGTACTGCGCTATAACGTTCTACGTTCTATAAAATGCTTATCTGGTTGGCATGGACGGGTTGGACTGAAGGGTCTGTTTCCATGCTGTATATCTCTGACTATGTCTGACAGATTGAGATGTGGGGTGTATTGATGGCTAGTTTGCAGAAAACCTCAGTTTACTCCTTGGCTTTTATGTGGTGCTTCCAGAAAATCTGTTGTTTTAATTGTCTACCTTGGTCTTTCTTGTCCCCTTGGTCCAATAAAGCTCCATTCAAGTTTGATGTAAGTAATGACTTGAGTCCTTTGCAAGCTACCAGACTCAATGTCGAGTACAACAATTTCAGGCTATATCTTTACCCCCATTTTGTTTCCTTATTTAATGTCTTGTTTTGGTGTCTTATTTAATAACTAGTGAAGAGGAGTTTGTAAAAATGTTTGAAGGGCTTAGGCTAGCTGAGTGAGTTGCAAATGGAATATAATGTGGGTGAGAGATATTTTCCACTCTAGAAGGAAAAAAAGCTGCGTTGTGAATGGTGGGAAGCTGGGAAGAGTTGGTGTTCAAAGACATCTGGGTACTCTTATACATGAACCACAAAGTTGTCATGGAGATAAGGCAAGTACTTAAGACAAGCAGGAGGCTGGAAGAGCACAACAAGCCAGGCAGCGTCAGTAGATGAAGTCAACACTCAGCACTTAGAAAGCAAATGGTCTATGTGATCAGGTTTTTTGTGATAAAGATGGGTGAAAAATTCTTAACAGCAATTGTGCAGGAAGGCCATTGATGGGAGGATATGTGGAGTATTATGTACGCTTGTCTTGCATAAGTAATGGAAACTGGAAAGAGTGCAAAAAAAATGTTTTCGTGTTACAGTCCTTGACTGCCTGTCTTGATGAGAAGAGTGTGCATTGAAGAAAGACTTAATAGAATTGACTTAAAGCATTTGACTATATTTCCTAGAATTTAGAAGGATGAAGATGATCTCATGGTAACACAAAATACTTGACAGTAAAGATGATGGGAGGATATGTGCCTTGGCTGGAAAGACTTGTGGCACAATGGTCATGTCCATACCTCTGAGCCACTGGGAACAGGGTCAAGTCCCAAAGTGTGCAATAACATCTCTGAACAGGTTGATTTTAAAATATATCTTTTCCTTGGTTAGGGAATCTGGAGCTTGAAGTCACAGTCTCAGAATTAGGGCTTGGCTATTTAGGACTGAGGGTAAGAGAAATTCTTTTACTGCTTAAGGAATACTACCCTGGAAGGACATGGATGCTCAGTTGTCAAACCTATTGCCTTTAAATCACTTTCTTAAATGTAATTGACAGTCAGCTCTGCACAGTGCAAAATATAATGGTTGGGTCACTTTAGCCCTTATCCCTCTAACCACCTCCTATTGATATACCCATTCAAATGCCTTTTAAATGTTGCAATTGTACCAGCCTCCACCACTTCCTTTGGCAGCTCATTCCATACACATACCACCCTCTGTGTGAAAAGGTTCCCTCCTGGGTCCCTTTTAAATATTCCCCCCTCATCCTAAAACTATGCCTTCTAGTTCTGAAGTCTCCCACACAGGGGAAAGACCTTGTCTACTGAGCATATCCATGCACCTCATGATTTTGTAAAACTAAGGTCACCCCCCAATCTCCAAACCTCCAGGGAGAACAGTCCCAGCCTATTCAGTCTCTTCCTATAGCTCAAACCCACCAACCTGGGCAACATCCTTGTAAATCTTTTCTGAGCCCTTTCAAGTTTCACAAAGAGACCTCAATTGTGCATAATATTCCAAAATGGCCTAACCAATGTCCTGTTTGCTGCAGCATTACCTCCCAACTCGATGCTCTGACCAATAATGGAAAGCATGCCAAATGCTGCCTTCATTCTATCTACCGGACTCCATTACCTGCTATGTTTCCTTACTTTTTTTAATGGCATAATAACACAGTATACTGCTTGTCACTATTTCTGTCATCTATAGGAAAATGCGAAGATGTTTAAACTTATCAACATAGTATCCACTTTAATTGCTGCCTTGTAACTGAAATTGGACCCACTCATTCAGTACACTCAATAAAATAAGTACGTTGTAGTGCTTTGGAATGCTGAAACGCAAAATAGTTTAACTAATTCCTCTACCTTCTCCACTTTTTGTCTTACCCCTCAAAAACACTGACTTCATTTCATTTAATTTTGTTCTATTTCTTTTTGGTTTGCAATTTGTTGTGCGACAGATCTTTGACTGTAGACACAATTTACATATTGGGTTGTTTGTTCACCATATGGAATTTGTCAATTGCTTTGAGACATTTTACTGGCAATTACTCAGCTCTTGTGAGACATAGAAATATCAGGATGCATAAAATATTATTGGGAGAGGCAGCGGGATTTAAGAGGAAATTCTGTCCTATAATGTTCTTTATTTGTGAATATTTAGCCACGCAAATACAGTTCATAATTATCCCAATAAATTAACGAATGACTTGTCTGTCCCATTTAACTCACTCGTTCATGCAATTGGTGATGTCTCTGACCAACTGGAAACAACGCACACCATCTTGACAGCATAATGTCATCTTGAGTACAAAGAATTTCTTTACTCATGTACTTTACAGTTTGAGTAATTACATTGTGTAAAAGCACATCTGCATATTAACATTGGTGTAAGGTATTTGTTTTTGTACTCTGGACTGGCATATTCTTTATAGTGTCTACAAAAGTGAGTGAGTTTGCCTATATAAGTTAGTGACATCAATACTGATGTGTACATTCCTTTCTAGCTGTTGCATCAGTATTGTTGCTAGTCAATGCAAGAAAATCTTGAGACTCAATTATGCATTTTCTTGAAAAGTTAATGCAAAGTTCCAAGCATTTTCATTCATGTTCAATATGACTCTCCAGGCAAGTTAGTTCATTGTTGAGAACCTAAATGCCATTGTTTTGATTTTCTTACATGTAAATTCTTACATCACTGCTTGATGTCTAATTGCATGATAGGTGTCTTGAGTGCAGAATGTAACAGAACTTGATCAAATTTTAATTTTAGAAGCAAGTTGACTGGTTACAAAAATAGTATGGGACACTTATCTGATCTTAACAGTTATTCACCACCTGATGATTGGAATAACTTGGATTTCTCTACTCACTTTTATAATGTCTGATCATCTGAGAATTAGAACATAGAACAATACAGCACAGAACAGGCCCTTCGGCCCACGATGTTGTGCCGAACTTCTAACCTAGATTAAGTACCCATCCATGTACCTATCCAAATGCCGCTTAAAGGTCGCCAATGATTCCGACTCTACCACTCCCACGGGCAGCGCATTCCATGCCCCCACCACTCTCTGGGTAAAGAACCCACCCCTGACATCTCCCCTATACCTTCCACCCTTCACCTTAAATTTATGTCCCCTTGTAACACTCTGTTGTACCCGGGGAAAAAGTTTCTGTCTGTCTACTCTATCTATTCCTCTGATCATCTTATAAACCTCTATCAAGTCACCCCTCATCCTTCGCCGTTCCAACGAGAAAAGGCCGAGAACTCTCAACCTATCCTCGTACGACTTCCTCTCCATTCCAGGCAACATCCTGGTAAATCTTCTCTGCACCCTCTCCAAAGCTTCCACATCTTTCCTAAACTGAGGCGACCAGAACTGCACACAGTACTCCAACTGTGGCCTAACCAAAGTCCTGTACAGCTGCAACATCACTTCACGACTCTTGAATTCAATCCCTCTGCTAATGAACGATAATACTCCATAGGCCTTCTTACAAACTCTATCCACCTGAGTGGCAACCTTCAAAGATCTATGTACATAGACCCCAAGATCCCTCTGTTCCTCCACCTGACTAAGAACCCTACCATTAACCCTGTATTCCGCATTCTTATTTGTTCTTCCAAAATGGACAACCTCACACTTGGCAGGGTTGAACTCCATCTGCCACTCCTCAGCCCAGCTCTGCATCATATCTAAGTCCCTCTGCAGCCGACAACAGCCCTCCTCACTGTCCACAACTCCACCTATCTTCGTATCATCTGCAAATTTACTGACCCACCCTTCGACTCCCTCATCTAAGTCATTAATAAAAATTACAAACAGCAGAGGACCCAGAACTGATCCCTGCGGAACTCCACTTGTAACTGGGCTCCAGGCTGAATATTTACCATCTACCACCACTCTCTGCCTTCGACCGGTTAGCCAGTTTTCTATCCAATTGGCCAAATTTCCCTCTATCCCATGCCTCCTGACTTTCCGCATAAGCCTACCATGGGGAACCTTATCAAATGCCTTACTAAAATCCATGTACACTACATCCACTGCTCTTCCCTCATCCACATGCTTGGTCACCTCCTCGAAGAATTCAATAAGACTTGTAAGGCAAGACCTACCCTTCACAAATCCGTGCTGGCTGTCCCTAATCAAGCAGTGTCTTTCCAGATACTCATAAATCCTATCCCTCAGTACCCTTTCCATTACTTTGCCTACCACAGAAGTAAGACTAACAGGCCTGTAATTCCCGGGGTTATCCCTATTCCCTTTTTTGAACAGGGGCACAACATTCGCTACTCTCCAGTCCCCTGGTACCACCACCGTTGCCAGTGAAGACGAGAAGATCATTGCCAACGGTACTGCAATTTCCTCTCTTGCTTCCCACATAATCCTAGGATATATCCCGTCAGGCCCGGGGGACTTGTCTATCCTCAAGTTGTTCAAAATGTCCAACACATCTTCCTTCCTAACAGGTATCTCTTCTAGCTTACCAGTCCATTTCACACTCTCCTCTTCTACAATACGGTCCCTCTCGTTCGTAAATACTGAAGAGAAGTACTTGTTCAAGACCTCTCCTATCTCTTCCGACTCAATACACAGTCTCCCACTACTGTCCTTGATCGGACCTACCCTCGTTCTCGTCATTCTCAGGTTTCTCACATACGCATAAAATGCCTTGGGGTTATCCTTGATCCTATCCGCCAACGATTTTTCATGCCCTCTCTTAGCTCTCCTAATCCCTTTCTTCAGGTCCCTTCTGGCTATCCTGTATCCCTCCACTGCTCTGTCTGAATCCTGTTTCCTCAACCTTATGTAAGCCTCCTTCTTCCTCTTTACCAGACATTCAACCTCTCTCGTCAACCAAGGCTCCCTCACACGACCATTTCTTTCCTGCCTGATAGGTACATACATATCATGGACACGTCGTATCTGCTCTTTGAAAAAGTTCCACATTTCCACCACATCCTTCCCTGACAGCCTATGCTCCCAACGTATGCTCCTCAAATCCTGCCTTACAGCATCGTAATTTCCCTTCCCCCAATTATAAAATCTACCTTGTTGTGCGCACCTATCTCTCTCCATAACCAAGGTGAAAGTCACAGAATTGTGGTCACCATCACCAAAATGTTCACCCACTAACAAGCCCACCACTTGTCCCGGTTCATTACCGAGTACCAAATCCAATATGGCCTCCCCTCTGGTTGGACAATCTACATACTGCGTTAGAAAAGCTTCCTGGACACACTGCACAAACACCGCCCCATCCAATCTACTTGATCTAAAGAGCTTCCAATCAATATTTGGGAAGTTGAAGTCGCTCATGACTACGACCCTGTGGCTTCTGCACCTTTCCAAAATCTGTTTCCCAATCTGTTTCTCCACATCTCTGCTGCAATTGGGGGGCCTATAGTAAACACCCAACAAGGTGACTGCACCTTTCCTATTTCTGACTTCAGCCCATACTACCTCCAGAGGCAGATCCCCCTCAAACTTCCTTTCTGCAGCCGTTATACCATTTCTAATTAGCAATGCCACCCCCCCTCCTTTTTTCCCACCCTCCCTAATCTTACTGAAACACCTGTAACCAGGAACCTCCAACAGCCATTCCTGTCCCACATCTATCCACGTTTCCGTGATGGCCACAACATCGTAGTCCCAGGTACCGATCCACGCCTTAAGTTCACCCACCTTATTTCTGATACTCCTTGCGTTGAAGTATACGCACTTGAGCCCATCTCTGTGTCCGCAAGTAGTCCCTGTCAGTGCTACCTTCTCCACAGCCTCCCTACAGTCTTGGGCATCCTGACAAACAGCTAACCTACTTGCTGGACTACAAGTCCGGATCCCATCCCCCTGCCAAATTAGTTTAAACCCCCCCGAAGAGTGCTAGCAAACCTACCCCCCAGGATATTGGTGCCCTTCTGGTTCAGGTGCAACCCGTCCTGTTTGTACAGGTCCCACCTTCCCCAGAATGCAGTCCAATTGTCCAAATATCTGAAGCCCTCCCTCCTACACCAGCCTTGCAGCCACGTGTTCAACTGCACTCTCTCCCTATTCTTTGCCTCACTGTCACGTGGCACCGGCAACAACCCAGAGATGACGACTCTGTCTGTCCTAGCTTTTAACTTCCAGCCTAACTCCCTGAGCTCTTGAATGACCTCCCCACCCCTCTTCCTACCTATGTCGTTGGTGCCAATGTGCACCACGACTTCTGGCTGCACACCCTCCCCCTTAAGGATTCTGAAGACACGGTCTGAGACGTCTCGGACCCTAGCACCCGGGAGGCAACAAACCATCCGTGAGTCTCGCCCATGTCCACAGAACCGCCTGTCCGTCCCTCTAACTAGAGAGTCCCCTATAACTAGCGCTCTCCTCCTCTCCCCCTTTCCCTTCTGAGTCTCAGAGCTACAGACCCCTTCACTGCAGCTTACACCTGCAACGCTGTCCCCCCCAACAGTTTCCAAAGCTGTATATTTATTTTTTAGGGGAACGACCACAGGGGAACCCTGCACTGCCTGCTTCTTCCCCTTCCCACCTCTAACTGTTACCCAGCTACCTCTGTTCTCCGGCGTAACTATGTCCCTGTAGCTTCTATCAATCACCCTCTCAGCCTCTCGAATAATCCTCAGTTCATCCAACTCCAGTTCCAGTTCCCTAACTCGTTCGGTGAGGATCAGGATCTGACTGCATTTCCTGCAGACGAAGTCGGCAGGAGTATCGGTGGTCACCCCTACCTCAAACATCCTGCAGGAGGAACATTTCACCGCCTGCGCTGCCATGACTGTACACTTTCTCCAAAAACAAGAACACTGAGTCAATAACACTGAGTCACTTACCTGCGGACTTTAAAGTTAGGTTAGAGGAGGAGGGTGGGAGGGAAGCCCTACGGAAGTAGGACCTGGGGTCTAGAACACACCCACTCAAATACTAATCGCTTACCTTCCCGCCCAGCTATGCGCTCCAACCTCACTTCCGCTGCTCCCACTCAAATGACCGTTGGTGATTAAAGGGTGAGTATTTATACTCAGTTCTCCTTCCCGGCTGCCCCTCTGTTTGCCGTCACTTCCTCAGCTGCTCCCGCTCTTTTTGTGAAGAGAGAATAAAAAACACCGCTGCCCGCTACAGGTAAGTAATTTTGAAACAAACTGTTTTACCTTAGCTGTAGTCTCCCGGGTTCGCCTTTACTCGGCCGCTGCTCCCACTCCTGTTACAACCTGTTAATAATTTCAAAGTACTGTTATGGTTGCAATGTAAGGAAACACATCTGCCATGTCTATAGCAAGAAGCAATGATGTAAGAAAATATTAGTCAGAACCCTGACAGAACTCCACACCTTCTCTTCAAATTGTGGAAAGTGATCTCTTCCACCTACCTGACATGCCTGACCATATCTTAGTTTGGCATCATGTTGAACAGACCACACCTCCCAGTGCAACATTTCCTTAGGATTAGACTGTTAAGCATCAGATTGGATTGATTGTGTGCACAAGGCTATCAAGTGCAGTCTGAACTTTGTCTTCTGACTAAATGTCAGACTGAGCCAAGAACAGTTTGCTATGTTGAAGATTGTGTGCATGTACTAGAATTGAAATTATCAATGTATGGTAATGTGTAGAACAAACTTACATGAAACAAATTTATTTAAAAACCTGGACACAATGTGACCTCCGAAAGTCTCATTTGACTCCTGTATAAAATTTGTTAGAAACAATTTAAACTAAATGAAAACTTCTCCATGTTGATGATGAGTGCTTACTTTTGAGATGTTCTCAGTGTGGAAGAGGGAAAATTAGTGATTTCAAAAGTTGACATCTTGATGGTTGATTAAGTTAGTTCTTCAACCTAATGGTTATTTCTGAATATCTCTGTACGTTTTGCACATTGAGTACAGTTTGAGGTATTGGTGTGGCATTAAACAGCAAAACAAGATAAAGAAAATTGTTTTGAGTGATTTAGGAGAAGTGGGTATGGAGGGCACGAGTTACAGGAGATGCTTCTAGTGCAGTGCCGTAACAAGATCAGAATAGATCAGTGTTCGGTTATGGAGAGTTTCTTGGCTGTTTATCTAATGTATAGCATCTGTGATTTACACTGCAGACAAACTGATGTACTGTGTTTGTGTAATGCAAAAGCAAAAAATTCAGATGCTGGAAATCTGAAATAAGGTGCTGACCAAACTCATCAGGTCATTCAGCATCTGTGGAGAGAGTTTATTCCAGTTTGATGACCTATCAGACATATTTTTTACGAAAGGTCATTAACCTAAAACCTATTTCAGACACTATCAAATCTGCTGAGTTTGTTCAGCTTTTTTGCTTATTCCTATTTACTTTATTTGGATTTAAGCCCAATATCTGTCATCAACCTAGTCTTATATCTAAACTGATGGTTTTCACCAATTCACTAAATACCAAAATTCTATAGTAACAGTTGATTTGCACTAGTATTATTTGGTGTTGTCACATTATAGACAGTCCCTTGGGGTTGTGGAGACTGTTCCATTCTAGTATTATGGATCCTGTGCTGACTAAATAGTACAATGTTGGATGGCTACACCCTGCTGCTGGTGTGTGAAGTGATGAGTGGGATGCTCAAGTTTTCGCACCCTCCTCCTGTTTATGCTTGATACCATCTGGCCCTGTTGGAGAAATTCAAAATGGTTGGCACCTTGCAGATGATGCTTCTCCAGTTTTGGTAGCCTTGGTTATAGATTTCCACATTGGACTATTTTCAAGGAGATTTTTAGGATGTCCTTGGGAGTGTTTTGTCTGCTATTCTGCTATCTGCTTATCAATGTTGAATTGAGAGCTTTTTGTTTTTCCTTTTGGAAATCCTGTCCATCTTATGGCTGATGTGGCCCACAATCAGATTGGAATCTGACAATAACTAGTGCCATGGGGAAACTGGCCTGAGGGAAGATTTGCAGGATTTTGCAGAGGCATCATTGGTGATATATCACAAGGAATTTGAGGCATCTGTTGTCGATACTCCATGTCTCCCATGCATACAGGAGGGCTCTAAACACTACTGCTGTGAAGGCCTTCATGCTGGGCTTATGATCATTGTGATCAAAAACACTTCATCAGATGGCTGAAAGCTGTGCTGGCACACTGAAGGCAATGTTGAATTATAAAATAACAAACAATAAGAATAACATAAATGTCCACACTGGACTTTAAACTTTGTTTTCTCTTCACAGATGCTGTCAGGCTGGTTAATGTCCTTCAGCATTTCTTTTTGTTTCAGATCTCCAGTATCTTCAGTTCTTTGTTATATTCTGTTTTTAATTATAGTGTGGAGGCCTCCAAAGTATGGGAAAATGATCCACATTGTCCAGTGGACTCCTCATGGATCCTAGTGGTTGGTAGAGCAGTCTGGTCGAGGACCTTTGTTGTTTTCCAGGTGCTTTGTCTATCAAAATCTCAGAATTGTAGTTCATCATAAACTTTATAGTATAGAAATATGCCATTGTGCCCAATATGCCTGTGCATGCTCTTTAAAAGAGAAAGCGCCATTTGTCCCACTTCCTGACTTTGCTGTCAGTAGTCCTGCTATTTTCTGTGTCTGTAAGACCACAAGGTTTAGCGGCAGAATTACTGTTTTTTGTTAGCATAACTGGTGTATCAGTGTCTGAGGTGTGATCAGAATAATTGTGGGAATCATAACTTGGACTCTTGGGCACAATGTTGATTTGCTCTGAAAAGGCGAAAGCGAGGACTGCAGATGCTGGAGATCAATAGTGTGTGTGGTGCTCGCAAAGCACAGCAGTTCAGGCAGCATCCCAGGAGCAGGCGAATCGATGTTTCGGGCATAAACACTTCAAATCAGAGCCTCATTCCTGATGAAGGGCTTATGCCCGAAACATTGACGCTCCTGCTTCCTGGATGCTACTTGATCTGCTCTGATTTGCTTTGAACCACTGTTCAGACATTGGCACAAGTTAGGTTTTGTGATCATGGTTATGTTATTCAGTATGAGCTAATCAGTGTTAATCACTTATTGAACCATTTCAGTGCACAAGGTTTAAAAAATAAAAGTTAACTTTGGCAGATGTTAGAAATCAGGATATCCAAAAACATTCCCCATAATTCACTATCAAAAGTCTTAATTCGGAAGACCTCTCAAATTTCTTTCTCCCTGTGAGAATGTGTATCGGGTGTGAGCAGGTAGGGAAAGAATTAAGTTCTGAGTTTTGTGAAACAAAAGGTTCAGCTGAGCATGATTCAGATCAGGTAAGAACTTGCAGTTAACAATAGGGTGCTGGAGACAAGGGTAATGGAAAAGGTGGAAAAATTCATTATAGAGAGCCATTGGAAGCATTCAGTAAGTTCGGTCAGTTTAACAAGGTGAAAAGTATTCATTTAGTGAAGCCAGTTAAGGTTAAGAACATTCATTGTTTAACAGCAGATGGCTTAATCTTTACTGTTGTTGCTCGCTGATTGTAATGGCTACCCAATCAATATGTATATGCCTTATCTGGATGCGCCTCCCTGTAAAATGACTATATAATTCAGTAAGAACTGCTCTTCCAGAGAAGACAGTAAACTCGTGTCTCTGTGCACATGGGTGATCGTTCTCTCTTCCCTACAGGCCCCAGAATAAAGATGGAGGAAAAGTATATGGTGTCTCTGAGCGTTTTGCTTCGATTGAGTGGGGGGCAGGAATGGAACAACAATATTGGTTTAATTGGCAGGATCCAAATGAATAGTTATGATCGGACAGTATCGGCAGCCGCCCACAGCATAGATATCTCGAGACAGATACGCCCACAAGGTAATATTTTAAACCTTGGTCCCCCTTGAAATTCTGGTGTGTCGGAGATGGTCCCCTTGTTTGATTGCTCTCTATTCTAAGGATTCCTCAAAAGGTAAATAGTTCAGTCAAGAGACTGTTTTGCAAGCATGCTGGCAGGCAGAAGTTTGAGTCCTCTGCACTGTATTAGGGGGGTAGAGGAGGTGTAACTGAGGTTCAATTCCTCCGCGTTGTGCTGAGGTCTGAGGCGCCACAATGTTTGATTGAGGTTTGAGCCCCTGTGAGGAGTAAAGTGAGAAAGGAATTAAAGTCCCCTAGTGATGAAATTTGAGTCTCTGCTCTGGTGGAAGAGAGTGGCTTGGATTGCGGCACCTTGTGGTCCGCTGCGAAGGCTTTCTCTCTTAAAGTGTGATTCGAGTGAGAGGATGCAAAAAAATGCTGAAATTAAGGCTGTACTAATATTTGGGTTGAAAAAGCAAAGTTTCAATGTCAATGCTGTGTGTTTGATGGTTTAAAAATTTTGTTTTAAGATACTGGTTTGGGAAATCCTTTTAAGTAACTGTTTTGTCTTGTTTGAATCAGGGTCTCACTTCAATGTGTTTTGTGGGCTGTGTGGTGGGGCAGTTGAAATTGTACGATTGAACTTGTACAACATTGTCCTTTTTTAAAATGATCAAACTTGTAACCTTAAAACTTAGTACCTTCAGCCCCTGATTTGATTGAAATTCTACAATGCCTGTTTTTTTAAAAAAAATAGTTGGGTCGGTGGTTATGCTTTAGCCAGATGAAAGTATTTTGCTGCTGTGCTTTTAATGCAAAGCCTTCACAAAGAGTGCATTTTGAGTTTGTTTTAAGATTTTAGAGCATATTAGAACTTGAGGCTGAGTTGTTTCAGTTCTGTTATAATTAAAGATTTCATTGGCCCCTTTCGTATTGCAAATTCAAAGAATGTTGATCTCTACAAAAGTTGCCCCTGTAATTTTGATTTTTATTTGGGAAGTTTCATTTGGAGAAAATATTTTAATATGTATTTGTTTTACATGGATATTTGAAATTTAAATCTGAACTGAAACTACCTCTTCAGTTGCTAAAGCACAGGAAACATTTTGTTTTCTTGCCATTCCACATTTTTGAAATTTTTTTTCCCTATAGGTTTCATGTGAGCCAAGTATCAAATTTTTTAAAGGAAAATAATTTTTGAATAACCTGAATGGGGTCCCCTGAGGGTTTGATTTTAGGACCATTGATTGTTTATAATTGAATTGTTTAGGCAGTACAATTTAGAACTTTGAATTGTATAAAACTTGATGTCATAAATAGTGAACAGAGTAACAGACTTCAAGAACTCAAAGAATGTTGAAATAGGCAGATACTTTCGTGTAGTTAATTGTGTGACTGTCTTCATACTGATAATCACCTTGCCAAGGAAGGAATGAGAGAGGAAATGCAAAGATACTTTCGGCAGGTAACACCTTCTTCTCTCGAGTTTCTCCATTCACAAGAAAGCACGCTTTCAGACTACGGCCCACCCCCTCCACAACCTGATCAATCAGATTGAATCAGCTCCCCAGTCATGAGCAAGGAAAGTGAAGAAATGAACAGTGAACAGGAGATCAGTACACTGTTTATCAGTGACCTTCCCATGGACATTAAACCACGGGAGCTTTATCTTACCTCTCAAACATTTGAGATATGAAGGTTCACTGATCAAGCTAACATCACAACAGCCAGTTGTCTTTGTTACATTTAACAGCAGAGCGGGAGCAGATGCAGCAAAGAATGCCGCGTTCACCTAGCCTGCTGCTGCGGCCTCCGTCTGAAGCATCTCTGGAAGGAGGGAAGTCTTGTCAGTTTTATGAAGCATTTTAACTGCTCTTATCCAAGAATTCAAATTTCTCGAGTGGTGTGCAAGGAGAGACTGGATTTTTTTTCAGGTTGGACTTTACTGAATGAGACTTTTGGAGAACTGGCTTGGTTCCACTCGACTTGGATGGGGATGGACTGGTCACTAAGGACTGTGGATTTTAGAACTTTTACTGGTGAATGTTTTCCACATGGGAGGATTCTTCAAACTCTACTTACTGTAATGGACTAGTAATTTTGATTGTTATAATCATGTACGCTGTGTCAATAATTTGCTTAAATACTGGCTGTCAGAGTCTTGTGAAAGCTGAAAGTGGTTATCATGAAATGAGGGAATGAGAATGTGTATCAGTTACGAGCAGGTAGGGAAAGAGTTAAGTTCTGAATTTTGTGGAACAAAGATCAGCTGAGCATGACTCACATCAGATAAGAACTTGCAGTTAACAATAGGGTGCTGGAGGCAAGAGTAATGGGTTAACAAGGTAGAAAAGCATTCATTATGTAGAGCCATTTAACAGTAATGGAAGCATTTAGTATGTAGGGTCAGTTTAATAAGGTGAAAAGTATTCATTGTGTAACAGTAATCTTTACTGTTGACACTCGCTGATTGTAACAGTCACCCAATCAATGTGTATGATGCTTTATCTGGATCCTCGTCCCTGTAATGTGACTATACAATTCATTAAGAAACTGCTGTTCCAAAGAAGACTGTGAGCTCCTGTCTCTGTGCAGGTGGGCAATCGTTCTCTCTTCCGTCGAATGCCAGGAATAAAGGAGGTAAGTGTGTGCCTCCTGAGGGTTTTGCTTCGACTGAGGGGGGAGAAACGGATGATGTAAAAGAGGCAAAACCTGTGCCCACACGTCTCCCTAGCCATCCGAGGGTACAAAGGATTATTCCACATAAAGACTTGCACATCCTTGAACCGCATTTACTGTATCCATTGCTCGAAGCGGTCTCCTCAATGTGGGGGAAACAGTGCAAACGCACAGAATGGTTCAGAGAACGTCTCTGCTTCATATGCACCAACCAACCTCATCTTCCTGTCGCTATCCACTTCAACTCCCCACCCCACCCTCCTATGACATGTCCATTCTGGGCCACCTCTACCACCTAACCAAGGTCACCCACAAACTGGAGGAGGAACACCTGATTTTCCACCTTAAGAGTCTACAACCACATGGCCTCAACATTAAATTCACCAGTTTCCAAATCTCTGCTACCCTCACCCCATCCAGATCCAATCTTCCAACTTGACTTCGCCCTCTTAACCTGATCTACCTGTCCATCTTCCTTCCCAGCTATTTGCTCCGCACTTCCCACCAACCTATCGCAACCACCTCCCACTGTTGCCTACCGATTGCCATCCCAACTACCTTCCCCTAGTCTCACGCCCCCCCCTCATTTATTTCTCAGCCCTCTTTCCCCTTCCCCAGTCCTGATAAAGGGTTAAGCCTAAAACAGCGACTCTCGTGCTCCTCAAATGCTGACTGATCTGCTATGCTTTTTCCAGCGCAACACTTTATCAATCCCAGCATTTATTTTAACCAAAAAATCAAGTCATTGTCTATTCCCAGGAAGTGCCAAAAATGTGTACCTATTAAACTGGATGAAATGTCTTCAATCTATACAGAAATACATAATATCGAAACAAAAATTAGGCATCGTTAATGTTCAACCTTTAAAATGTCCTTTACGTCTATCTAAATGAATTGATTTTACTGTGAGCAGCTTCATTCAATTTGTGACAGGAGAAATACTTTTCGACATTTAGCTTTTTTTCAATTAAAATTTGAGTCAGTTTTAAAAATCCCAACTTGAGATAATATGGAACTTTTATCATCTGACATTGGTGATCTTAAATGGCATTCTGGCCCTACAACAGACTTACCTGCTACTAGCCTCCTCAGGGACTAGTTAGGCAGCTGGAAACATCCCTTATTAGATGGATGGAAGGTATTGGCATCTCAGTCAACTGATGACCAGTACAACTCAGCAGGGCTTCAAAGCTTCACATGCTACAGAAAGCCACTTCTATTGCTTGTGTATTTTGTGGGAAAAGAGATATTATCTTAAACTGAGCCTGTGTGCCTTCATTTTGATAGTCACTTTATTGTCAATTACAGGCAGCCAGGTTTTCCAGACCTTTGGAAAACACAGCAGTTTACAAAACCAGAAGGGTTGAATCTACAGGTAAATGCCTGAACAGAATTGCTCATCAACCAGGACATTTTTCCAAAATCAATCGACCATATAAACCACAATTCCACTGCGCACTCAAATCACTGCATGCTTCTTTCAATGGGCTTGGATTTTCCTGTCTTATTTCTGACACTCCCATTAAAATGATCAGATCTTGAAGGCTTCAGCCTGTGATGCAGGCTTATTGCCTGAACCAACCTTCTAGCAGCAAATCTAAATCAAAATTTCTAAAGCATGTGGTCCACAGGGTATCAATTTTTCGATAATAAAATTTATATTGGAATGTTGTGTTTATGGCTAAATATTTTACTGAACTACTCTTCAAAATGTTGCCACTGCTAGTCACAAATACTAAAGTTCCACAAGTTTCTTAGAGCTTAATATGATAGTTGAAACTGCACCATACAGTGCAGTATTAAAATAAACACTGTTATCAGCAATTGTTCACACTATTTTAGATCATTTTCAAGTGCTGTTCTATTCTAGACATAAGTTTGGAAACTTCAAAATTTAATCACTAATAGAACAATCAATATATGTATCGGGCAGATCATTTAACATTTGCCATAAAAGAAATGATTCCCGTTGGAAATATTGAAGTAGAACTCATCAAGCAATCTGAAATAGTGCTTTACTGCATGCCGAGCTGTAAACTAATGTAATAAGATAATGCACTAACAACTGTAAACCTTCCCTTTGAATTATGCTTCCCCATTTCTTACAATGTCTAAAAATGTAGATACATTATATCCCATTGAACAAATGATATTTCAGAATCCTATAAAGATGAAGTACATCATTAGGCTTTTTATTTGATTGAGTTTATCAAAACGTGTTTGTTTGGTACAGCCGGTGGCATATTTACTACTGCAGGTGCATGAAGGTTTGCATATCTACAACTATTGTACATAATCTCGGCTGGTAAGCCAGACCAATAATGGTGTATTAGGACAGGTACAGTATTTAGATTCAGACCATTTGGTGTGGTAGTTCCTTTGGTTATTAATAATGAAATGGTGCCAACTCCAGAAGACTTTTGGCATGTGGCTAATATCAATTCCTCAGCTCTCTCAAACAAAAATGCATTAAAGGAAAAGAATGTGTACTTATGTCACACTTTTCATGACCACCAGATATTTCAGAGCAACAATCAAGAAAAAGTACTCTGCAGTGTAACAGCTGTAATAAAAGAAAATTAAAACTAATGTTTGTGAATTCTTATTGTGCCCTAATTTGGCTGCATTCTTGACTACATAATAGTCATCAAGATATTCAAGGACAATTCATTGTATTTTGGAAATTTCTTAGCAAAATGGTAGGCTTGCAATTATGTAACACCTTAAATCCCTTTCAAATTGAATGTCTGCTAACATTTTAATGAAGTACTGGTTTTATTGATTTTTTTTTAAAAATAAAAAGTTGCAAAGGCTTTTTGGGTTTCAGTATTGCTTTTAAAACTTGTAAAACTTTTATTTGAATTTTTCCTGCATTAAAGACTAGAAGCTATATCTAATTCAACAAAATGATCTTGCATACATTCTTTTGAAATTTATTTTGAAATTTGCTGTGTTTCCAAATCAGCTCCAAGGGAGCGCTAGTAAACTGGATTATGTTGAAGGTCAGGTGTCTCTCTCGTGTCAGTGCATGCTTGATGTGCGAAAGGGTTTCTTTTGCACTGTAATTCAATGATTCCATGAATGAAATGTCTTTACTACGCATCTTCACTTCCAAGCCAGCAATCTTGTTGCAAATTATTGTCCATTGTATACCAGAGTCTTACACCTGCAAAAAACTAAATTAGAGGTCTGAGTTTAGAATTCACCATAAACTGATTTAAGCTATGTACAGACAGCAAACACGTACTAACAACTGCCATTTTATTTTTTTTTACTGCTGCAAGCCAAGTTTCCCAATTGTTACATTGTCATTTTTAAATTTTAGATGCAACACCCATTGTGCACTGTCACTTGAAAACCATAAGGTAAAATATAGCCCAGTGCATAGTAAATTACAAAATAAGTTTAACTGTTAATTATTGAAACATCAAGAAAGTTTAATATTTCAAGGTAATTAACACCTTCAAAGATTTTGCAACTTGGAATTCAACGATTTAAGATGAAGTAATTTAGAATAAACTGCAGTTCAAACTTCATGTTGCTTAATATGAAATACTGTACTAAAAGCTTTGATTCTTTGAAAAGAGCAATGGCATATGAATCCAAAAGCAGTGAAAAATTGAAGTTTCATTTTGGTTATATTCCAGTGAGCTGTTAAACGCATTTCTCAACCTAAACAAAACTGCATGATTACTGTTATTTATGGCAGAAAACTTCTGGCTTCAATGAGATTTGTAGTGAACTACTATAGACTAGATAATGTGTGTAGTTCACTAAGTTTAGAATCAACAATATATGGGTTGGAAGGCTGAGAGATTAGAGAAATTGGAGGTTGTTGTCAGAGTAGCGAAGGTGCAGGTGTCATCTTCTCTCCCATGCCCCCCCCACCCCAAAAATAGCAAAATACTCAGACTCTGTATAGTTTTACCTCCATCTTTATTCTGAGCCCTGGAGAGAAGAGAGAATGATCGCCCACATGCACAGAGACATGAATTCAGTCTTCTCTGAAAGAGCAGTTTCTTAATGAATTATATAGTCAATTTACAGGGAGAAGCATCCAGATAAGGCAACATACATATTGATTGGGTGACCGTTACAATCAGCGAGCATCAACAGTAAAGATTAAGCCATCTGCTGTTAAACAATGAATGTTCTTAACCTAATTGGCTTCACTTAATGAATACTTTTCACCTTGTTAAATTGACCTTACTTACTGAATGCTTCCAATATTGTTAAATGGCTCTACATAATGAATGTTTTTCCACTTTGTTAACCCATTGCCCTTGCCTCCAGCACCCTATTGTTAACTGAAAGTTCTTATCTGATCTGAGTCATACTCAGCTGAACCTCTTGTTTCACAAAACTCAGAACTTAACTCTTTCCCTACCTGCTTGTACCTGATGCGCATTCTCATTATGACAGCAGGGCAAGGTGTAGGTATGGAGTGGGGGGTTGGTGGAGAGTATGGACCTAACAAGGGAGTCACTGAGGGAACAGTCCCTACAGAATGCAGATAGGAATGGGGAGGAAAACTGTTTTTTGTGGGATGGGGGGGGGGGGTCCCACTGTAGGTGGTGAAAATGGCAGAGGATGTTGTGCTGGATTTGCAGATTAGGGTGAAATGTGAGGACCTGGGCAATTCTAGCCAAAATTATGGTTGGTTGGGGTGAGGTTCAAGGGCAAAGGTGTGGGAAATGGAGATGCAATTGAGGGCATAGTTGATAACTGGGTTGGGGAAATTGCAGTCTTGGAAGTAGGACATCTGGGAGTGGTTGGTAAGTGCTGCTTACTAAAAACAAAAATTGGCTAATGGATAAGTTTTTGACAAAACTATTTTTAGTGTAACCACAGTCTTGTGTAAATTTAACTCGGTGTCAGTTGAAATCTATTATGAAACTACTTTTGGCCCGGTTATTGATTGAGTCCAGTATTCAGTAATAGCAACAATCTTAAGCTAGTAGTCAATAACACTTGGATGCATTCCCATAGCATTAGAAAAAAAAACTTGCATTTCTCTAATTTTTAGTGTCTAAAGCAATTCAGCAGTCACTACATTTTAACAATTGTATATACAAACTCAGTCAATTTTCACTGGTTAAGATACCTTAAATAAGTGAGATTTATGCACCTGTTTTGGTGGTGTGATGGGTATATTGGCATTGGTATGATACAGGGCCCCCTGCCTCCCAACTCTAATATTACACTTTGTCAAGCTTGTATGTTGACCATCTTAGATTTACATTGAAAAACTGACCCTTTGACTTTTTTGTGTTGACAGCTCTCATGGCATTTTTGTTCAGTGATTCTTAATTGAATTTGTAAAAAGGAATAGTGAAATAACTGATTTACCACAGTGATTCCATCATAATTTATATGCTTTTTGAGATTTGCTTTCTTTGGAAGTGATTTAATTGTTTGCGTTTGGACGTTATACACATACTTGTATGACTTTGATTCAAAGTTTTCTGATCTCCTGAGTACGGTGAAGGGAAATGATGAATAACCTTTTTCTGGATTAGGAAAAGAGGTGTCAGTAATTCCAGCTGGAAAGTATTGTATGTGAATGTTAAGTGAAAATCAAATTGAGTTTGGTGGTTGTCATACATGCATGACTATATAGTTTGCTGATAATCTGTTTAGAAGTATTAAAGGGTACGGAGAATACAGCAGGGTAATGGGATATCTGGATTGTTTTTGGAGAAAAACGAAGCAAACTTCATAATGCAACTGGCGTTATTCTACTACTATAACATTTAGTTACCAGTGATTCATGCATGAACCATGCAGATTTTTCTAAGTCAGTGATGTAGCTGGAGTAAACTTCAGGCAACAAAGTTAGTGGCTTGCAAATATGTCAAATTATTTTGCTCTGGTGAAATAAAGCATTTCTTATCACAAGTGCGGTACAGCCTAGTGAGTGGAGAGAAGGGCTGATAGTGGACTAACTTGTCTTGTTGCTCATGTACCCTTAACTGATAGGTGAGTTCAGAGCTACAGAGCATCACCCTCCCAGACCTGAATCCCGTAAACCAAGAAAGGCATGGGCATAAGTAGGAAAAGTCCAAAATCTATTGTGATTTCTTTAATAAAGACTAAGACAAAGTAGAAGTAATAAAAAACTTCAACTTAAAGAATGATTGGATTCACGTCAAACAGAGCCTTGAGCACACTTTTTTATTGCTTTCGTGCATATTTTGAGATGTAGCAAGATCCTCACTTAATTAATCTTTTTCAGTAATATCAAATGTGAATATTGTAGCTTGCATGTCCCTAGTGATATTGACTTTTAATCCTACAATGGGAAGTTATAACTAGCAAGTATTTAAAAATAAGTAATTTAACTTTGCTCCTCAGTCAGTCCCTCTTTGGGAGTTCCATTTAGTTTTTTTTTATTGTCCTCATCTTTGTCTGCTGAATATGAAATTTCTCAGATTCTTTCCTGAATGTTTGAGTCTCGGTTAACTGTAAGATGACAATTTCAAGTCCTATTTAGTCTGATTATGAAATAGTTCTTCAACAAATGTTCACATTTAATAACTTCTAATTCACTCTAGTATTAGAAAACCAATTTTATTTAATGAGAGATTAGAAAATTGACTCATTTTACTCATGATTATAACTTTCTCAATTTTAGCTCTGGGTGAAGTTCTAGCTTATGCATAAAAATTGGGTGCACACAGACTTTCCTCTTACCCTGCAAATTAATCTCACAAATATGGATTTTCTAGGGTGGTTTTTGGAGGACAAAGGGTAATTATTTCTGAATTGATAAATCGTCTAGCTTCCTCATTCTGTTAAAATGTTGAATTTTTTGACACTTGTGTAGTGCAGGGACTAGTCTCTTGACTAGTCTCAGCCCTGTCAATTTTCTGTAATCTTCTACTGAACAGTGCATCTGGCTTCCCAAAAAGAGGGGTTGGTTTTATAGCTTATTTGTCAGCAAAATTGTGATTTGAAGTACAGCAAGCTTCTTATCCACCTATACCTATGGGAGCAGGTGTGTGCTGGTTGATCAAATATTCTGGATCTGCAGTTTATCATAAAGACACCTTTAATTGACTGCTTTCCTGACTTGATAACATGACAAAACCATTTATAGCCTAAGTATGTACTTTCAGTCGCTTGGTTGTACAGAGCAGAATACAGTTGAAACTTTTTTTTACCTTGCTCTGTCCGAACCTGTGACCTTTGCCAGGTATAAGCTAGCAGATGTGTGTGAACCCCATCTTCAAGTTCTCCAGGCTGCACATTTTGGTTTGGAATTGTATTGCCGCCCTTCTGTATTGCGAGATCCAAAATCCTGGGACTATCGAACAGCAACTTTGCCCATAAAATGGACTGTGCTAGTTTCAGAAGGTGGCCCTACAGCAAATACTGACCCAGCTAGTGATATCTCTTTCACTGTCACCTCCTCCTCCACCTCCAAAAAAGGGAAATTTGTTTTAAAAACTGCCGTGCTTTGCAAACAACAGTTGGTTGAGGACAGTGAATATGCTGTTTGGTATGAACATTTGAAGGGAGCTTGCTGTTTGATATCAAAATCCAACAGCTGGTACATAAACTTAAATCCCTGTGAATAGTGAAAAGAGTAATCTGGTGGGTCTCGTTAGCAAAACTTCTTCAACACTATCTGGTTTCTTTGAACAATCTTTGAAACTTGCACAATGTGAGTGTTACCTCTAAATTTGTATTTTATGGAGTATACCCAATTTAATGCAAACAAAACCTCTTCAGAAATATATTAGTTTATTGTAAAATGAAAAATGTATCCTGTTTTGTGGACTGCTTAAAATATTTTTACACTGTTAATGGAATTATACAACCTGCAATTCACTAATATTTTCAAACACTTTTTTTTTTCTTTAAGGAAAAAGAGCAAGAACATAGATTTAAAATGGTATGCAGTAGTTAGGGTGTGGAATGCACTGAGGCAAGTGTGAAGGCAGATTCAATTGAAGCATCCAGTACTATTTGGATATAAATGGTCTGCATAGATATGGGGCAAAGGAAGGAACTGGTACTGTGTGAAAGAACTGGCAGAGGCGCAATGGACTGAATGGCATTCCACATTATTTCAAAACAATTTTGTGATTCATTCAATTTCAAACCTTTCATCTAACTATTGAGTCTTTACGAAACTTCCATTTTATGAAACTGCCTATTGCAGAGGGTAGGGACAATGTCATTATTAATGAGCAAATTTGCAGCACCTCCAGGTGAAGATAAATATTGTGAATCCCTAGAACTGTCTGGCTAACTTGTCACTCCATTTAACTTGCACAGATCACTCCTGTAACTATATAACATTTTTAAAAAGAACTTGCTGGACTTGTACATTAATTGGCTTCTAATTCTGCAGAAAGTAGAGCCTCGTAAGTAAATGTTGAAGTCCTTTTTTAAATTACCTGTTGTTACTGCGCTGCCAACCTATCACCCATGTCCAAAGAGGGAACCTGTTTAAAGTAGCATTTTATTCTTGCATTTGTTAAGTTCTCAATTTTTAAAAATGTTTTTAAGCTAAGGAAAGATGCTTTAACTCTTTCTCCTGTCTTTTCTTTCGATCCTTCTTGAATGCACATCATATTTATGACAAAAATAGTGCAAGGTGATCAATGCTGGGAACTAAATATGCAAAGGCATTTGACTTTTCTGAACAGACGGGAAGGAAAGGGTGCTGAGGTAGCATTGTTGGAACAGGATGGAGTAAGTATGATGGAAAGATGATTCTGCATGTTGTGACCCAAAATCAATCTAGTCGAGATAAATGAGGGAAAGAAAGAAGTCACTGGTAGAAATATGCTACAAACCCTATAGCAGGAGCTATACAGTAGGACAATAGATCAGACAATCATGAGGGCATGTTTTTAAAAAGGGATAGGATTAGGATAGTTGTATGTGATTTTTAAGCTTCAAATAGATTGGGATAGTCAGGTTGGCAGAGGAAGTCATGAAGAATTCAGTGTCCAGGTCAGTTTCCTAGATTTAATGTTTATCCAAGCCATGATCAGGCTGTTTGGATCTCATGATTTGTAAGGAGATGGGTTTCATAAATGTCAGGATAAAAGATCCCCCAACCCAGGAAACAGTGACCGTAACATGATAGCATTTAGCATTCAGTTTGAGAGAGAGGAACTTGAGTCGGAAGCAACTTTGCTAAGCTTTAAAAAGGGTAATTATAAAGGAATGAGGACAGAACTGTCTTGAGTTGACTGGGAGAGGAAGTTAACAGTGAACTGGTTGAAGAACAATGGCAGATCTTCAGTTCATTGGCTCACAGCAATGATATATTCCAGTGAGAAAGAAGGATTCTGTGAAGGGAATGAGCAAACCATAATTAACCAAGGAAGTCAAGGATAATGTCACATTGAAAGAAAGTATGATGTAGTAAAGACTAATGGCAAGCCCAAGAATTGAGAATTTTAAAAACCAACAAAAGATGACTTAAAGGGAAAAATGTACTTTAAAGATAAACTTAAAATATCAAGATGTATTGCAGGGTCTCCTTTTAAAAGTATAAAAATGAAGAGAAGCCTTAGAGGAGTGGTTAGGAAAATGGCAGTGTTGATGTACTACTTTGAATAATTCTTCCCTGTAGGAGACACTAATAGCATTTCAAAATCAATAAATAGTGGGCAAACGGAGGAGTGGAAATAAATACAATAATTATCACTAGAGAAAATCTATTTGGGAGATGAAGGGGTCCAGAAACCCATGAATCCCTTGGTCCTGATGGGATGCCTTGGGAATATTAAAGGAAGTAACTAGGGATTTAGCTTGAAGTTGTTGGGAAGATGTTAGTCTGTTGGAATGATGTAAAAGAGCATTTATAAATATATATGATCAAGCAGTGTCAGCATGCCTTCATGAAGAGGAAGTCATGTCTGAAAAAAATTGCTTCTCCTTTATCTATCCTGCTTGTTATCAACTCAGAACGAGTGAATGTAACATGTCTGGCTTTCCAAAAGGCTTTTAATAGGGAAACACCGCTACTTAAGAGTCCATGCTGACTAGTGGAGTGCCACAGGGATCAGTGCTGGGGCCACAGTTAGTCACAATATATGTTAATGACTTGACTTGGATGAGGAAAGTGCATGTGCTATAGCCAAGTTTGTGGATGACATAAACATAGCTGGGAATGCCAGTAGTGAGGATGACAGACTTTGCAGAGGGATTTGGGCAGGTTAGACCAAGTGTGCAACAACTTGGCAGCTGAAACGCAAAGTGTGAAAATATGAGGTCGTGGACTTGGGCAGAAAGAATAGAGTTGCTTATTTAAATGGAGAAATATTACAAAACAATTTTTAAGTCCTCATCTGTGTATTGCAAAGTTTGTATTCAAGTTCAGTGGGTAATAGGGAAAGCAAATTGAATATTTCAAAAGGAATGGAATGTAAAAGTGGGGAGGAAATAAATCTATACAAGGCACTAGTGGGCCCAGCTGGAATTTTGAGAACCCAGTTGGGCCCTTTTCTCAGGAAAGACATTGTGACATTGAAGGTGATCCAGAATAAGTTCACTACGTGCTGAGTATGGAGGGACTGTCTTGAGGAGAAATTAAGTTGGGTCTGTACTCATTGGAATTTAGAATGAGAGATGATATTACTGAAATAAGACCATAAGACATAGGAGTGGAAGTAAGGCCATTCGGCCCATCGAGTCCACTCCGCCATTTAATCATGGCTGATGGGCATTTCAACTCCACTTACCAGCATTCTCCCTGTAGCCCTTAATTCCTTGTGACATCAAGAATTTATCAATCTCTGCCTTGAAGCCATTTAGCGTCCCGGCCTCCACTGCACTCTGCGGCAATGAATTCCTCAGGCCCACCACTCTGGCTGAAGAAGTGTCTCCGCATTTCTGTTCTGAATTTACCGCCTCTAATTCTAAGGCTGTGCACACAGGTCCTAGTCTCCTCGCCTAACGGAAACAATTTCTTAGCGTCCACCCTTTCCAAGCCATGTATTATCTTGTAAGTTTCTATTAGATCTCCCCTTAATCTTCTAAACTCCAATGAATACAATCCCAGGATCCTCAGCTGTTCCTTGTATGTTAGACCTGCCATTCCAGGGATCATCCATGTGAATCTCTGCTGGACATGCTCCAGTGCCAGTCTGTCCCTCCTGAGGTGTGGGGCCCAAAACTGGACACAGTACTCCAAATGGGACATAACCAGAGCTTTATAAAGTCTCAGTAGCACATCGCTGCTTTTATATTCCAGCCCTCTTGAGATAAATGACAACATTGCGTTTGCTTTCTTAATCACGAATTCAACCTGCATGTTTACCTTTAGAGAATCCTCAACTAGCACTCCCAGATCCCTTTGTACTTTGGAAATATAACATTCTTGGGGGACTTGACAATGTAGATGCTGAAAGGTTGTCCCACTTTGGGTGTAGGACCAGAGATAAAAATGTGTTGCTGGAAAAGCGCAGCAGGTCAGGCAGCATCCAAGGAACAGGAGAATCGATGTTTCAGGCATAAGCCCTTCTTCAGGAATGACTCCACCACAACAGTCCCCTCTGGCAAATAATTCCAGATTCTCACAACCCTCAGTCAAGAAGTTCCTGAAGAAGGGCTTATGCCCGAAACGTCGATTCTCCTGTTCCTTGGATGCTGCCTGACCTGCTGCACTTTTCCAGCAACACATTTTCAGCTCTGATCTCTAGCATCTGCAGCCCTCACTTTCTCCCTGTAGGACCAGGGGGCATAATATCAGAATAAAGGAACACTCATTTAAGATGTGAGAAGGAACTTCTTGACTGAGGGTTGTGTGAATCTGGAATTATTTGCCAGAGGGGACTGTTGTGGTGGAGTCATTAAAAATCTGAGCCTTGAATATATTCAATTAGTAAGGGAATTGAGGGTTATCGGAAAAAGGCAGGAATTGTGGGGTTGTGGGTTATCAGATCAGTCGTTTATTGGAGCAGATTTGAAGACCTGAATGGCCTACTTCTGCACCTGTTTATTAGTCTTAATCTTCCCTTCTCCACTTCTCGACCTGCACTTAATTTGTTGCAGGTCACCATAATTCTCCCATTTTTACTACTTTATCTTTTCTTAACACTCCTACAAGGACATACTGGTACTTTTTTTCATTGCTCCTAATCTCTGCGTGGTATTTTCAGCTCATACTTGCAGCAAGTTATGGCATAAAATTACTTAAAAGCTGGAATGTGCAGCAGAATCCATGGTGTGATATGCTGTAGCCCAGCAAGATTTAATCCATTAATTTGCAGTCTTTAACATTTCATTGATTTTCATATGTATGTAGAAGGTAATTCTCAAGATGGTTTTGTCCTAATTATATCCCATAGTGTCATTGTTGGAATATTGTTAATGTACCTTTTTACTGCAGGAAGGGAATGAAGGAAATCCAGCACTTGGTATTTGAGGATTAGATTTTTTCCTTGTAAAATATTGACTATGGGAGACAAGTGCACAACAAACTTGTAAGCCTTCTAAGTCTTAAAGCCTTACAATGATGAAAGGATCAAATTTGAGAATTACGTCTATAATTGATTCTTTGATTAATAATTGACTACTGACTTTAACTTTCACTAGTAGTAGCTTTTTTGATTTGTCTACATTTGCTAGTTGATTTGGGGGGGAGAAAATCTGAATTAAGATGGTGTTGCCTGGACTGAGGAAGCAGCAGACTCCATAAGCTAAGTGGCACTTCCTTATTTTGAACTATTTATCCTAATGCAGTATGCAACTTGACTACATCAAAAACATGAAGGCTGTAAATTTAAAAAGGGATGAGGTTTGAGTAGTTTTGTTCCCTGGGTGTTGCTGTCTATCATTAGATATGAGAGGAAAAACCTTACCTCTTTGGACACTCAGTCCCACCCTGTCACCCTGCTTCAATTAATTCCCAATAGTGCCAGACATGTTGCAACTTTCACTATAGGTCTTTGATGTGATTTTAATTTTATTGCCTATTAGTTATTCATTTACTACAGTCACCAAGTGTATGTAAACTTTCAAATGTATACTTGACAACACCCAGTGCCATATTTAATTTTACTGGCCAATTCTTTGCAAGATTACACAAAACAGTAGAGCTTAGGTTCACCCAAACTCTAACTCCTTACTTATCTTGGTGGCAGTCTAGAATATAAAACTCGTGCAGACAGCTTAGTTTAAATTATTATCTTTATTTACCAGTGGCATCAATGTTGCACTATGACATAGATACCTACAAGCCAGGCTTGAACTAAGGCTGTAAACAAATTGGCAGATTAGAGGGTACCCGCTCTTACCCCTAAGAGCTCTCTCTGGTTATTCCCCTTTGTTGCTGCAAACAAGCTGTCCTCATACAGAAATTGGTATTTAAATTACAAAACTGTCCCATGTCCTTAATCAGCTAAGCAGTAATAAAACGGCAAAAGTTTGCAGAGGAAGAAAAACTCATTGGCAGGTCTGAGTACGCTTGACTAATTAAACTACATTCCCGTAAAAGTAGGAAACCCTGATCAAGCCAGACCAAATGGTCAATTGCTTTGGCTAGTACATCATAACAAGCGACCAGTCTAAACTATGTGGAAAAGGTCATGAGGTAACCTCGCTCAGCTGACATGTCCAGTATCATTGTCCTGCAAAATGGCTATTTCTTTTAAAATTATCTTAGATTCCCAGAATGCAAATTAAATTGATAACATTCCCGGATCTCAAGCTCTAGGGAACAACACACCAGTTCAATTCATGACAAGCCAGTGTTTACTCAAATCAGACCAGAGTTAATCTTTCCACCAGCTTCTGTCCTACTGTCTGTCTCCATCTCTCTTTCCCCTATGCCCCCCCCCCCCGCCATGTCCCTTGAACCCTTCAGTCAGTGAATGTAATTTACAGAATGTTTTTTCTCTCTCTCATGAACATCTTCCAACTTTCTTACCATGTCATGTTTTCCTAGTTTGTATGGGTAATGAGACATTCACCTTTCAAAACAGTTCAGATTACGGAGCTGAGCTTCATAAATTCAAATCTGCTCAGTGTGGTAAACACGAAAATGTATCAGGATTGTTCTATTCCACGTGCATGTTCCACTCAGCTTATTAAATTACAATTTCTTTTCCGATTGAGTATGAGTTTTAAGAGTCTTTGAGATAAACCAGAAATTTTGTTATGTGACATCCAACTGTGAAATATGCATGCCTCCAGCCCCCAAGGTGAGAAGGAAGTACTGCCACATGTTCTACAAGAACAAGTGTTATCACCTTATTTACAGCGATCCATTGACACTAAGAGCAGATGTCCTTAATTCTTCTGAACAAACTCCCCCACTCCCATGGTCAAGTGCTTTCCTACATCTCCTTAGCAGATGTGTAAGGTTGCCAGCTTTCTCAACTGCTGCTTTGGTTAATTTGACTGAACAATCTTGTTTTGGTTTTAGAATGAACTTATCAAAATATTTTCAGGTTTGATTAAATGATTTTTTGATCTAAGATTTGTAGCCTTAATTTAGCAAATGAAATAACCATTGCTGTTCAGTGCATTGCACTGGAAGATTTAGCGAAATTATGACTTTTATTCTGTACCCAAAATAGAAAAGGCAGTCTAGTTAAGTGTTTATTTGCATTTGTATGAAATGTTGTCGAGTTATTTGTCTTTTGACAAATGAGGGTGTTATCATGAGTGACATTGAAATGTCAGCTGTGAAATTGCTGGAATCCAGAGTCCTCTTAGTAATAAAGCTTCTTGGAGTTCAGGATATTAGAAACTACTTAACTTGCACTCCATCCTGCAATGGAGAGTGTCTGTTGGATCTCTGGGTCCAAGTCTGGTCTCAAACAGTGAAGGATGAGTGTAATCTTTTTCCCTTTTTTAAATTCCATTGGGCAGGTGCAGTCATTGCATCAGCTAGTACATATTGAGTATTCTGATCTTTAATCCATGATCCTGCATTTTAAAACTTCGTTTGCACTTTTGTTCCATCTGTGTTTCCCCTCTGTTACTCTATCCACTAAATCATCTGTATCTTTTGTTTGCTTGGTAGTTAGGGCTTTTAAATTTAATATTTGTAGAGCTTCAAAATCTTTGTTGCTCTTTCAAATGGAAATGTGTTTAATACAGTCCTTGAGTTAGAGATATTAACTGCCAAGTGAGTTCAGCTGTATTGTGACTAAATCTTTAGTACTCCTATTTGCAGAAGTGGAATTGTAATATGCAGAAAAGAGAAACTTCATGCAACTTCATTAAGCTACCACTGGTGCCACAGACAAAGCACAGTTACACCCCTACTTCCTTGGGGCTAAGGAAATTTGGCATGTCCGTAAAGAGTTTTCACAATTTTTATAGATGCACCATAGAAAGCATTGTATCCAGGTGCATTGTAGCTTGGTGTGGCAACTATTCTGTCCAGGACCATAAGAGATGAAGTTTTGAACAAGTCCAGTCCATCTCACAAACCAGCCTTCTGTCCGTTGACTGACTCTATCTGTACTTCTCAATGCCTTTGGAAGGCAGTCAACATAATCAAAGACCCCTCCCACTCAGGTTAGAATCTCTGAGCCTCTTGTGTTGGGCAGAAGTTTAAACACGTCAACAGATTCAAGAACACCTTTTTCCACACTTGAAGTTCTGAATGAACCTAAAATTTTAAATTCTGTCAATCTCTTGTGCACTTTGTCTGCAGCTGTGACATTGTGATCTTCACTCTGTTACCTTAATGCACTTTGTATGATATGGTCTGTCTGTACTGCATACAAAACAACTTTTAACTGTGCCTAGGTACCTGTGACAACAAACCAAAACACAACATGCCATGTAGGTTGAACTTAAAAGTACATTTTGGTTTTTCTGCGAAGTGTTTTAAGTGAATTAGATGCATAAAATGAATTGGGCTTGCTTCTGAGTGCTTTTAGGCACTTTGATCATCAGTAAATTGAGTGAAATAATGTGTATGCTGTTTTTAGTTTAACTGTTCAGTGTCATTTGTTAGCTCCTGTATTTCATAGTGTATGTTTTTGAGAGCTAATTTTGACCAGTGATTTTTGTGCCCAGAATAAGTTAAGCCTTGACATTTTTCAAATTTTTGCTCAATTTTCATGTCAACTCTAATGTTTATAGAGAAACCCATGAATAAAGAAAGGTTGTAGAATATTTTTGGAATAGGCTGTGATCAAGTAGCTTCAGGCTTTACATTTCTTTTAATATCCTTAAAATCTGACAAAAGCAGTAAGAGTTTAGTTGAAAATGGATTTTGAAGTCTGTGTACAACCACTCCATTCAAACTCCGTTGACGAATAAGACTTTACACACAGATCATTCAGCATTAATGGTAGGTTACAACAATGTACCAAGTCTGTTTTTATTTTGATTGAAATGTAATGTGCATCTCCTGTAGTCATGTGACTTCTATTATGAGGCACATAGTTTAACTTTATCTCATTTGACCCCATTGATTATATTCTATTCAAAACAATGTTATATGTAATACATTGAATGCAGAGCTGTGAGAAAGCACAACTAGAGACAGGTATGTGCAAAGCTGTGAACTACTAACACCCTGTGTGGAGTTTGCACATTCTCCCCGTGTCTGTTTGGGTTTCCTCCGGGTGCTCCGGTTTCCTCCCACAGTCCAAAAATGTGCAGGTTAGGTTTAGATTAATTGGCCATGCTAAATTGCCCGTAGTGTTCGGTGAAGGGGTAAATGTAGGGGACCTGGTCTGGGTGGGTTGTGCTTTGGCGGGTCGGTGTGGACTTGTTGGGCCGAAGGGCCTGTTTCTACACTGTAAGAAACAAAATAAAAATAAACCAGCCAGATTGGGAAAATGGCTACAGTTTCCCCATAGCAGCTCCTGCTTGAAAGACAGGATATGAAGTAAAGTGAAATTTCTTCCAAGCACGAGGATCACATTATGGAGTAGCAACAGATTTGTTGAGCAAACCAGAACAGTAACAAGTCTGTACACGATCACAGTTGAGAAAGTAGCGCAGAAGTGTTAATGTCACTGAACAGTTTAACTAGATGGGTTTGAATTCCACCATGGCAGATGATAACTTGAAATCAATAGAAATCTGGAATTAAAAACCTAGTCTGATTACCACAATCAACTATGAAAATCCATTGGTTCACTAATGCCCTTTAGGGAAGGGAATCTGTTGTCCTTACCTGGTCAGGCTGGCGTGTAACTTCAGAAACATAGCAATGTGGGCAGTTAGGGTGGGCAATAAATGCTGGCCTAGTCAGTGGCACCCATATCCTCAGTGAATTAAATAAACAATTTCTCCCTGGAGCTTCTGAGGAGCCAGAAAAGGCAGAAAGTTTGAAAGGTATGGTTTGAGTCCCCAAGTGAACTTTGAATACCAATGATACTGATGGAATGTTTTCACCAATATGACAAAACTCCATTAATTTGTACCTAACACCATTTAACTCAATCGTAGAAATCCATAAATTTGCACAATTGAAGGATAATAGAGACTTTTATAGCACAGAAGGAGGCTGTTTGGTACATCATATCTATGCCACTTAGCAAACGTCTGACTACATCAATCCCATTTTCTGACTTCTGAAACATATCTTTGAAGACTTTGGCAACAAGTAACTGCTTAAATGTTAAGAGTTTCTGACTCTACCTCCTAGCTCAGCATATCTCTCACTACTATTAAGTCAAGAATCAACTCTGGTTCAATAATGAGGACAATAATTGCCAAGTTGATCTATCTCTGCTCCCTCCAGATGGTCTCAGCTTCACAGATGCCAATCATCAAATTCGATTCAGTCCCTGTGATGTCAAGAAATGGTAGGAGGCTTGGATATTGCCAAGGCTATGGGGCCCTAACAACAATCCACTAATAGTACTGAACTTTCCAAAACCCTATCCAAGCTGTCTCAGTACACTGTCTGCTTTGATGAAGAGACACTGGACTTAAAACATTAACTCTGCTTGCTCTCCACAGATGTTGCCAGACCTGTTGAGTTTTTCCAGAAATGTTTGCTTTTGTTTCAGCTACAACTCTCTCATTCATATGGAAAGTTAACCACTTATAGCTGTCTGATAGACACAAAGTGGGACAATTCCAATGCAGCCAACTGCTCTCCCAACAGTCTACTCCAGTCATCTGTAAAGTGATAGAAGGTGTCATGACACCTTCTATCAAGCATTGACTGCTTTGCAGTAATCTGCTCACTGACACCCAGTTTGGATGACTCCAGAGCCATTCAGCTCGTGATCTTATTTCATGCTTGATTCAAATATAGATGAAAGATGTGACATGAGTGCAAGCCATTACTCAACAGTGTAGCACCAAGGAACCTGAGCAAAACTGGTATCAGTTGGTAATCAAGGGCAAACCCTGATTGGAGTCCCACCAGGCATATAAGATAGTTGTAGTTGGAAGTCACCTCCAGGGCACTACTGCAAGAGTTCCTAAGGGAAGTAGTCTCAGCCCAACTGCCTTCACTGCTTAATCAATGATCTTCACTCCATCATAAGTGGGAATATTAGTTGATAGCACAATGTTCAGCACTGTTCATTACTCTTCAAACACTGACGTAGTCCATGCTCAGGCACAAGACCAGAACAATATCTAGGCTTGAGCTGAAAATGGCAAGTAACATTTGTGCCACGCAAATGAGACAGTGACCACCTACAATAAAAGACAATCTAAACAGTGCCCCTTGATATTTAGCAGTGTTATTAGAATTTCTCACTAACATCCATCAACTCAGTTGGACTTGTCACAAAGCACAGTGGCAATGCATGCAGGTCAGAGGCTAAGAATACTGCTGCAAGTAACTCATCACCTGATTTTCCAAAGCATGTCCACCATTTGAGGGGCTCAGTCGGAAGTGTGATGGAATACTCACTGGCCTGGATAAGTGCAGCTCCAACAACATTCAAGAAACTTGACACCAAGGACAAAGCATCTCATGCATAAACGTTACCACTCCACTCAGCAGTAGTGTAAACTACCTGCAAACACATTGCAAAGATTAGATTACTTAGTGTGGAAACAGGCCCTTCGGCCAAACAAGTCCACACTGACCCTCCGAAGAGCAACCCACCAGACCCATTCCCCTACATTTACCCCTTCAGCTAATACTATGGGCAATTTAGCATGGCCAATTCACCTAACCTGCACATCTTTGGACTGTGGGAGGAAACCGGAGCACCCGGAGGAAACCCACGCAGACACTAGGAGAATGTGCAAACTCCACACAGACAGTTGCCCGAGGCGGGAATTGAATCCAGGTCTCTGGCGCTGAGGCAGCAGTGTTAACCACTGTGCCACCGTGTTGCCCCACGATGGTGCCTTCAAACCCATGACCACTTAGATCTAGAAGGGCAAGGATAAATAAGAATACTACCACCACCTCAAAGTTGCCATCTCAACCACACTCACCATCCTGATTTGGGAATATATCAATGTTCCTCTGGGGTCTCAAACTCCTGAAATTCCCTCTCTAGCGTCATTGAGTTGATATGCAGGTTATGGACTGCAACAGTTCAAAAAGGCAGCTCACCATCACCTCAAGGATAATTAGGGATAGACAATGAATGCCCATCCTGTAATGCCCACATCCCCTTAGTAAATTTAAAAGGCTGTGAGGGTATACATTGAACCAAAAGATCTAATTATAACCCTAAAGAGGTCTCACCACTCTAGATGTGAATGTTGGTTTTCTGACTAGTGAAGTTGGATGAAAGCAGCTTTCTAACCACGTTTGGGCACCCTATGGAAGATGCATATCGTCAACCATGTGATTTGGCATTTCCACGCTCGCGAAGTATATCAATGTATCCTTGGTTGGAAACTAAGTGGATGATCTTACTTGTGAATATGGGCATACGATGGAAAAATCTAGTGCTGAGCAGGATCAAAACAGTGGAGCTGCTGGCTAGGTGAGCCTGAAACTGAAGACTGAACAACTACCATTGAAGTTAAGTTTATAGGCCAAATTCTTGTCCAATTTGTTGACTCAATATGAATCATAATGCCAGATTCTGGACAAGAGTATGCAGTGATATATTGGGAAACGATGAGAAGCAGATTTTATTAAAATAAAGCCACTATTGACTGCAATGCCACTGCAGATGTGGCCAACATACTTGTAGTAAGGACAGCTGATTGCTTTTGCATGCAGGGTGCTAATAGAAACACACGCAGCATCTGGATTGCAACTATGCCTGGCCGTGGACTTGCGAATATTTTCCAGAATAATTATGTGGAACAGATAGTGACTGCATCCATGTCCAAGCCACTGCAAATTAGTTTCTCAAGCTACTACTACCTGCTCCAACGCATTTGCAAAGAATGTTACCCCAGTTAGAGATGTCATCTGGATGTGCCATCTACACAAAGGAAGTAAACATAATTGTGTAGGCATTCTTCGTTGGGGATGCTGCTGTCAATAGAAAGTGAAAGATATGGCAAGTGTGTAAAATTTTTATTTCAAAAATTGACTTTTTATATGTAAAGTGTTTAGGAACAAAGTCACTAAAGCAGTTCAGTTTTGCATAGTGCTTGTATATGGAAAACAAACAAAAACCTAAGGCACTTCTTTTGTGCAGGAGACTATTTACATATGAGGCATCAGAACGTGTCTTTTAACTGAAGAAGCCCTCATTTTACTTCAAAGGAAAGATTTTAGATGATGGTCTGTCCCCACTGCACCCTGGTGGCAGCTGCCCCAAGCTTTAGTGTGTGCCTCAGTGCATAGTCCTGGATCTTGATGTGTGCCAGTCTGCAACACTTGGTCAAGGTCAACTCCTTGCTTGGGAAGACCATGTTTCAGGCAAACTAAAGAGTGTCTTTCGGAGTTGATGGTCCTTCAGATGCAGTCTGTTTTATCATGGTGTACATCCAGGGGAATAGACATTGGAGCACAGAGTCCTGCATCACAGAGCTGCTTCAGGTGAACCTTGTCAAAAACCTCTGCATCTTTCTTTAGACTTAAAATTGCCAAATGTCTAAAAACCCATACCAGCTGTATGACACTTCTGACATTATTCCAGAAGATGTGTGACAGTCTCTACCTCACCACCTGCAGCTGCCTAGAGGGCAGCATACAGTAGCAGAGTCCAGATTTACAAGAAGGATCTGATGGGCAGTGCCCTTCTCACCACCAGCCCAAGTAATGTCTTGGTGCTTGTTGGAATGTTGAAAAGTTCTCCTGATGGGTCATTCTGCTAAGTGGCTTTTGACAGTTTGTTCAGTTTAAAAACTCAACAGGATTCACCTTCTCCTTTTTCCAGCAGGGATGCTACATGCTGATCACTTCCTGATGGACTTGTGGTCAAAAGTCTTTTTCTTAACAAAATTCTCCATGAAGGGCAGGTGAAAAGTGTAAATCTGAGCTTTTGACGTGCAGTATCAACTCCTACTGCTCTGGAAGTCCTTACCCCAGAGGCAGTCAGCAAACCACTTCTCTGTTGTATTCAAATCAGTCAAGCTACCCAACAAGATGCAAATGTCCAAGCATTGAGAGTAGTGGTGATAAAAGGGATAACCTGACAACATTAGGCATGGAAATGAATTAGCAGCTCAAGTTGGCATGTTGTGGAAAGGAAATTCAGATAGTCATGAAGGAGTTAAGAAAAGAGATGCAGAAGTGCATCCATATGAGCCACTAAGGAATTGAATCAAGTTTGAGGAAGGCAAGAGAGTTGATTTGCCAGGAAAGCACGAGTAGTGAAATTGAAGACCACAACAGCAGTTGTGATATGCTTGTAATATACCAAACTAATCAAGTTAGAGAGGCACTGATGAAACATCATGTCCCAGCTAGACCATCAATGGAGCTGGAAATAGATATTTTTACACTTGCAGGAACTGATTTTCTTGTCACATTAGAATAATGTTTGATGACTGGGAGATGGACCAGATGACTGCAATAACTAGAGTTGAAATTGCCAAATGCCTAAAAGCCCACACCAGCTGTATGATACTTCTGACATTATGCATGACAGTCACCGTCCAGTTAAGAATTCAATTGCTTCACAAAGTTCTACATCACTGTCTTCATTATCTGCGATCAAGTGTAAAAAAAAAAAGAATCAAAGGTGGCAGTCAAAATTGCCACAGGAGCCATGATTGTATAGAGCAAATTCTGCATAGATATATTCAAGGCAATACTTGTAGAGAAACCCATCCACTGTCATGAGAAGTCAAGTACAGGACTAATTTCCAAACAACTGTTCCTTTGGCAAAAAGCTGCTGAAACCAGAAGAAATGAGAGAAAATTTAAGGTGAAACTGCACAAAGTCAAAATCTAGTAAACCATTACCAGATTTGAGTACTGGAGAGCCAGTCTAGTACAAAACTTGCATTGCTCTGAAGAAAGGTCAGCCCAAGTGGCAACTTGGAACCTGTGTAGTAGATGACTTGTCATGTGTTAATGATACACACTGGAAGTAAATGCCAGACACTCATGCAGTTGTAGGTGCTTATGTCCAACTAGAGAAGCTATTCATGTACTCTAGGCAGTTGGTTGGGGAAAGGTGAATATACCACCTCCATAGATCACCTGTCAACCATCAGAAGTTCACTTCCACGGAAATGGAACAACAGTAACAGCAGGTAACATGGCAACCAAAAATGATGTAGGAGAAAGTTAGAACTACTGAATGTAGAGGTTCTACTCTGGTGATCTGGAATTTTTCCAATGTCCAATTAGAAACTGGAAGAGGTTATTTGAAGCTAATAGTTGTTAATCCATCTGAATATTCATGGACTAGGCCATCAAACTCTCAAATTGGGATTCAAAACCAGTTTAATCAAACCTGTATATATGTTAGGAAAGGGAACTCTGATATTTGGTATTTAGAATATTGAATTTTGTTAATTTTCAAATTTTTATGTAAATCCACCTAGCTTATATTGTACTTTTATATGATTAACTTCTGTTTTATTGTTAAAACCAATTTTGAAGCATTGTGTGCTTGTTTCAGTAAAAGACTAATTAAATCAAAATTATAATTCATCATGCCAGATTTCAGTCTGGAATCTGATTTATCCAGTAATACTGTAATGATAATATTGCCCAAGCCAGAAGGTTGTCCAGGTCTTTGTGCATTTGGACATAGATTGCTTTAGTCTTTGAGGACTCCTGAATGGTACTAAACATTGGCAATCATCAGTGAACATGTCCACTTACAATCTTACAGTGGAGGGAAGGTCACTGAAGCAACTGAAGATGATTGGGCTGAGGACACTGTCTGCAGGCGTTCCTCAGGGTAGATTCTGGGATTGAGGTGATTGTCATCCATTAGCCACAACCATTTCCCTTTAGATTTGATTTCATCAACCAAAGATGGGTCGTCACTGATGTATTTTAGCTGCAAATGATTTTGACTTTTGTGCATGTGCAGAATTAATTGCACATACACAAGCCATTTCAGAATAGGGGTGTTAGTGGAGTCCATTCCTTCAGCCAGCTGTTTGATTGTCTACCACTATTCACAAATGGATGTGGCAAGACTGGAGGACTTAGATTTGATATATTCACTGTGGAAATGTTGAGTTCTGTATTGCATGCTACTCATTCTGCGTAGCACGCAAGTGGTCTTGTGACGTAGCTTCTCGGGTTGATGCTTTTTTAAGGTGTCCCTTTACTGCTCCCGGCTTGCCTTTCTGCGCACCTCTGAACCAGGATTGATCAGTTGATAGTAGGTAGGTGATATTCCAGGGAATTAGGTTACATATTGGTGTTGAATAGAATTCTGCTACTGTTGCACACCCCCTCAAATTCCTAGTCTTGAGTTGCTATGTATGTTCAAAACTTAGCCCATTGAGCATGGTAATAGTTCACACAAGGGAATTCTTGCTAAGAAGTCAAACTTTATCTCTACAAGCTCTGTGCAGTGATTGCACCTACCAATATTATCATGAACAGTTATATCTGCGACGTCTAGATTGATGAAAGTGAAGTCAAAGATGTTTCCTGCCATAAGCTTTGATCAACAGGTGTGCCCTCTTTAGGATTGGCCGGTTTGGTCAGTGGTAGTATCAAGCTGCTCTTGAGCATTGAAATCCTCTACCCAGAATACATTGTATCCTTTCCATCTTCAATGCATCTTCCAAATAATCAGTGTAGAAAATAGATTTGTCAACTCATGGTTAGTCTGGGAGGGGAAGTAGTATGATGTGATCAGCAGGATTCCTTGTCCTGCTGTCATGTGACTTAATGGTGACCACACTCAACATTGAGAACTTCCACTACGCTGTCAACTTTGGTTTGCTGGTAGAGCAGGACATTCACACAGGTGAAGTGTCTGGGATGTTGTCTGAAAGATATCGTTTTGCGAGAATCATGTCAAGCTATTGCTTGATTAGCCAATTGGACAGCTCTCCCAATTTTGACACTAGCCATCTCACCCTCAATTTTAGTAAGGACCACTTTGAAGCTACCGGATTGTGTGCAAATGTTGTTTCGTGTACCTTAGTTGATGCTGGATGGTCCCTTTTTGGTTTCATTTCTTTATCAGCCTTTGTTGGCTTTTTCAGAGGCCATTTAAGAGTTGACTAGATTGAAAGTCTGGAGTTACATGTAGGCTGGACTAGGTATGGATGGCAGATTTCCCTTCCTTTTAAGAATATCCATGATCTGGGTGTGATTTACTGACTAGCTTTCAATTCCCACTTTAATAGTTGAATTCAAATTTCACTATCTGCTGTGGTGAGTTGCAAACTTACACCACGGAGCATTATCCTGGGTGTCTGAATTACTAATACAATGACAATTCCACTACTTACCTATCATTACCATTTACCTTAAACTTTATTTATTAAACAAGATTGTTACACGCTTACTGACTACTTTGTATGTGTTTATTTCCAGGTTCCAGTTATGATTTTACCATGTTTGTGCAGTTTGTTGCATATGGTCTTTAAATTTAAAGCTTTGGCATTTGTTATAACAAATTAATCATAAATAATTGTTAGATTTAATTTTCATTTGGCAGATCAATCCTGAAAACGCCACATTGAAAACTTCATCTAACTAAGGTTGAACTGCTGCTCAGTTGCCTGTTTTTTTGCCCTTGTGCAGAAATTCATAAATATTCTGCAATATTTAGCTGTGCTTTAATTGGGTTCTACCTTTTTTCATTCCGTTATTTTCCCAAAATGTCCTTCTTAAGGAAATATTTTTATTTATGTTGAAATATTTGCTGTACAAATGCAAGGGAAGAAGAGAGATTATTGTGGATGTGTATATATAGTAGTCAAACCTTCAAATTGCACAGCTACCATTTCCTAATTAGAAAAACCATGTTCTAATGGAAGTTTCTTTCAATCTGTCAACTTTATTGAAAATTGATGTGATTGGTACTATTTGACTTCTCCACCTCCGTGTGATTGTGAGCAGTTTTGATTCAACCAAACTGATAATTTCTACTTTGTGTACCCCTCCTCCCCAGGGAGCAGCCCATCTTCAGCACGCGAGCCCATGTCTTCCAGATTGATCCTACCACAAAGAAGAACTGGGTGCCCACCAGCAAACATGCGGTAACTGTGTCCTACTTCTATGATAATACACGCAATGTGTACAGGATAATCAGCCTTGATGGGTCAAAGGTGAGAAGTACGTGGAAATACAATGTATAAAGATAGATTTTCTAACACATCTGTTTTTCTGTCACTGACTCTTCCCACAATCCCTAAAGGGACTGACAACTTAAGTTGTATCTGGGAATTCACACTAAAAGAATTAGACAAGATTTCAAATTTACATTTTAGTGTAACAAGCTAAATATTAAAAGCAAAACATTGTGAATGCTAGTGAGGCTGAATCACAGATGACTTGAAATGTGAATTTTGTTTTTTTCTCTCAATAGACTGTCAAACTTGAGTTTCTCCAGCGCTTTTGGCTAACTTTATTTAACTAAACATTATTTAATAGCTGGATAATACAGATTTGAGAAGGACCATCCTCTATCAATGCTTTGAGATGACTGATAACTGCAAAATAAATGTGTGGAATTATGTAGGGAGCAAGCTGGACTACTATCAGAAAGAAAGCCATCCAAAATCGCTGCCAGATTCCAACAGGTTCATGTCCTCCCCTTTTAACTGCATTGTAAGGTCGGGCATCCAACAAATGTTTCCGTGTTCCAAACAATTCCAAACCAATCTCTAGCATCACCAGAATCCTGATGATTCTTCCCCTCACCACTCCCTTCTCCTACCCTCCTTCCCACTCCACTTCCAGAAAAGCTGTGCCAGAATGAATTCTTCAATTGCTGTCCTGGATGAAAGGACCAGCTACCATTCGCATTCCACATAGTTCATGTAATGGAGCTTTTTCCTTTACTGTTGCCTTGCTTTCACTTTACTTCTAGGAGGGAGGAAGAGATATTCAGCAGCAGAGTCTGTTTTTGGCACTGTCTTTTGGCCAAGTATGACTGATAAACAATGGCTACATGGTTGCCATTTGAAGAGTACTTGTTTAAAATTCCAGATTTGTTAATTGAATTCACATTTCACTATCTGCTATCATGTGATTCAAGCCCATGTTACAAGCATTAGCCTATATGTCTGGATGGCTAGTCCAGTGACAATACAACTACATAATTGTTTCATTGAACTTGTTCAGAATTGCAATTCACTGTCCACTTATTTGAGGGGTAACCATTATGTTGCCATTTGTATTTATTCCTCAATTCTGTTTTGTTTTATCCGAATATGAGCAAGCTACCAAATTTGACAATATTCTGGCTTTACCCAAATCTTCCATCCATAGACCGAACAAGTAGGCTTTCTTGATGAACTTCAGATATTTGGGGAATAGAGATGTACAGCACACGAAAACCCCCTTTGATCCAACTTGTCCATGCTGACCTGATTTCCTAAATTAATCTAGTCCTATTTGCCAGCATTTGGCCCAAATCTCTCTCAACCCTCCCTGTTCATCTACCCATGTAGATGTCTTTTAAATGTTGTAATTATACTAGCCTCTACCACTTCCTCTGGCAGCTCATTCCATACACTCACCAACCTCTGCATGAAAAAGTTGCCCTTTAGGTCCCTTTTAAGTCTTTCCCTCTCCCCTAAACCTATGCCAAAACCTAGTTTTGGTCTCCCCCAGCCCAGGAAAAAGACCATGTCTATTTATCCTATCCGTGCCCCTCATGATTTTATAAACCTCTATAAAGTCACCCCTCAGCCTCCGACGCTCCAGGGAAACAGTCCTAGCCTATTCAGCCCCTCCCTATAATTCAAACCCTCCAATCTTGTAAATCTTTTTGAACCCTTTCAAATTTCGCAACATCCTTCCGACTGGAGGAGATCCGAACTCTGCACGCTATTCCGAAAGTGGCCTAACCAATGTCCCATACAGCTGCAATGTGACCTCCCAACCCCAATACTCAATGCTCTGACCAGTAAAGGAAAACATACCAAACACTGCCTTCACAATCCTATCTACCTGTGACTTCACTTTCAAGGAACTTCACAAACCAATCCAGATGCCTTTTAAATGTTGTAATTCTAACAGTCTCCTCCATTTACTATGGCAGCTCATTCCATGCATGCACAATCCTCTGTGTTAAAAAGTTGCTCTTCAGGTCCCCTTTAAATCTTTCCCACCTCCTCTTAAACCTACGGCCTCTAGTTTTAGTCTCCCATGCCCTGGGGAAAAGACCTCGACTATTCATCTATCCAAGTCCCTCATGATTTTATAAACCTCTGTAAGGACACTCCTCAGCCTCTAATGATCCAGGGAAAATAGCACAGCCTGCTTAGCCTCTCCTTTATAGCTCAAACTTTCCAACCCTGGCAACATACTTTTAGATCTTTTTGAACCCTTTCAAGTTTCACAACATCCTTCCTATAGCAGGGATTGAATGCAGTATTCCAAGAGTGACCTAACCACTGTCGTGTACAGCTGCAACATGACCTCCAATTTCTATACTTAATGCACTGATTAATAAAGGCCAGCATACCAAATGCTGCCTTTAATACCCTATCTACCTGCGACTCTTTTCAAGGAATGAGCCTGCACTCCAAGGTCTCTTTGTTCGCCAACACTCCCCAAGTCCTTACCATTAAATGCACATCTATCCAAATGTAGCACCTCTCATTAATCTAAAATAAACACCATCTGCCACTCCTCAGCCCATTGGCCCATCTGGTCAAGGTCCCATTGTACTCTGAGGTAACTTTCTTTGCTGTCCATTACTCCTCCAATTTTGAAGTAATCTGCAAACTTAGTAACTAAACCTCTTATGCTCATATCCAAATCAATTATATATATTTCAAAAAAACTGTGGGCGCGCCACTATCCTTGTGGTGGCACTGATCCTTGTGGCGCATTCACCTCTGTCTAATCATCTGGTACTACTTTGGGGAGTGAAGATGCAAAGATCATTGCCAGAGGCATAGCAATTTCATTCCCTACTTCCCATAGTAACCTTGGATAGGTCTGGTCTGACCCTGGGGACTTGCCTATCTTGATGCTTCCCAGAATTTCTAGCACATCCACTTTCCTCATATCAATCTGCTCAAGTCAATTAACCTGGTCCACAGTGTTCTCACTATGAACAAGGTTCCCCTCTCTAGCAAATACTGAAGCAAAAATATTATTTAGGGCCTCCCCTATCTCCTTTAGATTCTAGGCACAATTTCTCTCCACTATCCCTGATTGGCCCTCCCCTCTCTCAGATTGTTCTCTTATTCCTCACGTATGTGTAGAACACCTTCGCGTTTTCCCTAATCCTTCCTGCCAAGGCTTTTTCGCTCCCAACCCCCACAAAGCTCTCCTCAGTCCATTTTTGACTACTTTCCTGTAATCCTGTAACGCTGTGCTGGATCCTTGCTCCCTCAACCTTAAGTAAGCTTACTTCTTGACGAGAAGCTCCTCTTCACTTGTCATCCAAGGTTCCTTCACCTTACCATTCCTTGGCTGTCTATGGGACAAAGTTATTCAGCATTTGCAACAAGTGCTCCTTAACAGCCTCCATACTACTGTTGTGCATTTCCCATAGAAAAATTGTTCCTAATTTTTACTCCCCTTCCCCAATTAAATACTTTCCTATACTATCTGTTCCTATCCCTCTCCATGGCTATGATAAAGATGCGACGCAGTTGTGGTCACTGTCACCAAAATGCTCTCCCACTGAGATCTGACACCTGGCTTAGCTCATTGCCTAGCACCAAATCCAATAAGGCCGACTAGGGGTAAGGCCAATCTGCATTGAGTCAGGAATCCTTCCTGGACACCTGACAAAATTGACTCCATCCAAACCATCTGCACTAAGGTTCCAATTGATTTTGGGGAAGTTGAAGTCACCCATAACAAATGTTACATATGCACCTTTCCAAGATCTGCTGTCTAATCTGTTCTTCAAGCTCACCACTGCTCTTGGGGTGTCTATAGAAAACTCCCAAGAAAGTGATTGCTACTTTCCTATTACTGACTTCCACCCATACTGCCTCAGTATACAAACCCTCCTCAACAATCTCCTTTTCTGCAGCTCTGATGCACTCTCTAATTAATAATGCTACTCCCCCTTCCCAGTTCTGCCTCGCCCGCCCTCGCTGCCTCGCCCGCCCTCGCTGCCTCGCCCGCCCTCGCTGCCTCGCCCGCCCTCGCTGCCTCGCCCGCCCTCGCTGCCTCGCCCGCCCTCGCTGCCTCGCCCGCCCTCGCTGCCTCGCCCGCCCTCGCTGCCTCGCCCGCCCTCGCTGCCTCGCCCGCCCTCGCTGCCTCGCCCGCCCTCGCTGCCTCGCCCGCCCTCGCTGCCTCGCCCGCCCTCGCTGCCTCGCCCGCCCTCGCTGCCTCGCCCGCCCTCGCTGCCTCGCCCGCCCTCGCTGCCTCGCCCGCCCTCGCTGCCTCGCCCGCCCTCGCTGCCTCGCCCGCCCTCGCTGCCTCGCCCGCCCTCGCTGCCTCGCCCGCCCTCGCTGCCTCGCCCGCCCTCGCTGCCTCGCCCGCCCTCGCTGCCTCGCCCGCCCTCGCTGCCTCGCCCGCCCTCGCTGCCTCGCCCGCCCTCGCTGCCTCGCCCGCCCTCGCTGCCTCGCCCGCCCTCGCTGCCTCGCCCGCCCTCGCTGCCTCGCCCGCCCTCGCTGCCTCGCCCGCCCTCGCTGCCTCGCCCGCCCTCGCTGCCTCGCCCGCCCTCGCTGCCTCGCCCGCCCTCGCTGCCTCGCCCGCCCTCGCTGCCTCGCCCGCCCTCGCTGCCTCGCCCGCCCTCGCTGCCTCGCCCTTTTGAGGTCGTCATCCCTTTTCCTAGCTGTCACATTGATCACATAGACAACGTATCACCACCCTGCCTTCATCGTTCCTCTGTTATTTAATCAACAAAACTCAAATAGGTTCATGTTACCTCTGATTATATCCCTAGTTAATGATTTGGAGACCACTACTCCTTGGTGTCCTAATTCGCTCAGATGCATTTTGTGCCTGCATATCACAATTGTCACATCTTGTCATGTCCATTGGCATACTAAATATCTTCCATGTTACACATTCATATATTTCTGCCTTAGAAGTGTTGGTATATATTATTCATAAAAACTTATGAACTAGTACTTGGCAGTCCCCTTACCTCTTCAATTTTTTGATTCACCTGTGGGATGTTGGTTTCGCTAGCTGGCCAGCATTTATTGTCCATCCCCACTTGCTGTTGAGAAGACTATGGTGCGCTGCCTCCTTGAACTGCTGTGAATTGACCCACAAGGCCTTGAGGGAGGAATTCCAGCATTTTGACCCAGCGACGGTGAAGAAATGGCAATGTTTTTAAATCGGGATAATGAGTGGCTTGGAGGCATTCTTGAAGGTGGTAGTGTTCCCATATATTTGCTGCCCTTGTCCCACTACATGGAAGTGGTCATGGAATTGGTGCTGTCTGCGGATCTTTGACTTTCTGCAGTGCATCTTGTAGATAGTACACACTGCTGCTACTGAGTGTCAGTGTTGGAGAGAGCGGATGTTTATGGATGTAGTGCCAATCAAGCAGCCTGCTTTGTCAAGCTGCTTGTGGTGTTAGGGCTGGACTCAACCAGCAAGTAGGGAAAATTCCATCACACTCCTGATTTGTTCCTTGTAGATGGTGGATAGGCTTTGAGGAATCGGGTGAGTTTCTTGCTACAGTATTACTCGCTGTTTATCTGCTCTTGTAGCTACTGTTTACGTGGTGAATCTAGATGAATTCATGATAACCCCAGGCTGTTGGTGGTAGGGTTTCAGCGATGGTAACACTTTGAATGCCAAGGGTGGTGGGTAGATTGTCTCTTATTAATGATGGTCATAGCTTAGCATTTGTTTGGCACGAATGCTACTTGCCACTTGTTACCCCAATCTGGATATTGTCCCGATCTTGTTGCATTTGAACATGGATGATTTCAGTATCTGGGGAATCACGAATGATGCCGAACATCCCCACTTCTGACTTTATGTTGAAGGGAAGAGCATTGATGAAGTAGCTGAAGATGGTTGGGCTGAGGGCACTACCATGAGGAGCTCCTGTAGAGATCTCCTGGAGCTGAGATAACTGACCCCTAACAACTATGACCCAAGTGTTGCGTATGACTCCAACCGGCAGACAGTTTGTCCCCAGATACCCATTGATTCCAGTTTTGCAAGGGTTGTCACTGTCACCTCATCTCTGGAATTAAGCTCTTTGGTCCATGTTTGGACCAAAACTTTAATGAAGTCAGGAGCTCAGTGGCCCTGGCAGAACCAAACTGGGCCTCACTGAGCAGGTTATTGCTGAGCAAGTGCTGCTTACTAGCACTGTTGGATGATATCTTCTATCACTTTGCTGATGATTTGAGAGTACACTAGGGCAGTAATTGGGTTGGTTGAATTTGCCCAGCTTTTTACATACAGAACATAGCAGTTTTCCACATTGTTGTAACTATTGTAAGAATTGAGTGGCGTGTTCTGGAGCACAAGCCTTCGGTATTATTGCTGGAAGGTTGTTTGGGCCCCATAGCCTTTGCAGTATCTTGACATCTCATGAACCAAACCGAATTTGATGAAGATTGGCATCTGTGAAGCTGAGACCACCTGGAGGAGGCAGAGATGCATCATCAACTTGGCAATTATTGCTGAAGATTGTTGTAAATGTTTTTGAACTGTTTTGCAGCTTTTGTGCTAGGCTGTTCTATCATTGGGATGGGGATATTTGTGGAGCTTCTCCCCCAGTGGGTTGGTCGTTCACCACGATTCATGACTGGATGTGGCAGAACTGCAGAGCTTAGATCTGCTTTGGTTGAGAGATCATTGAGTTTGATCTATCATTTGCTGCTTAGGTTGGCATTTCATCTTGTGTGCCTGGTGCTGCTTCTGGGATGCCCTCCTGCACTCTCCATTGAACCAGGGTTGATCCACTGGCTTCATTGTATTAGTTGAGGGGATGTACTGGTCCGAGGTTACAAATTATGCTGGAGTACAATTTTGCTGCTCTTGATGTCCCACAGTGCCTTGTGGATGCCCCTTCTTGAGTTGCTAGATCTGTTTAAAGTCTGTCCCATTTAACATGGACATTATTCTCGATGTGAAAGCAGGACTTTGTCTCCAGAAAGACTATGTGGTGGTCACCCTATCTGATACTGTTGTGGACAGATAGATCTGCAGCTGGTAGATTGGTAAGAATGAGGTCAAGTATATTTATCCCCCCTTGGTTCTCTCACCACCTGCTGTAGACCCAGTCTAGCAGCTATGCCCTTTAGGAGCCCAACTAGTTTGATTCATCAGCTGAGGGAGGATGGTACGTGGTAATCAGGAGGTTTCCTTGCCACGTGACGTTATGGGGTCTGGAGTCACTGTTGAGGACTCCCAAAGCAACTTCCTCCCGACTATATACAACTGTGCCGCCACCTGTGCTGGGTCTGTCCTGCTAGTGAGACAGGATATATCCAGGGATGGAGATAGTGGTGTCTGGGACAGTCATTCTCGTGGAATCATACCCTACAGACTGTCAAGCTGTTGCTTTTTTTTTAGTCTGAGACAGCTCTCCTAACTTTGGCACTAGACCCTAGGTGTTAGTGAGGAGGACTTTGCAGAATTGACAGGGTGACTATTAGGTCATTGCGTACCCCTAATCAAGTAAATCCGAAAAGTGAGATTCTTTTTTTTCTACCGCTTACCTGCTTTGTACTAAAACCCACTGCACCACCTTATGTGAACAGCAGTAACAATTCTCCCCCCTCATTCATTCAGTTTTGCATTTACATCACACTCTGTCTCTGTTTCGAAGTTTGTCCTTAATCTATCTGAGCATCTGGTTTTTCTTCTGGCGAAAGAAAAAAAAACCTTTTGCGCAGTAGCATGGATGTGATTACAACTTAAAATTTGAACACCAAATGTAGCTTGAGCTTTCGGTGCTGCACTGAGATGCCCTCTATTGAATGCAACATTAAACCAAGGTCTTGTCTACTCTTTGCAGAAGGTTGAAAAACATCCCACAGCACTCATTTGAAGAACAAGGGAGTTATTCACAGAATCCTTGCTGAGGTTTATCCTTCAAACAGTATGATTAAAACAAATTGCCTGATGGACCCATTATGTTGCAGTTTGTTGAAACTTAGTGTGCAAATTGGTTGCCATGTTTCCTGCATGACAATTGTGACTACACTTCAAAAATACTTTGGCTATGATGACACAGCACCACATGTTTGAAAATTTGCCTTTCTTTAGAAAAGATTGATGCTGTATGTGAACCTTTAATTAAAATTACTTACTTTGATTCTTGCCTGTACGATAAAGAATTGTTAAATGTACAATTTTTTTGAATTAGCTATATTTTTGAATCAATGATCTTCCTTTGGCATTCAATATCTTGGGCAGGTTGGTTGTATACTAATGTTTGATATGAAGCTTAACACCAAAGTACACAACAATGAATACAAAGCAGTTAATATATGCTGTTAGCAGCTTAACTAGTGAATGGCATTCATGAGGTACTCTATTAATATTGAAGAAGTTTGTATTCCCCAGAAATACAGGAGTTTATTGCAATTTCCTGTTGAGATTTTCTTGGGAGAAGAAAAATCAGCACAACTATTCTGCATATTTCTTCCCCATCTTATAGCTGAAATGTGCAACCCTTGTTGCAGTTTTGATTCTGACTGATGTCACTGTGGCCTGTTTAATCTATGACTCTGTTCTTTGTTGTGAATTCCATCCCCAAACTGGAAGTTTATACAGTGCTCTTGCAAGGAGCTGTTAAACTCACTCACTGAAGTTATTTTGAACAGCTACAGTCGATAGGTGTTTATTGAACTGTTTTGTTTGAAGTTCCCCTCTCAGTTGATTAATGATCTTGGGCCCCAATCCAAATTATAAACACTACGTAATTTTCATGTCCAAGTGCTGCACGAAAAGTTTTTAATGCTGTTAAGAAACTGGTATTTACACATGCAATCAGTGAGCCTGCTTCTTGTATGATTTGTCTACCTTTGCATAGTCTGCTACTAGTTGAAATGGCCAGCCCAATCTGTGCTATATAGTCCATCTATCATAACTTGGTTTGCATTTCAAATTATTTCACTGATTCCTTAGAAAGACGTTACAGATCCTTGGGGAAACAGAAGAAATGGGAGTAAGCCATCTAGTCCTTTCAGCCTATATGCTTTCATTCCCTCTATCAAAAAAAACCTCCTAATCTCTGCCTTGAATATGCTCAATGCCCTGAATATCCACAGCTGCTTATGGAAAAGAATTCCAAATGTCTGCACCCCTTGAGTGAAGAAATTCCATCTCAATAGTGCTAAATGGCGGATTCTAAATTCTTCAGGTTGTGAACCCCTTATTCTCAACTCGCAAACATGGGGAAACATCCCCTCAGTGTACACCTAGTCAGGTCTCAAGCATTTTATACGTTCCAATGAGATTGCTATTTATTATTTTAAACTCCCAGGAGTAGAATTTACTCCATCATTTGTAGGATAGTTTCTGGACTCCAGGAATTCATTTGGTGAATTTCTTTTGTTCTCCCCAACATTTTATCTTGCCTGAATTGATTCTGCTGATTGCTTCTTCATTTCCCGAGCTAGCATTTGAACTTGCTCACTCATGCAGGCTGCTGGCCAGTTGAGGGGTGGGGGGTTCCTCTTACTGAAACCCTCACCAGCTGAATGCACTATTTATCACCTTTTTGTTTTCTAAGTCCACTTGTCTCCACACACTGCAAAGAAGCCTGTCAGCCTGGTCCTAATGAGGTCCTGAATGTATTTCACTGTCCAGCTCCATCCTTGAATGTTACTCCCTCCATCTCCTCCCATTGTGCATAGCTACTGGCCTCAATTGATCAGCTTTATAAAGCAGAATGTCCTACTGGAAAGGCATGCATATTGTGCCACTTGGAAATTAAGGAGCTGTTAGCAAAACTTTTAAGCAGGATGAGCCAGCTAAGCAGAGATGGGCTCGTCCCCAATATTTGTACTAGGATATATCTGCAAGTGCTTAGACTTTATTCTGTAAGATACCATCTTGCACTGCTTGTCAATTCCAATCTACTGCATCATTCATGATAATTCATATTCATTTAATAAAATAAAAGATCTATACAAGGAACAAGTAAGAAATTGTACTGAAAATAATAAATGCTATTTGGGCATGGAGAGAGAGTGTAAGCTAACGTTTTGAGTCTAGATGACTCTTCAGAAACTAAGTATTTCCATCAGATTTTTTCTTTAATTTCTTGATGGGCTGAGTATCACTTGCACGGCCAACATTTATTGCCCATCCCTAAATAACCTTGAAATTGTTAAGCTGCCGTATGGAGTCCATGTGGTGTAAGTGTGCCCATTGTGCAATTAAGTAGTAAATTTGAAGGTTTTTATCCACAGTAATGAAATGTTTTTCAAGTTAGAATGGTGTGTGAAATACTAGGTTATTACGTTATACCTACAAATGTATGCATTTGGGATTTTCTGCAACCTGTGTTTATGATAAATCTGAGCCAACCCAGTATATACTTGAGATGATAAAGACAAATTACAACTACTGAAATCACCTTACTTGGCACTAAAAGGCATGTGTTTGAGGTGCTGGTGATAGTCTTTGAGTTGCTCGAGTTCATCTTGTAGATAATAGTGATTGTACCACTGGGCTGGTGGTGAAGGGAATAAAGGAGTTGAACTGCCACTTAAGAGGCTGCTTTGTTCTCCGTGATAAGCTGCTTGGTGCACTGATCCTGGCAAGTTGGTCATATTCCATCATACTTCACCATATGCATGTAGTTGGTGAACAAACTTTGGGAGTCTGGTCTGAGTTAATAGCTACAAAACCAAGCTGCTGACCTGCCACAATATGTATTTGTCTGATCCATTTGAGTTTCAGGTGAATGTTGCCACCATGGATGATGTTGATGGTAATGCTGATGAATGTCCAATGGAGATGGTGAGACTGCCATGTTGTAGACTATAATTGCCTGGATGTTGAGCGGCAGTATCATTTGTCACATTCTGGGCCATGCTGTGTTCTTTGCACACTACGTGAAGTTAATATCAACTGTGGTTCATTTTATAACACTCATCTGGGCCATAAGGTTGAGTTCAAGGTAATTGAATAGAAAAACCAGGCTGACCGAGGTGGTGTCTCTCTGATAAAGTATTAAGTAGAGACTTCATCTGCTCTGCTTGAGTTCCAAATTCCATGGCATTATTTCAAAGGAGCACAGGTTATTTCAGTCTTTTATATTTATACTTCAATCAATATGTCAAACAATATTTGATCACTTATCACATTGCTATTTGAGAGAACCCAGAGGATCTCTGTTCAGTTTGATTTTATTTCCTAATAATGACTGTAGTTCAAAAGTCCTTCATTTGCTTACAAAATGCATTGGGATTTCCTGAAATGTATTATATAAATTGGAATTTTTTTATATTGACAGCCTCTCTTTCTGATAGAACAATATATCAAACATTTGTCCCTTTCAAATCTTTGGTACTTAGAGAAATTTGGAGGACGAGAAATAAGTTCGATTAATTAACTAGCAGCATTGAAAAGGATACAAATTAAGATGTGGAAAGGTCATAGTGCATTGGAATTTCAGAAGAATAAAGATAGCATTAAGAAAGTCAGATCATTGTGAATATGAGCAAATAGTTAAAGTTTGAAGCAGTTATGCAGTGCATATTGGTCATTTTATTTATCGCTAATATTTGAGTATGTCTTTTGTGACTGTATTCTCTATTTGTTCGTGGGCTGTGGGTGTCACTGGCTGAGCCAGCATTTGTTGCTTATCCCTAATTGGGAAACTTTTCAGCAAGACCTGGACAATATATAAGCTTAGACTGACAAGTGTCAGACAACAGCCATCACCAACAAAGAATTTAACCATCAATTCTTGATATTCATTGGCATTACCGTGGCTGAATTTCCCACTCAACATCCTGGAGTTTATTATTGACCAGAAACTGTCTACAAGAACAGATCAGAGACTCAGAATCCTGTAGGAAGTAACTCTCCACCTAACTCCCCAAAGCTTCTCCATCTCTAAGCATAATGAATATTTTCCATTGACCTGGATGCGTGAAGCTCTAACAATAATCAAGAAGCTTGACGCCATCTAGAACAAAGCAACCCTTTTGGCACTGCATCTGCAAATATTTGCACCCTTGACCAGTAGTGATCAGTTGCAGTAGTGTACCATCTAGAAGATGCAGTGAAGTTCACTCAGTTCCTTAGACAGCACCTTTCAATTGCATGACCACTATGATCTAGAACTACAAAGGCAGCAGATACATCAAAATACCACCATCTTCAAGTTTGTCAAGTGACACACTGTTCTGAAATTTTATTCTTTCTTCAGTGTCAGTGGGTCAAAATCGTGGAACTTCCTCCCTAACAGCATTGTAGATGCACCTCTACTAAATGGACTTCAGTGATTTAAGACGACAGCCCTGCACCATCACCTCAAGGACATTCTAGCCAGCATTTATTACTCCAGTCCACATTCCTGAATGGTTTTTTCTTAAGTCACTCAATTCAAGGATATTTACGAGGCTTTCAGAGAGCAGTTGTGTTGATCACACTGCTGTGGTTCTGAAGTCGCATCTAAGTCAGATCAGTTAGGAATAGTAGATTTCCTATCCTGAAGGGAATTAATGAATAGACGCATTTTTTTTTGTTACAATGGTTATCGCGGTTACAAAGCCACCATTACTGAGACTAATTTTCCATTCCAGATATATTAAATTAATTTGAATTCTACTAGTTGCCTTGGAGACATTTGACTTCTATCCCAAGAGTGTTAGTCTGAGTTTACAATTATACCATCTGACACAATCAACATGCATTGACATTATAGATTAAAGCCCATGAGATTCATATTGATTTGTATTCCTTTAGTTTGAAATACTAACATTTTGGAACTTTTTTGTAAACTTTCCACTTTGCCCCTTGTTGATTACTTGTATCAACAGGATTGTTCTTCAGTGAACAGATTTTGGGGTTTTCCTCTTTCAATGTGGGAAACAAATAGCCAACAGAGAGTTTAAGACCATAAGACCATAAGACATAGGAGTGGAAGTAAGGCCATTCGGCCCATCAAGTCCACTCCGCCATTCAATCATGGCTGATGCGCATTTCAGCTCCACTTACCAGCGTTCTCCCCGTAGCCCTTAATTCCTCGAGACAACAAGAATCTATCAATCTCGGCCTTGAAGACATTTAGCGTCCCGGCTTCCACTGCACTCCGTGGCAATGAATTCCACAGGCCCACCACTCTCTGGCTGAAGAAATGCCTCCGCATTTCTGTTCTGAAATGACCCCCTCTAATTCTAAGGCTGTGTCCACGGGTCCTAGTCTCCTCGTTTAACTGAAACAATTTCCTAGCATCCACCTTTTCCAAGCCATGTATTATTTTGTACGTCTCTATTAAGTCTCCCCTTAATCTTCTAAACTCCAACGAATACAATCCCAGTATCCTCAGCCGTTCCTCATATGTTAGACCTGTCATTCCAGGGATCATCCGTGTGAATCTCCGCTGGACACGTTCCAGTGCCAGTATGTCCTTCCTGAGGTGTGGGGACCAAAACTGGACACAGTACTCCAAATGGGGCCTAACCAGAGCTTTATAAAGTCTTAGTAGTACATCTCTGCTTTTATATTCCAACCCTCTTGAGATAAGAGACAACATTGCATTCGCTTTCTTAATCACGGACTCAACCTGCATGTTTACCTTTAGAGAATCCTGGACTAGCACTCCCAGATCCCTTTGTGCTTTGGCTTTATTAATTTTCTCACCATTTAGAAAGTAGTCTATCCTTTTATTCTTTTTGCCAAAGTGCAAGACCTCGCACTTGCTCACGTTAAATTCCATCAGCCATTTCCTGGACCACTCTCCCAACCTGTCAAGATCCTTCTGCAGCCTCCCCACTTCCTCAGTACTACCTGCCTGTCCACCTAACTTCGTATCATCGGCAAACTTCGCGAGAATGCCCCCGGTTCCCTCATCCAAATCGTTAATATATAATGCGAACAGCTGTGGCCCCAGCACCGAACCCTGCGGGACACCGCTCGTCACCGGCTGCCATTCTGAAAAAGAACCTTTTATCCCAACTCTCTGCCTTCTGTTAGACAGCCAATCCTCAATCCATCCCAGCAGCTCACCTCGAACACCATGGGCCCTCACCTTGCTCAGCAGCCTCCCGTGTGGCACCTTATCAAAGGCCTTTTGAAAGTCTAGATAGACCACATCCACTGGGTT